>NC_052356.1:20514193-20594676 GCF_009727055.1 Benincasa hispida
AAGATTAAGAAAGGAGCACATGGCAAAGAGGAAAATTGACACACATAAACATATTTGCTGAGAAGAAAGCAGAGCAAAGCTCAAACAATGAAACAACTTAGTATCCTAAAGAAAACTACTTACTCAGCATTGACCAAGTAGAGAAGAATTGCTATGACATGAATAGAACCTGGATGCTTACAATGTTGTTTTTGTTAATCTCTAAATCCATAAAGCTAAATTACTGAACTATCAACTGTTTAATATATTAGGATTATTCTTTGATCTACAAATGTGAGAGTAGACCAATGTCTTTGCTCAAATAAGCCTCCCATTTGGGGATAAGACAGGATGAATAGCTGGGGACATAGGGTGCAAGACGGAATTCACTCCTACCCGGTTAGGGTTAAGTAGAGAGGTTGTTCCTTTAAGTACTAATTCTGGATCTTGAAAAAAAGGCATCGCCCTTTCATTGGTCTGAGAGGGATTTGATTTGTTGATTGGATCACAAATCAATTGTTCATTAGGGGATCAGTGAGATTTGATCTAGCTTGAGTTTGTTAGGATTTGTTCCTATATGATGTGTTTGTGAGATTTCGAACTATAGATTTGTGTTTTTGATTTCGATTCTGTTTATCTAATGTTTATAATTACTTCATTGGACACTTGGAATGTTATGATTATTGTTTTCAGATTGGCATTAGATAATGTGACATTTAATCTTATGTGAACCAATTAGAAGCAATATGTTAGGGTAGCTTGCAAATCACCTAGATGGGCATTGTTCTTAAACCAACCTAGGATTGAATCAACCGAATGCTTAATTTTGATGTTGACAATCAACAAGAAGAAGCAATTTGGATCTCACGCACTCTATTTCATTAATTTTAGCAATCAACAAAAACATGTTCATATAAAAGAAATAGGGTTTCTGAAGTATACCTTTGTTGAACTCTTTAAATTCTACAAAATCTAGCTTGATCTCTTTTCCAACAGGTTGTAGCAAACCATGATCTCCCAACTATTCTATTGGCCCTTAGATTGGATTATGGATCCAAAATGAGAGTGAGTTTGGGATTTTTTTTTTATTATTTTGTTTTGGTAGCTAAAGGATGAAGAATCCTTTCTTCTTAAAAAGCATATAATCTTTTAAAAAAAACCAAGTTGAAATTCTCAATCTCTTTTTATGAAGAACCATATGCAATTAAATTGCATTTCAATTTGACACTAGAACATGCACAATTGGAAGTGGGATTTAGGTGTAAGAATAAGTGAAAAAGTGGGATTTTCCCACTTACTTCCAATTTCATTTCAATTAAATTAAATTTAATTTAATTAAAATCTAATTTAAAATTTTAAATGAAAAATAATATATTAATTCAATAATTAATAATTAATTAATTTTAGATATAATTAATTCTATAATTAATTTTAACTAAAATTAATTCTTTGTAATCAATTAAACATTAAATTAATTAATTAATTTAATATCAAATTATAAATTAATATAACATCTATTTAAAACTTGAATCCTTATTCATGTATTTAATATTTAAATCATATTTAAATAATTTTCAATTCTCCACTTTCGTTTAATTTGTTAATTAAACGTTTAATTATATCACATATAATTAATAATTTTCTTAACTCAAATTTGAACGTTTCGAATTTTCTCATCATGCTATTCTAAGGTTTAGTCCATTTGTGAGCTAGTAGAGGGACCTATGGACTTATAGATCATGAACTCCAACGATCCGAGATTAATTGACTAAAATCTTTAAACCAAGTTAATGAATATTCATTAACTACCAGGTCAGTTTACTAAAGTCCATTAGTTACACTTTCCTCACTGTAGATGTATTTTGTTCACTCAATATAACCATAATCAGTAAGTCAACCCTTCACAGGTTGTTTGTAATAACGGTTTGGTCAAAGCTGTTTTACCCCCGAGATTACATCTTGCTTCTTAAGTCCCACTGATCCTCTAAATGAACAAACTGGTTTGTGATCCAATATCATCAAACTGAGTCATTCTCGGCTAATGAGAGGGTGAGATCCCTTGTTTAAGACCCGGAGTCAGGACTTAAGGAAACAATCTCTCTACTATCCCTAAAAGCGGGTAGAGTCAATTCATCTTGACGGGGTCCACGATTTGATATGGGGGCTTATTGAACCGGTGCTATTGGGCGAACCTTATCTATGATCTAAGGGTTCATAGTTAGCTCAAGATTAAGGTCAAGTTACCTAGGTCATCGCTTTGAAGTAGTCAGTCTTAAAACAATAAACAACAAATAAAATTAGAGTGATTATTTCTTGGCTCAACTCTATACAAACTCTTTGACCGGATGCCCCACTTGCATTCTCACCATGAACGATTACAAATCACATTGTTTGTACTGAATACAAAATGGGTTGCATCCAATAGTGTCTCCAAAATAAGGTACCCAGACTTATCCATATACTATAGACCGTTTTGGCTACTACTAAAACTTTATCCACTCTTATGTCTCCATATAAAGTCCAAGTATTCATGTAATAGTCATGGATCTTAGTTTATTGGATTTAAGTTCTTTCTAAAACGAAATGAGAAATTCATATATTCAATAGACATTTTATTGAATAAACCTCAATAACAATTTATTGATAACAAATAAGTTTATAGTTTATAAACCACGAGTTTTAGGACATAAAACCCAATAAACTCCCACTTGAACTAAAACTCCAGTGGGTCTACATATATGAAATCTATATAATGTTGAGTATTGAGAGATAAATACAATAAACTAGACCATTAGATACCCATTAATTCTCTTACTTGCCTTAGATTTATCTATCTCATAGTCCTAATTCAACTAGGTGACACACAAACACTTAGCTGTGAGGTCTTTGTAAATGGATCAACTAAATTATCTTTTTGAGGCTATCTGCATGACGTTACGTCTCCTCAGTGTACGATCTCTCTGATGAGATGGTACTTGCGTTCGATGTGTTTACCACGCTTACGGCTTCTTGGTTCTTTAGAATTTGCAACTACTCCACTATTATCATAATAAAGATTGATCGACAGATGCATATTTGGAACCACTTCCAAATGGTCCAGAACTTTCTAAGTCATACTACTTCTATGGTTGTTTCACAAGCAACTACATACTCCACTTTCATGGTAGAGTCAGCAATACAATTTTTTTATACTCCTCCATATTATAGCTCCTCCATTCAGGTGAATACTAATCCCAAAGTTTATTTTCTAGAATCTACATCGGTCTGAAAATCAGAATCAGTTATCTTGTAAAGATCAGATCCTTAACACTATACACGAGCATATAGTGTTTTGTTCTCCGAAGATACTTAATAATGTTTTAACTGCAGTTTAATGATCATATCCTGTATTGGACTGATATTTGATGACTATTCTAACTACAAACATATGTTAGGCATGTACACAATATGGTATATATCAAACTTCCAACTACTGATGCATAGGAAATTCGTTTCATAACCTCAATCTCTTGAGGTGTCTTAAGATATTGTTTCTTAGAAAAATGAATTCCATGCCTGAAAGGTAACAACTTCTCTTGGAATTTTGATTTTATATCTAGACAACATCTTGTCTATATACGATGCCCGAGATAATTCTACCGTTATGTTTTTTGCAATTCCGAACTATTTGGATTCCAAGAACATACTATGCATCTCTCAATCCTTCATTTGGAATTGCGATGTCAGTCATCTCTTAATGTCAGCTAGAAATTCTATCTCATTTCCAATGAGTAGAATATCATCAACATATAAAACCAGAAAAATACTTAATTTTATACATTTTATTTATTTTTTAACATTTTAATTTTATTCGCAATAAAAACAACTCCCCTCCCCTAGGTCTGTTCAAGAAGAATTATGAAGGGATCCATACTTACCAAGTGGAGAGGAACAGTAAACTCATAATGTTTGTATTACTTGTAATTTGTGTTTTCAAGGGCTGAATTATTGTACGACCATTTAAATTATAATTTTATAGCAGAATTTGTGGATTAAATGTAATAGACTTGCAATCTATACATAAATAATATGTCATAGCCACAGTGTTCGATGATGATGTGTCATGTTATACTTTTTGACCAAAAAATGGATTCGGCAACGGAATTTAAAAAAATGGACAATAATTGATAAAACAGACAGATTCTGGGCTTTAATGTCAGTCAGAACCGACATTAAAGGGCTTTAATGTCGGATGCAAATTTCATTAAAGGGCTTTAATGTCGGTTGCAACCGACATTAAAGATAGTGTTATTAAAGACCTTTAATGTCGGTTTAAAACGGACATTAAAGACAACCGATATTAAAGGGCTTTAATAACACTATCTTTAATGTCGATTTAAAACTGACATTAAAGCCCAAAAGGTTGTGATTTCTAAACCCTAACTATGTCAGTTTGAACATGCATGCTTGTTTGCTATAATTATTGTAATTAGAGTGCTTAAGATCCTAATTTATTCCCCATGTTAATTTTTAATATCAACAATAAGAATAGAAAACAAGAGATAAAATTAAAAAGAGAAACATAAAACTTCCCTAAAATTTAGCACATTGGATGGCGGTGATATCCAACTCATCAAAAATATAATTCTCTCCATCTTCTCAAAGACAACTAAAACCTAAAGATTAAGAAAAATAGGAAGAATTAGGCTTCAGAAAAATAAAAAATAAAAAGGAAAGAAACCTATACTAAGAAAGCAATAAAAAGATAAATCCTGACTGCCTCCAGGTAGCGCAATTGTTTAAGGTCATTATGCTCGACCTGACTTGGCTTTATCAACCATACCCATCATGAATTGCCAAGTCTCCATCCCCTACCCCCAAACTTAGGAGGTTGGCCACTATCCTAGAAAAAATTAATACTGGAACACATAGGATTAGTGGGGGAAGAAGAATTAATCATACAAATTTTTTTCGATTTTACCTCCTTGATCAATTTGTAGAGATCCTTTGTCCACATCGATGGTAGTCTTAGCTGTCTTAAGAAAGGGTCTCCCTAGCAAAATAGATAAATAAAAGGGAAGAGAAGAAGTATTCACATCCAAAACATAAAAATCAACAGGAAACGTTAGATTGTTAACTTTAACCAGCATGTCTTTCACTTATCCTAATGGCCTAACAATAGAGTGGTCAACTAACTACACTAAAATATCAGATGAGTGCAGGATATGAGACTGAAATTCACAGAAGACAGAAGTAGGCATAATATTAATAGCTAACCTTAAATCTAGCATGGCATGCTGAAATTTCCTACTGCCTATCTGGCAAGGCACATAAAATATACTTAGGTCTTCCTGCTTAATATATAAGTTACCTGTGATAATTACATCCTGTTTGACCATCTTTTCTTTATTTTCCTCTTTAGAAACCTCAACCCAAACCTTTTTGCCCTTTGCAGTAGGGCTATTGCCACTAGAATACTGTACAGATTCCACCTCCTCCGTTAATGATCCTCCCTGAGCAACAATCAACCTGCTAGAAAAAGGAGCACGAGGGATATTAGCTTTAAAATTTAAAGGTCGATTAAATCTTATACCTCATTTCTAGGTAAGCTAGCAATCATCAACCTTCTACGCACCAATTTCACTTACAACCTCCACTGGATTGTCAACAGGTGCCTCGGCGCTCTCCACGCAATTCACTGCAAAAATGACACTAACATACAGAGTCTGAGAAGCCATACTACTCATGTGAGAGGTAGTATTCTGCTAGAACTTCTCCTGGTTCTATTAAGTCTGCATGGTAGACTCTGTCAGACTTTTAACCAAATCCTCCAAAGGCATACTCGAACTACTTTAGCTCGGTGTCCTTGGCTACCCCAACAATTGTTGTTGTACATCTGACCGCCTTGCTGATTTCCAAAATAATTTACCTTAACAACAGGCTCCTGAGATTGTGACCTTGTAGAGCAAACCTATTTAACAAGAGTAGAAAGTTCAGTAATTTCAACTCTAAGGTCATTTACCTATTGTGAAGATGTGGTTGACTGAGAGACACGGTCTCTGCACCCAAACTGTTAGTTATTCTCAGCCATGGTGGAAATCGTTCCATAGCTTGAGAGGGGTTTTATTCACAAGTGTTCCTTCTGCAAATGTATCGATGTTACTTTTATCCTGCTGCAGTAATCCCTCATAAAAATAGTGAATCAAAAGATGATCTGGGATATGATGATTGGGGGAAGCTAGTAGAGAGATAATTGAACCTCTCTCAATACTCGTATAAAGACTCCCTATGCCCCTGTAAGGCGCTATAAATCTCTTTCTTTATTCTCGCGGCTTTAGATGCTTCGAAAAATTTATCCAAAAATCTCTTATTCATCTTTGTTCAGGTGGTGATGCATACTAATGGCAGATAGTATAGCCAGCCCTTCGCCTCATCCTTCAGAGAGAACGAGAAGGCTCGTAGGTTGAGCTATTCTTCAGTTACACCGTGAGGGTGCATTCCACTACACACGATGTGGAAGTCCTTCAAGTGCTTGTGTGGATCCTCACCTACACGTCCAGAAAAAGAAGGTAGTAAGTGAATGAGACCAATATTTAATTCAAAATTATCTATGGTCTCAGGATAAGTGATGTAAAGGGGCTATTGAGTAAGGTTAGAAGCTGAAAGCTCCTTCAGGGTGAGCTCGATAGGTTGTGCCATCATCTCTTGTTCAAACTTCTATTCATAATGCTCTTCCTTCAATGTGCCTTCAACATGGATTTACTCTTGTAAAACTCTTCGTTCTCTAACTTCTCTTCTTCGTCTCCTTTCCTCCATACCAAGCTCTAAAAAATACAACAAATAATTTTGATCCTAGGAGGATCGGGTCATACAAAGGAATAAAAAACTCAAGAACGAACAAAGAACAAAAAAACCCTCAAAAAACAAAAAGAAAATACTTGACTCCCTAACAATGGTGCCAATTTGGTCGGAGCGGATTTTGTCGCCCAAATCCAGACTAAATAACTAATCGTATCCACAACAACAAACTGCTAATCTCAATGGCAAGACCGAATCGAACATATTGAGCTTTAGAATTTTGTAATTAAATTATTTTCAGCCCAAGCGTAACCAAAGGGGGGATTTAGAAGTTGTTTTATTGCGAATAAAATTAAAATGTATAAAATAAAATAAAATGTTATAAAATTAAAGTATTTTTCTGGTTTTATATGTTGATGATATTCTACTCATTGGAAATGAGATAGAATTTCTAGCTGACATTAAGAGATGACTGACATCGCAATTCCAAATGAAGGATTTGAGAGATGCATAGTATGTTCTTGGAATCCAAATAGTTCGGAATTGCAAAAACATAACGGTAGAATTATCTCGGGCATCGTATATAGACAAGATGTTGTCTAGATATAAAATGCAAAATTCCAAGAGAAGTTTGTTACCTTTCAGGCATGGAATTCATTTTTCTAAGAAACAATATCTTAAGACACCTCAAGAGATTGAGGTTATGAAACGAATTTCCTATGCATCAGTAGTTGGAAGTTTGATATATACCATATTGTGTACATGCCTAAACATATGTTATGTAGTTAGAATAGTCATCAAATATCAGTCCAATACAGGATATGATCATTAAACTGCAGTTAAAAACATTATTAAGTATCTTCGGAGAACAAAACACTATATGCTCGTGTATAGTGTTAAGGATCTGATCTTTACAAGATACACTGATTCTGATTTTCAGACCGATGTAGATTCTAGAAAATAAACTTTGGGATTAGTATTCACCCTGAATGGAGGAGCTATAATATGGAGGAGTATAAAAAAAAGTTGTATTGCTGACTCTACCATGAAAGTGGAGTATGTAGTTGCTTGTGAAACAACCATAGAAGTAGTATGACTTAGAAAGTTCTGGACCGATTTGGAAGTGGTTCCAAATATGCATCTGTCGATCACCATTTATTATGATAATAGTGGAGTAGTTGCAAATTCTAAAGAACCAAGAAGCCGTAAGCGTGGTAAACACATCGAACGCAAGTACCATCTCATCAGAGAGATCGTACACTGAGGAGACGTAATCGTCATGCAGATAGCCTCAAAAGATAATTTAGTTGATCCATTTACAAAGACCTCACAGCTAAGTGTTTGTGTGTCACCTAGTTGAATTAGGACTATGAGATAGATAAATCTAAGGCAAGTAAGAGAATTAATGGGTATCTAATGGTCTAGTTTATTGTATTTATTCTCTCATACTCAACATTATATAGATTTTCATATATGTAGACCCACTGGAGTTTTAGTTCAAGTGGGAGTTTATTGGGTTTTATGTCCTAAAACTCGTGGTTTATAAACTATAAACTTATTTTGTTATCAATAAATATGTTATTGAGGTTTATTCAATAAAATTGCTATTGAATATATGAATTTCTCATTTCGTTTTAGAAAGAACTTAAATCCAATAAACTAAGATCCATGACTATTACATGAATACTTGGACTTTATATGGAGACATAAGAGTGGATAAAGTTTTAGTAGTAGCCAAAACGGTCTATAGTATATGGATAAGTCTGGGTACCTTATTCTGGAGACACTATTGGATGCAACCCATTTTGTATTCAGTACAAACAATGTGATTTTGAATCGTTCATGTGGAGACATGCAAGTGGGGGCATCCCGTACAAAGAGTTTGTATAAGATTGAGCCAAGAAATAAGTCACTCTAACTTTATAATGTTGTTTATTGTTTAAGACTGACTACTTCAAAGCGATGACCTAGGTAACTTGACCTTAATCTTGAGCTAACTATGAACCCCTTAGATCATAGATAAGGGTTCGCCCAATAGCACCGGTTCAATAAGCCCCCATATCAAATCGTGGACCCCGTCAAGATGGAATTGACTCCTACCCGCTTTTAGGGATAGTAGAGAGATTGTTTCCTTAAGTCCTGACTCCGGGCTTAAACAAGGATCTCACCCTCTCATTAGCCGAGAATGACTCAGTTTGATGATTGGATCACAAACCAGTTGTTCATTAGAGGATCAGTGGGACTTAAGAAGCAAGATGTAATCTCGGGGGTAAAACAGCTTTGACCAAACCGTTATTACAAACAACCTGTGAAGGGTTGACTTACTGATTATGGTTATATTGAGTGAACAAAAATACATCTACAGTGAGGAGTGTAACTAATGGACTTTAGTAAACTGACCTGGTAGTTAATGAATATTCATTAACTTGGTTTAAAGATTTTAGTCAATTAATCTCGGATCGTTGGAGTTCATGATCTATAAGTCCATTAGGTCCCTCTACTAGCTCACAAAATGGACTAAACCTTAGAATAGCATGATGAGAAAATTCGAAACGTTCAAATTTGAGTTAAGAAAATTATTTATTATATGTGATATAATTAAACGTTTAATTAACAAATTAAACGAAAGTGGAGAATTGAAAATTATTTAAATATGATTTAAATATTAAATACATGAATAAGGATTCAAGTTTTAAATAGATGTTATATTAATTTATATTTGATATTAAATTAATTTAATTAATTTAATTGTTTAATTGATTACAAAGAATTAATTTTAGTTAAATTAATTATAGAATTAATTATATCTAAATAATTATAATTAATTATTATTTGGAATTAATATATTATTTTTTCATTTAAAATTTTAAATTAGATTTTAAATTAAATTAAATTTAATTTAATTGAAATGAAAATTGGAAGTAAGTGGGAAAATCCCACTTTTTCCACTTATTCTTACACCTAAAATCCCACTTCCAATTGTGCATGTTCTAGTGTCAAATTGAAATGCAATTTAATTGCATATGGTTCTTCATAAAAAGAGATTGAGAATTTCAACTGGTTTTTTTAAAAGATTATATGCTTTTTAAGAAGAAAGGATTCTTCATCCTTTAGCTACCAAAACAAAATAATAAAAAAAAAATCCCTAAACTCACTCTCATTTTGGATCCCATAATCCAATCTAAGGGCCAATAGAATAGTTGGGAAGATCATGGTTTGCTACAACCTGTTGGAAAAGAGATCAAGCTAGATTTTGTAGAATTTAAAGAGTTCAACAAAGGTATACTTCAGAAACCCTATTTCTTTTATATGAACATGTTTTGCTTGATTGCTAAAATTAATGAAATTAGAGTGCGTGAGATCCAAATTGCTTCTTCTTGTTGATTGTCAACATCATCAAATTAAGCATTCGGTTGATTCAATCCTAGGTTGGTTAGAACAATGCCCATCTAGGTGATTTGCAAGCTACCCTAACATATTGCTTCTAATTGGTTCACATAAGATTAAATGTCACATATCTAATGCCAATCTGAAAACAATAATCATAACATTCCCAAGTGTCCAATGAAGTAATTATAAACATTAGATAAACAGAATCGAAATCAAAAACCACAAATCTATAGTTCGAAATCTCACAAACACATCATATAGGTAACAAATCCTAACAAACTCAAGCTAGATCAAATCTCACTGATCCCCTAATGAACAATTGATTTGTGATCCAATCAACAAATCAAATCCCTCTCAGACCAATGAAAGGGCGATGCCTCTTTTTCAAGATCCAGAATTAGTACTTAAAGGGAACAACCTCTCTACTAACCCTAACCGGGTAGGAGTGAATTCCGTCTTGCACCCTATGTCCCCAGCTATTCATCCTGTCTTATCCCCAAAATGGGAGGCTTATTGAGCAAAGACATTGGTCTACTCTCACCATTTGTAGATCAAAGAATAATCCTAAATAAACAGAAGTTCATAATTAGCTTAGGATTAAGATAACAAAAACAAGTAACATCATCATCAGCAACAACTTCTCCTACTGGTCAAGCTGAGTAAGTAGTTTTCAGGTACTAAGTTGCATGTTTAGCTTTCTCTGCTTTCTTCTCAGCAAGATATTTAGGGCAATTTCTCTTCCAGTGCCCTTCTTCATTGCACTGGAAACATTTCCTTTTCTCTACAGCGGTTTTCTTGTTTTTCTTGCCAGTAGGCTTCTTATTCCCTTTCCCTTTGTCTTCCTTTGTAGGAATACTCTTACTCTGCGAAGAAGAGACAACATTAGGCTTGGAGGACGTTCCTTTCTTCTCAGCAAAAGCAACATTTACTTCTGATTTTAGACCCTTAGTTCTCAACATAGTCTGGAAAGCCTGCAACTCATTCAGCAGAGTAGTCAAGTTGTATTCAATTTTATTCATCAATGCATTCGTACAGAATTACAGAAAACTCTTCGGAAGAGATTCTAGAATAAAACCAACTTGTATTCTAAGGGTGAAGGACGGTTGTCCAAACATCCTTCTCAAAGATTCTATAATCTCTTTGGCAGTACTCATATTCTCGTGTTTTTTTCCCAAAACGTGAGATAAGCTGACGATAATATAAGCACGTACTTTATCATTGCCCCTGATCCATCTATCAAACGCTTCTCGAACAGTTTAGTTGAAATTAGAGCTAGGAATGGGAAGACATTCCTCTGTTAAGGCAAATCATGAGTCATCTATCGTAAGTATTGTGTTCAAATTTGATTTCCATGTCACATAGTTATCCCCGATCAGTTTGTTCGATGCCGAAAATTGTATAATTGAACTCGTCATTCTGAAATTATAAACGAATTCTATAAGTGAATTGCTTTTAAATCCAATCAAATTTTAGCAAAGTGATAATGTACCCATAATCATTATTTTTGCAACGATACTTAAGTGATTTAGAACAATTGCTACCGAGGGGCAGTCAAGAATTCCTTCATAAAAGCAAGACAGTTCTTGACCAAATATTATATCAAGAATAACTCATATTCCGATAGTCATTTAGTTATCGTTTTCGGTCAAGATCTTTACTATCACTTAGTAATTCTTGTAAGTGTAGACCCGCCATCTTCAGATCTTACAGAACGGTATGAGTACATCCCCGAAATAGAAGACAATACCCAAAACGGAACTATCAGACCCTATTCATTTTACTGAAGCTTGGGTTGTTCTGAATCCTATGTTACAACCCTCCGTGGGGATCGCTACGGTTAATGACTAGCTAGTGCCGCCTAAAAATGACAGCAGACGCAACATAGGAATCTCACGGTTCAAACTAATAGAGGAGACCATAAGACAATGTTGACACATTTCCTTCACCCACTTACTATGAATGACTTCCCTCATTCACCTTGTTATTGACCCATGAAAAAACTTTCCCAAATGGAGCAGTCGAGGTAAAATCGACACGAAGTCGAGCATGGATCTCACGGTGTGAACTCTTGAGGATGCGAGAGCTAATAACTTTTATTCTCCCACTGAAGTGTTTTAAATGTTTGGGTAAATTTATACTTAGGTTCTTTTCGGCTAATAAAAACAACCCAAGGTCTAGATGGTTTATCCAAGTATAACACTTATAAATAGATTTAAACCTATGATGTCTAGGTGATAAACCGTTTTTATTACCTCACACCGCCCACGAATGCTCATAAAACCGGTTACCAACGCTCAATTATTCGGCCATAATCCTCAGGTAAGAGGTGTTCCGTAAACCGTCAACTTAAGTACCCCCAACCTTCGTCAGGATTATATACCGGTTGAGTTTGTAACCCTAGTTTTATAGGTTTAACGACCTATTTTAACTATTAAAACAAGTGGTTAACCTAAGTGAGCATGCAGATGTTCTTTGTTATGGATTTTAAACGTCTAACCCAATTTTATAACAACTTACAAAATTTTAGACATGCTAAACATCCACGAAAAAAAACAAAGGCATTCAATATCTAATATAACTATTATATTAAATAAAAGAAACCCTAACATGCATACTACATATTATAACATTTAATAACATTTTATAACATACTTTAAATGCATGTAACACGCTTCCTATGGTGGGATTTTAAATCTACATGGCATACTATATGCACATACAAGATTTATTTAATTATAACATACATCAAATGCATAAATAATTAAACACTAACTGATATGGTTTTAGTTTTGGTAAAAACAAGCAAACAAAAACCTAATTATTACAAAACAGCTTCTGAACCGCTTTCGGACCGCTCGAACTGCTCCAAAACGAACTCAAGTAGCTTGAATTAGACCCAAACCGTCTAAACCAGACCAGCCAAAAACCATTTGAGGCTGAACACGACCAGACCTCAAGAGAATCGGTCTAACCGGCTGCTCTCGCTCATGTTCAAAATCTTGCTAAGGTTGATTGTTTCGTATTAACGACCATCGCCATGCGTTTGCCTGATCATTTAGTGTTTGCGTGATCGTTTAGCACCAACGCATGGCGCCTGACCAAGGTATACAATTGTGTAGTGTTTACCTTCGTGTTTGCCTTCTATCACATAATATCATTGTCTAGTGTCGGAGAACGCTACACAATCGCTTAGTGTCCAATACTATCGTGCAGCTACATCGTTTAGCACAGACAATTACTACACGATCTCTTAGCGCCATCGTCTAATGTCTGAAGCCGATCGTTTAGTGCGCGCAAAGGTAAGCGATTGCTTAGTGCTATTGTATAGCTCTCGACCCATCACTTAGCTGCCGCTCATAGGTAAATGATCGTATAACTCTATCGCATAGCTCTTCAACGCATCGCTTAGCTACCGTATAGAAGAAACAATCGTGTAGTGCTATCGCATAACTCTTCAACACATTGCTTAGCTCCCACTCGAAGCTACACAATCGTGTAGTGCCATCGCATAGCAATACAACGCATCACTTAGCTCTTGTAGGTACATGATCGTCTAGTGCACAACGCCTCAACGATCAACACCCGTAGCTACACGATCATTTAGCTTTTCTTCACATCGCCTACGCCTGAAACTAAATGATCATCTAGCTACTGAAGCTCAACGACGATATGAACAGAGGCTGAAATGCTGGAATCTGCAACTCGACCTCTTCGCTTATTTCTTCGATTTACAGCTTAATTTCAACTCTAATGACTCCAAATAAATTATTGACTCTTAGAAACACATATAAGCTCATCAAGCACGAGCCAATTACAAATTTAATTGAGAATTCAAAGAGAAATTAAAAGCCAAAACTCAAATAACCATATCAGTACAGCAATTTCAAATTACTCATATAAAACACCCACCAAACCAAAATTAAACCAAATTGAATGCTTATATGAAGCTCTGATACCAGTTGTTGGAACATACCATCACGCAGCAGAAGTGATCAGGATCATTAAGCACTCTAATTCATTAATTTTGGCAGAAATGAAAGCATGCTTCAGCAAAAATAAATGGTTTCATGACATACCTTTGTAGAACTTCCTCTAAACTTGAATTCCAGCTGCAAATCTCCTCTGGATCTTATTGTAGACCACCTCAAAATCTTCCCTACTATCCTCTTGGTGCTCTAAATTGAGTAGTGTGACTCAAAATAAGCCTGAATTAAGGGAATTTGGAGACAAACTCACAGCAGCAACCCAATGGAAGAACTTCTTTCTTCTCACGAATTTTTCAGAAAAAATTGATCGATTGCATTCTTCAAAAACACTCCAATCTCTTCAATATATTGCAAACACTCATGCAAAGAGATTAGTTTCATGAGATGCAGCTCATGCTTGGAGTTAATAAAGCTTGAAGATGGTGAGTTGTTAGTAAGCTACTTGAAGAAATAATGGAAAATGCTTATTTTCCATTTTTGTGTTTTTCCTTCTTTTTCAATTTATCAAAATTGATTTCATAAATCAATTTTATAATAAAATTGAAAATATTATTAATTATATAAAATTAATTTCATAAATTAATTTTCTTAATAAAATTAATAAATAATTATTTAAACAATTTAAATAATTCTAATTAATTTAATATGAAATATTAAATTAATTTTACACAATTCCATCTTCAAATATTTAAATCATATTTAAATATTATTTCTCCAATTCCGTTTAATTCTAATTTGAACATTTCAAATTAACTTATCATGTTATTATAGAGCTAATCCATTTACGAGCTAGTAAGGGGACCTCATGAACCTACAGATCATGGGCTCCAACGATCCGAGATTAATTGGCTAAACTCATTAGACCGTACTAACCCTCATTCGTTAACTAATGGGTGATTCCACTAAAGCTCATAACTGAACTCCCCTCACTGTAGATATATTATATCCACTCGATATAACCATGATTAGTAAGTTAACCCTTCAAAGGTTGTTCGTAATAACGGCTGGGTCGAATCTCTGTTTTACCCCTGCAATTACCTTTTGTTCCTTAAGTCCCACTGATCCCCTAATGAACAATTGGTTTGTGATCCAATCAACAAATCAAATCCCTCTCAGGCCAATGAGAGGGTGAGATCTCTTGTTCAAGACCCAGAATCAACACTTAAAGGGAACAACCTCTCTACTAACTCTAACCGGGTAGGAGTGAATTTCGTCTTGCACCCTACGTCCCCAACTATTCATCTATCTTATCCTCAAAATGGGAGGCTTATTAAGCAAAGATATTGGTCTACTCTCACCGTTTGCAGATCAAAGGATAATCCCGAACAAACAGGAGTTCATAGTTAGCTCAGGATTAAGGTCAAGTTATCTAGGTCATCGCTTTGAAATAGTCCGTCTTAAACAGTAAACAACATTATAATATAAGAGTGACTGGTTTCATGGTTCGATCTTGTACAAAACTCATTTGAACAGGACGCCCCCACTCCTCATGTCACAACATGCACGAATTATGATCCCTTCGTATGTAGCACTTTACAACTCTTTGTAACAACTACAAAGTAGGCCGCATCCAATAGTGTTACCAGAATAAGACACCCAATCTTGTTCATATACTATAAATCATTTTGACTATTTACTCGAACCTAATCTACTTGTATGTCTCTATATAAAGTTCAAGTACTCATGTAATAATCAAGGGACTTTAGGTTTATTGGATTTTTAAAAAATAATATATTCAATAACAACTTATTGAATTTTCAAAATAAGTTCTACTGTTTACAAACCACGGGTTTTAGGACATAAAACCCAACAAAATTCCCTACTAATTCTCACTCAATTGGATCCCACAATCCATTCCATGGTCGAAGATAGCGGGGAGGATTCTTACGATGGTCCACGAACCGTTTGTGATCAGAAAACAAAGAGGGCCACTACAAGAATTTTGGGCTTTAATGTCGGTTGAAAAAAGTGAAATCGGATGTATAATGTAGGTTTTGTTTTTTTTTTTTAAAAGCGGATCTTTAATGTCGGTTTTAAACAGATATTAATGACCTGCTTAATTTTTCTCTCTTCACTCTCCCCCTATTTTCTTTTTCCTCTCATTCTCACACATCCCTTTTCAGACCCTCTTCTTTCTCACTTCTCTCTTCTAAACCCTTTCCATTCGTCCGTCGATCGTGGGTGAAGAGTCTGTCATGGTGTAGATCTGGCTTCCGTGCAGGTCTGTTCGTCGTGTAACTCGCGCCATCGCACCCATTCACCCGGATCCGTGTGTCGCCATTCGTCGTTCGATATAAAGTCCAAATCTGAAGATTTGAAGTTCGTCGTTCGTCGTTCATCCAGATCAGTATGCTCTTCTTGTCTTTCCTCTCTTAAACTCATAGCAATTTTTGTTCTTATGTTATGCCTTTCAACTGTTTATGTAAATGTCTCAATGAAAGCCAACTGCGGTTTCACTTCAATATGTCTCTCTACTCCTAGATTTGGGCCATTTTATGTGTCTGTGGCCTTTAAAATTTGATTTGATTAATGGTTTTGCTGTATATAATACATTTGTTGAAGTATTGGCAAGAGGCGTTGCCAAGAGTTGCTTCTACGTTGGGTATGCGTGAGAAAGAGCAGTGAAAGAAAAATGTTGAGCGCAAGGTGTTGGGTAGACGATCGTGTAGCGAATGGGTAGCGCTACACGATCGGGTAACAATGCGGAGAGCTAAACGATGAGGTAGGCGATCGTGTAGGCAGGCACTGGACGATCATGTAGTAATGTGGGGAGCTAAACGATGAGATAGACGATCATATAGCAGATGCGCGGAGCTAAGTGATGCGCTAGAAAGATCGTGTAGATATACACGAGTGCTGGACGATCGCGTAGGCGAGCACTGGACATCGCATTATAGCAGATGCGTGGGCGCTGACGTTGTGTAGGTAGGCATGTGACGATCGTATAGCAGATGCGCGGTGCTAAGTGATTAAACTACACGATGGCGCTAGGCGATGGCCATAAGTGCCAGACGATAGCGTGCTATGCTAGACGATGAGCAGACGACTGACAAGCTAGATAGGCGGAATGCATAGCGAATGGGATGACATTAAGCGATCAGGTGAATGCGTTAGATGATAAGGCGTCACGCTAAATGATGGAGGTAAACGATGGGCACGGTAGCTAAACAATAGCCTATGTGCAAGATTGTTTACTAAACGATTGAGCCTACACAATGGGCCGCTGAAGCTAAGTGATAGATGCAGGAAGCTAAAACGATTGATTTGGCTTGAGAAAATGTGCATTTTTGCTAATTAAATACACTAAAAGAATGTTTGACTCACAGTTTTAATAAGTTTTAGTTGATGACTCACAGTTTAAAAAAGAAGATTACTCATTTATTAAACTATTGATTTTTCTTGTTTTGGCAGTGCAACAAAAAAGTAAAGATTTAGTATCACAACCTCTTTATGCTTTTTCTTGGGGAACTCTAGTAAAGAATTTTTGCCCTTGAATGTAAACCATTTATACACATTCCCAATAAACACGGTTAGTTTGAATACGAATTCTGCTCACATTTTCACTTTCAATCCTTTGTTTTTAAACCTTTTGTTGTTTGTGATCCTTTGAACAACATTGATCAGACAAAGATGCCTATAACCAGACACTGCTAAAGCTGGGGGGGGGGGGGGGGGGGGGGGGGGTCTGTTCAAGAAGAATTATGAAGGGATCCATACTTACCAAGTGGAGAGGAACAGTAAACTCATAATGTTTGTATTACTTGTAATTTGTGTTTTCAAGGGCTGAATTATTGTACGACCATTTAAATTATAATTTTATAGCAGAATTTGTGGATTAAATGTAATAGACTTGCAATCTATACATAAATAATATGTCATAGCCACAGTGTTCGATGATGATGTGTCATGTTATACTTTTTGACCAAAAAATGGATTCGGCAACGGAATTTAAAAAAATGGACAATAATTGATAAAACAGACAGATTCTGGGCTTTAATGTCAGTCAGAACCGACATTAAAGGGCTTTAATGTCGGATGCAAATTTCATTAAAGGGCTTTAATGTCGGTTGCAACCGACATTAAAGATAGTGTTATTAAAGACCTTTAATGTCGGTTTAAAACGGACATTAAAGACAACCGATATTAAAGGGCTTTAATAACACTATCTTTAATGTCGATTTAAAACTGACATTAAAGCCCAAAAGGTTGTGATTTCTAAACCCTAACTATGTCAGTTTGAACATGCATGCTTGTTTGCTATAATTATTGTAATTAGAGTGCTTAAGATCCTAATTTATTCCCCATGTTAATTTTTAATATCAACAATAAGAATAGAAAACAAGAGATAAAATTAAAAAGAGAAACATAAAACTTCCCTAAAATTTAGCACATTGGATGGCGGTGATATCCAACTCATCAAAAATATAATTCTCTCCATCTTCTCAAAGACAACTAAAACCTAAAGATTAAGAAAAATAGGAAGAATTAGGCTTCAGAAAAATAAAAAATAAAAAGGAAAGAAACCTATACTAAGAAAGCAATAAAAAGATAAATCCTGACTGCCTCCAGGTAGCGCAATTGTTTAAGGTCATTATGCTCGACCTGACTTGGCTTTATCAACCATACCCATCATGAATTGCCAAGTCTCCATCCCCTACCCCCAAACTTAGGAGGTTGGCCACTATCCTAGAAAAAATTAATACTGGAACACATAGGATTAGTGGGGGAAGAAGAATTAATCATACAAATTTTTTTCGATTTTACCTCCTTGATCAATTTGTAGAGATCCTTTGTCCACATCGATGGTAGTCTTAGCTGTCTTAAGAAAGGGTCTCCCTAGCAAAATAGATAAATAAAAGGGAAGAGAAGAAGTATTCACATCCAAAACATAAAAATCAACAGGAAACGTTAGATTGTTAACTTTAACCAGCATGTCTTTCACTTATCCTAATGGCCTAACAATAGAGTGGTCAACTAACTACACTAAAATATCAGATGAGTGCAGGATATGAGACTGAAATTCACAGAAGACAGAAGTAGGCATAATATTAATAGCTAACCTTAAATCTAGCATGGCATGCTGAAATTTCCTACTGCCTATCTGGCAAGGCACATAAAATATACTTAGGTCTTCCTGCTTAATATATAAGTTACCTGTGATAATTACATCCTGTTTGACCATCTTTTCTTTATTTTCCTCTTTAGAAACCTCAACCCAAACCTTTTTGCCCTTTGCAGTAGGGCTATTGCCACTAGAATACTGTACAGATTCCACCTCCTCCGTTAATGATCCTCCCTGAGCAACAATCAACCTGCTAGAAAAAGGAGCACGAGGGATATTAGCTTTAAAATTTAAAGGTCGATTAAATCTTATACCTCATTTCTAGGTAAGCTAGCAATCATCAACCTTCTACGCACCAATTTCACTTACAACCTCCACTGGATTGTCAACAGGTGCCTCGGCGCTCTCCACGCAATTCACTGCAAAAATGACACTAACATACAGAGTCTGAGAAGCCATACTACTCATGTGAGAGGTAGTATTCTGCTAGAACTTCTCCTGGTTCTATTAAGTCTGCATGGTAGACTCTGTCAGACTTTTAACCAAATCCTCCAAAGGCATACTCGAACTACTTTAGCTCGGTGTCCTTGGCTACCCCAACAATTGTTGTTGTACATCTGACCGCCTTGCTGATTTCCAAAATAATTTACCTTAACAACAGGCTCCTGAGATTGTGACCTTGTAGAGCAAACCTATTTAACAAGAGTAGAAAGTTCAGTAATTTCAACTCTAAGGTCATTTACCTATTGTGAAGATGTGGTTGACTGAGAGACACGGTCTCTGCACCCAAACTGTTAGTTATTCTCAGCCATGGTGGAAATCGTTCCATAGCTTGAGAGGGGTTTTATTCACAAGTGTTCCTTCTGCAAATGTATCGATGTTACTTTTATCCTGCTGCAGTAATCCCTCATAAAAATAGTGAATCAAAAGATGATCTGGGATATGATGATTGGGGGAAGCTAGTAGAGAGATAATTGAACCTCTCTCAATACTCGTATAAAGACTCCCTATGCCCCTGTAAGGCGCTATAAATCTCTTTCTTTATTCTCGCGGCTTTAGATGCTTCGAAAAATTTATCCAAAAATCTCTTATTCATCTTTGTTCAGGTGGTGATGCATACTAATGGCAGATAGTATAGCCAGCCCTTCGCCTCATCCTTCAGAGAGAACGAGAAGGCTCGTAGGTTGAGCTATTCTTCAGTTACACCGTGAGGGTGCATTCCACTACACACGATGTGGAAGTCCTTCAAGTGCTTGTGTGGATCCTCACCTACACGTCCAGAAAAAGAAGGTAGTAAGTGAATGAGACCAATATTTAATTCAAAATTATCTATGGTCTCAGGATAAGTGATGTAAAGGGGCTATTGAGTAAGGTTAGAAGCTGAAAGCTCCTTCAGGGTGAGCTCGATAGGTTGTGCCATCATCTCTTGTTCAAACTTCTATTCATAATGCTCTTCCTTCAATGTGCCTTCAACATGGATTTACTCTTGTAAAACTCTTCGTTCTCTAACTTCTCTTCTTCGTCTCCTTTCCTCCATACCAAGCTCTAAAAAATACAACAAATAATTTTGATCCTAGGAGGATCGGGTCATACAAAGGAATAAAAAACTCAAGAACGAACAAAGAACAAAAAAACCCTCAAAAAACAAAAAGAAAATACTTGACTCCCTAACAATGGTGCCAATTTGGTCGGAGCGGATTTTGTCGCCCAAATCCAGACTAAATAACTAATCGTATCCACAACAACAAACTGCTAATCTCAATGGCAAGACCGAATCGAACATATTGAGCTTTAGAATTTTGTAATTAAATTATTTTCAGCCCAAGCGTAACCAAAGGGGGGATTTAGAAGTTGTTTTATTGCGAATAAAATTGAAATGCATAAAATAAAATAAAATGTTGAATTCCAGTTTGAGAAAGCCTAGCATGAGTTTGTGATAGAATTCACCTATTCAATATATTTGATCATAGAGTTCTCATTACTAGAGTCATGAAATTAAATTTACCTAACTGAATTTATTGAAACAGACAGTTAATCTGACCTAACCAATTAATTAGACCAATTTAAACGGATGAATAACATATAAATTTAAATTGACCTAATTGCATTAAGAACTAGGGAAAAATTAGGTTGAACATTCAACAAAGAACAACCTTAATTAAACGTTCGGTTGATTTAATCCTAGGTTGGTTAAAACAATGTTCATCTAGGTGATTTGCAAGTTACCCTAACCTATTGCTTCTAATTGATTCACATAAGATTAAATATTGCATATCCAATGCCATAAAAAAGCAACAACTTCAGCATCCAATGAAATAATCATAAACATAAACGAAATAGGAAACCACAAATCTCTAGTTTGAAATCTCACTAACACATCGAATAGGTGAAAAATCCTAATAAACCCAAGCTAGATCGATAACCTTAGCTTGTAATAGTCATGGAAAATGCCAAGGTATTGTCTTGATACATTCTCAAACTAAAATGGAAAAAAATGGAGAGAAATCGGAGAAGTAGCCAGTTGGAATCAGAAGAAATTGTACTCCTTTGACTTAGGCAACAAAAACAATGTTTTATAGTTGTAGCCCAGCGTCGCAACGCCCTCATCGAAGCGGTGCGTGTCTGAAGTTCATAGCGTCGCAGTGCTACCACACTGCCTTGCTTCTTTAAATGCTACCTTTTAGCGCAGCGAAGCGTAGAAATAGAGTTGCGACGCAGCGAGCGATGGGATGCTTCTACTAATGAGCGTAACTCTACGCTTGGAGGAAAGTTGCTACGTTGCACATACGGGCATTCTAGTCATTTGGCTTTCTATTTCTCGATTGATGCAATTAAGGTCTGATTTGGTCCGTTTTAACTTCATTTTGCTATTAACGCCCCATTCCACCTCCTAAGTGCTCGAAACCTACAAAATAGAAAAATAAATACATAAATTCCTAGGACAATCACGAATTAAGCGGATCAAGATAACACATTTTTGGTGCTATCATAGAGAAAAATGTATTTTTCAAAAAAACATTTTTTAAAATCATTTTCTAGTAAAAAAAATTGTTTATAAATGAAGCCCTCACATATTTGATTACATTTCCTCAAAAGGTGGCAATGGTCTTCGGCATGGACTTCGGTGGAGGTAATAGGTGGCTGTAAAAGTCAAATAGTGAGAGGGTATTAATTTAGGCCCGTTTGATAATCATTTTGTTTTTTTGTTTTTGTTTTTGAAAAATAAAACCTATTTCATTCACATTTCTTATAATTATTTGCATTTTTCTTAAGTACAATGGTGATTCTTAGCCAAATTCTAAAAAGAAAATAATTTTTTAAAAGCTACTTTTTTTAGTTCTCAAAAATTGGCTTGGTTTTTAAATCATTGGTGAAAAGTAGGTAACAAAGAAAGAAATTTGGAGGTGGAAGTAGTGTCCATAGGCTTAGTTTTCAAAAATAAAAATAAAAAACAAAATGGTTAGAAAACGGAGCCTAGCTATTTTTAGGTGCCTTTTCAAATATAAAAACAATATTTAAAAATATTTACATCTTATAGCAAAAAGTTTCAAAAGTACAAAGCACTTTTTGGAACTTTTTGCTATAAAATATAAATATTTTTTGTATTTTTTTATTAATCAGAATTTCTGTTATTTTTATGTATCCTAAAAAATTTGAAAGAATTCACAATTAAACACACATAAACACTTTTCTTGAAATTTGGATTCCGGTGTTTCGCCTAAAATAAAGTATTTTCTATCATTGAGCAAGATACTAGAAGATGGAAGAGATCAAAGAGTGCATCAAGATATTTCAACTATGTTGACACATTTGTGGTACTCTCATTATATAAATAAGAGGTCTAGAAAACTCGATGACCCAAAAAAACTCAATCAACCCAACCCAACCCATACAGTTTAGGTTGGGTTATTAATTCATTTTTGTTGGGTTGAAATAAATTAAAATTTAATGGGATGGGTTGGTTCATGAGTTCACCTAAAATAACTCAAATCAATTTAAACAAACCTGAAGTTATTATTAATGTTAAAAAATATTTTCTTTTATTTATGATACAATTATATATGCATATATTAATTTTAATTTTATTTATTTTCATGGTTTAATTTTTTGGATAAATGGATTTACATATTTCATTAATGGAAATTTTTTGATGTGAGAATAACTCTGGTTGTTCACTGTTCAAGAATTCTTGTTTAGGCAGTTCATACCATCCATACATAATTTTTTTATCTAAGATTTCAATTTTTCCATATTTTAATAGTAGTATCCATGGAGCTAAGGTCCAAAATATGGAAGAAACTGGTGTTTTCACGATTCTATCACCTAATCAATTTTGTTCCACTTAATCCCTATTTCATGGCCACATATTTTTTGACTAAGGAATGGGAAACCTTTCTCTTGTTACATGAATCCAATTTGCATTGCATCCAAGAAAAGCCATATTTTTCTCAACAATGTCTTTGTCATTTGATCCAATAGTGTTCCGTTAGATAGGAACAGATTTGATAAATACCGATAACTCTCAGATGGAGTATTAGAACCAAAAAATCAATTAGATAATGAACTATTGGTTCTAAGCCATCTCTGCCGATGAATCAAACAATCCGAAGTACTCCTAAAAATAATTTTTAAGCATTTTGAAAAGAAAATTTTCTTAATATAAATTCAAATTGAGTTAATAATCTTAATTCAATATATGATAACCATTAAATAAAACTTTTACATATTAACATTTGACTTATTTTTAAAACAAAAATTTAATTAAATGACTTGAGTAATCAAAACTAACAAAACCTAAATGTTTCATGTTTGGTTTGGGTTGGGTTCATTATTTAATAAGCTTTATATGAGCAACCTGGACAATTAAGTTGGATCTTAGAAGTGTTTCAACTCAATCTAACTCAATCCACGAATACCCCTACCACAAAAGGGATCCAAAAGTACAATCAGAATTATAATACAAGAGCAAGAGAAAAGCTCTCCAATTTCAAGTAATCAAGAAAATATCATAATTACAAATTAAAAAAAAAAAAGAAAAAAGAGAGAGAGAGAGAGAGAGAGAGAAATAGGAAAGGGAGCACCTATCAGAATTTTGAGCACCATGTTTTTGGAGCTCTTAAAATTCAGATCTAAGCTTGCAACAATTAAATCTTCGAGGGAATCAAAAGAAAGGGACCCTTTTTCGTTGGTTTTATAGGGTTACCATTTTCCATTTTCATAGGGCTATATTCTCCCTTTAATTTTTGAGTAAATCGATCTGAGATTGTTCTAGAGAGAGAACAAAAAATGTTTAAACAAGAAAGAACTAAACACATAGATATTAGTTTCCATTTATTGCTAATGGAAAAATAAGTGTTGAGAAGATCTCCTTTCAAATTTGTGCTACACAAAAACTTGAAAGCTGTTGGAAGGCTCTCAAAGTTGGTTCTTTGAAAACATGATGTTTCGGGAAGGCCTCTGTCTTTTATTATTATTTGCTTACACATTAACTAGCAACTTGGACAATTGTTATTTGGTTGCTTGCTCAATTGTTTATATGCAATTCATTTTGTTCCAAGTTTTGTATTTGGGCCTGTTATTATTCTTCTAAGATGTGCAGATCTTGTGGGCTTCTCCATTTTTGTTTTGAAAGTGTTGGGCTATCACAAAGTGAGAGAGGAAGTTGTAAGAATCAATTTGTTTAACTCATTTAAGAGTTGTTGATCTTCAATTGTTTTTATAGCAAATTGTGAACACTTTTAGGTTATTGGAGGTCTAATTATAGATTATGGTTTTAAATCTCTAGAGATTCATTTTAGAACAATTGGCACATCTATTCCGTACAAAAATGAGGAAAAATACTTGACTTGGAACATGTTTTACTATTCAAATCATGGGTTGTTCGTATTGATCAAATATTGATATCATTTACAGCGAAATTGATACATCATGATCATATCTCACCACATGATTTTATACGTCATGTGGTTTCTTATTTCTTTTTTAATGTTAGATATCTTATATAATGTGATTATGGTTTTAAAACTTTTAAGATTTATTTTTTACAACATTTGTTTATCAATATACATTAATATTTAAATAATAATAGTACTCTCTTGAAATGGTCAATGGTACACCTTTAAAATAGACGAAAATTTTTTAGTCTCACCCCATACAAGAATGACACAGAAATGCCCATGATTCATTTAAATAAGTTCGACAATCTATCACTAACGGCGATCATCAACAGTTTTTAATTAGTTTCATTTTTCTTCAATGCATGTTTTATTTGGATGAGTTTTTTTTTTCTTTTAATTTTTTTATCAACCATGTTTATTTTCTTATCAACTAAGTTTTTTATTAGTTTCTAGCCTAGTCAAATAGCAGTGATCTTCATAATTTCTTTTATTTTTTCATAGCCTACATTTGTTGATTGAGTTTCTGTTATTTGATTGAGCTTCTGCTTTATTATCTCCTATCACTAATATACTTGAGGGATAGGATCTTGTCAGTGATAGACATTTGGCCATGATTGAAGTCTTTGAGTGATTGACAAACTCTTATCACTAATTGAAGTCTATCAGTGATACGAGTTTATCCATCGATTGAAGTCTATCACGAAATCTTTACTAATGTTAAGAACCTGTCATTGTTTAACATTATGATCGAAGTATATCATTGATAGGTTTCTATTACTAATAGAATAAGTGATAAAAAGGTTGTCATTAATAGACTTATTAATTGATTACTTGTGTTTCCTTGTGGACTTTATTCAATAGATAGAAGTCCTATCACATATGCTTCTATCAATGATAGACTACATGTATTCTAATTGAAGTCTATCAACAATAGCTATCTATCACCGAAAAAATTCAATTAGGATGCATGTAGCCAATGTGCCTTGGATGATCCACATCTCAGGGTCAAGTGCTAATGAGCACATTGAACTATCTATGTGACTAAGAGCCCTTATAGCCTAGACACAACGACACAATTATTAGGTGTGTGCTCTACTATTAAGCTAATAGCCCGTCATGTCGGCCTCTTATTGGGACTTGGTATGCCAAAAGTAAGAGAAATCTCATCCCTCTTTTTTTGTTTTTGCCCCCTTGTCGCCAATATTTATTTCTGCTTTATTCTTATACATAGAAAATGAGATTCAATATTTTGACTACTGATTTTTATTTATATAAATTGTTTACTTTCCCCATTTGAGTTCATTGATTTGGATAATTAATATAAAAATGAAGATATCTATTCAGTTCATCTCACCTATTTTCTCGAAAAAAAAAAAAAAAGTGGGAAAAGTTTGCATCTCGACCACCATAATTCTTAACGAATAATCCTAATTTTAGTTTAATAGTACATCTTAATAGAGGACGACCATACTTATTAAATTTATTTCTTTCAAATTGGATACCATGAGGGCCTTGTTATGTTAGAAGCATATTGTTGATAAACTACATGGACAAGCCTTATTTTATGTGATTCAATAGCTCGAGGAAGAAGAGAATGAGTGCAACCACGTGTCTGACTTTTTTCATGGAAACTAATATGATTCCATTATCCACGATGAAAAACAATTATAGGAAGTTTAGCTATGATTTCAAATTATCGTAATAAGCTTAATAATGAAAACAAAAAACATTATATTAGGTAACTATACTAATAGCATACTATAATTGATAGAATATAACCTATCATTGATAGGCTTTAATCATATATTGTATTATATATTGATAGAATGATATTCATCTATGATGTTTGAAGGAATATCAGCATATCACTCATATGGCAAGTCAACTAGAAGTATGGATGGAAATATATCACTATTACATTTACAGACAAGTCAACAAGTATCATGAATAGAACTCTATCAGCGATAGAATGATATTCCTATATAAAATGACAAGGGAATATCATAGTCTATCTATGATAAATTTTAATATTTACTTGAGGTCTATCGTTGATAGACTGATATCATATGTGAATAGTCTATCACTAACGAACTAAGATAAGGGTAAATTTGAAATTAAGAAAATTTTAAATATATTGGAAAATAAGCACTTGCCATGCCTATAATATATTTTATAATATTTGTTATACTTGCAAATGTTTTGGCAGGTTGTCATTTGCAATGAACATTTAGAAAGTATAGGGTACAAAATAAATGAAAGTTAAACAGATATGAACCAAAATGAATATTTTAAAAATATAAGATGTAACATCCGAATTTTTCAAGTAAATTTCATTAAATTATCTTGAAATATTTAGGCGTTATTTTGATAAATTGGGACTAAAAATTTAATTTTGGAGACAAGATAATTAATTTAAAAGATATTTGTATAATTGGAATTTTAGTTCAATTTAAGGAAAAATTGAATTAATTTACTTGGGGAAGCATGACTTTAAATTTATTAAATATTTGAAATGATGTAATTTATCTCAACTATTAGATTGTATATTCTTTTAAAATTGGCTTGGAGCAAAAATTAACTTAATTGGAGAAGTTAATTGGTTTCAGATTAATTTGACCAGAGGTTAAAAATCTTTGGATTATCTTGAATAAAGATTTGAATAAAGATTTGGAAAAGATTTGATAAGAGATTTGGAATTTTTGAATTATTTTGGATAAAGATTTAGAAATTTTTTATTATTTTGGATTAATGATTTGAAAATATATATATATATAAAAAAAAAAAAAAAAGAATTAGAATTTCGAAAATTACAAGGAATTTGAAATTTAAGAAGAAAAATGGGAAATTGTGGTTTTAAATTTTATCCTCTTTAATTTTGGAGTATGGATCCAAATGAAAGAAGAAGATTAATTTAAATTGAGTCAATAAGAGAAATTTGGATTTAAATTAAATTAATTAGATTATGAAATTTCTAATTGAGTTAGATTTTGAAAATTTTAATTCTATTAGAATATAGATTCCTAAATTAATTAGATTATGGATTTTCTAATTAGTTAAAATGTGGATTTCATGTTATCGAAAATGTATCATTCAAAAAGGAAATCTAATCTATTTACTACTTTAATTATTGGTTTTCTAAAAAATAGATTTCCTAATTAGATAGAGTGATATTAAAAAAAATCTAATCTATCTACTACTTCAAGTTATGAAGTCCCAAATAATTTAGGACTAGGATTATTTTTACTCCATAAATACAACCATCTAGTTCATTTCAAACCATTCACTTAATTCAAAAGAGAGGTCAATTAGAGAAAAAAATCCTTGTTATTTTCATTTTTTAGCCCGGTCACGCCGCTCATCGGATTTTTATTTGGTGAATATTAAGACTATGGAACTTTTTATGTTAATTATAAATATTGGGAATCGGATTTTAAATCCTAAACTATGATTTATATGTAGTTTTAATTTTTGAGTGAAGCTTGGAATAAATTTGGAGCAAACAAAGCGTTTGGAATGTTTATTCAAGTTTTTGTTAGAGATTGATTTCATGGATTAGTTTGGAAATTTCAATTCGAGGCAAGTATCTTTCTACTGGTTCACCTTCGAACCAGTCGTCCCTACAACTTGAATTGTGAACCAGTCGTCCTTACAACTTGAATTGTCTATTTTAGACTTGTTGGACTATTTATTTTAGACTGATTGGACTGGTTATTGCTTTGATTGTGATGATATGTAAAGTTGACTAAGGACGTATTTGTAATTTTACCCCTAAGATAAATGACTGTCAGTATAACAAATAAGTTATATGTGAACTGATACATGCTGTTCTTCTTAACGTTTCTCATTTAAGCAGCTGTACACATACAAATTGATTGTGTGCTCCTTTAAATCCACACCATGACTATATATGTGCACATTTATGATTGATTTGTATACCTTCGAGTTACACACTATAACTAATGGGTGTTCCTTTAGGATCACGTTTACGATTGATGACTAATGCGTGTTCTTTGGGATCATGTTGATGATTGATGGATGATGCGCGCTCCCTCGGGATCATGTTTACAACTGATGACTAATGCATGTGTTCTCAGGATCATGTTTACGACTGATTTACATTCCCTCGGATTACACACTATGACTGATGTGTAATCCTTCAAGATCACGTTTATGATTGATATGTGATCCCATCAGGATTACCACGATTGATATGATATGAGTATATACTGATGTCTAGATAGACTAGTTAACAGGTTATCTAGAAGGCCCAGTAGCGAATCACTTACTAGGTATTGTTATACACATTCTTTCTTGGGCAAATGAGAAGAACAACAGATTCTAGCACGCACCAACCTCTTTTTTGTAGGATTGTATCAACGGCAGTGAAAACAACAAGGATCATCTAAGTATTTAAATTCACTAATTTTGGCATAATATAAAGCATGCTTCCGTAGAAAAATGGGTTTCAAGACATACCTCTTGTAGAACTTCTTCAAAGCTCCTTCTCCAGCTGCAATCTTCTCCATATCTTGTTGTAGACTACCTCAAGATCTTCCCCATTGTTCTCTTGGTACTCTAGATTGAGTTTTGGGACTCAAAACAAGCTTGAATCAAGGGATGAAGGAGAAAAGCTACAGAATTTTGAGAGAATCGGTTTGAAGAATGGTTCTTCAACAAGGTTGCTACAGTGAGCTTTTCTCCTTCATCCCTTGATTCAAGCTTGTTTTGAGTCCCACAACTCAATCTAGAGCACCAAGAGAATAGTGAAGAAGATCTTGAGGTGGTCTACAACAAGATATGGAGAAGATTACAGCTGGAGAAGAACCTTTGAAGAAGTTTTACTAGAGGTATGTCTTGAAACCCATTTTTCTGCAGAAGCACGCTTTATATTATGCCAAAATTAGTGAATTTGAGTGCTTAGATGATCCTTGTGTTTCCGCTGTTGTTGATACAATCCTACATTTTCCAACCACGTTATCGCCATTTTCCTCTCCAAAATCGATTTCTCTGCCAACAATGGTGCGGTCATGAATAGAATCTTCCAAGGAAAACTCATTAATGCCAACACCTTCCATATGCTTAGCATATCTTGTCACAATGGATCGATAGGAACCACCTTGGGAAGAAGAGAGTTTGGGACTTGAACTCTTGGTCGATGGTCGATTAAGTCAAGCTTTTCATCTATGCACCAATGGATTTTATTGGTAAAATTAAGCCTCTAAATTAAACTTGTCGTAGATTGAGAACAAAAAATAAAATTAGTAAAAAAATAGATGAAAATTGAAATATTAGTTAAAATAAAAATTTGAAATTGAAGAAACGATCAAACATAATATTTGAAAAAAATATATATATATTCGACTTTAAAAAGCTTACATTCGATTTTTAAAATTCGAAAGTGTAGAGAGAAAATTTAGGAGAAAATCTGGATTTATGCTAAAAAATTTACAAATGACAGAATTAGTTGCAACATAACTGAAAATCTAAATGGGGGCATTTTAGGGTTAAAGATTAATTACATTGTAAATCTGATGAGGGTTTTGTAGTCATCAAAGATCTTTTGAAAGTTTTTTGCGACTTCTGATGAGATATTTATATGACCTACAAATACAGTGTAATTAATTTCCAAACTACACCCAACAAATACAATAAACTTTAAAACAAATACATTGTAATTGAAAATCACCTAACCAAATCATTTACATCACTTTTGAACTTGTGTAACAATATTTTTTCTTGGTTCTAGACCAAAATATTACTTTAGAAAGTGAGGGATGGATTGATAAAAACTTTATCTAAATAATTGAATTCATGAAGAAAGAAGTCGATTTAGATTGGAGGATGAAAATCCCAATTAAAAATTGTCAATTGAAATTACTAACCAATCATGATGTGACGTTGATGTCAATCATGGAGATCTCATGAATAAAAGAGAAACAAACAATGTTAGACGATGTACATCCTCCCTTGATCGAATTGGTCAAGGTGGGTATAAGACCCCCAAGGCAACCAGGTTAATACCAACACTGTCTATATGCTTGGCCTACCTGTTCACAATGACTTGATAGGAATCACTTTGGAAAGAAGTGAGTGTGTGACTTAAACTATTGGTCGTGGTCGATTAGGTCGAGCCTTTCATCCTGCACATGGATTTGATCGGTTAAGTTGTTAGGTGAAAATTTAACTTTCAAAAAAAAGAGGGAACCAAATTTTTTGGTTGGAGAATCTCACATTGGAAAATTTGGTGTTGGAAGTCTCCTTTATATACTCCAACCTTGTGTTTTGGGTTTGGGCCCCAAGGGGTACCCATGTTTTGGAGGGAGTGAGAAGATAGACTAATGTGGGTTCGGTGGATATTCTACACGCAGCCGTCATCCGTTCCGATCAGGCGTGTGTGTGATGATTATTTTTAATAAAAAATATTATTTTATTTTTTATTTTTATTTATTTATTTTTTTAACTAGAAAAAGGGGAAACGGTCCATCCCGTTCCGTTTCGTTTCCCCATCCGTGACGTTCGCGCACGTTTCACTCCCTATCGTTGCCCATCCATAACGTCCGGCACATTTCGCTCCCTAACTTTTGACGCTGAAGGGCTATAAAAGGCGAGGCCTTCAGCAATTCGTAATATACATAATTCATTTTTCTTAATTCCCCACTTCATTTTCTCTCCTCCTCCATCTTAGCTTCGAGCATGAGTTTAGAAAGGGTGTACGTTCTGATCGATACGGTGCATTTTCGATCGGTTTTCATTTGGTTGTTTATCCTGGGACGACGTGCCAATTTTCAGACCTGCTTGCACACTTGGGAAGAGTCAAGAAATATCTTAAAGGAGCGAGCTCCGCGACTCAACCTATAACGAGTTTTTGTTTAGCAGGTTTTTCCTTTCGCTTTGACCGTCATGCCTTGACGATTTACAGTTTGTCGTTCTAAGGGCCCTACTGTTTCCAACAATTTTAAGATGTTTTGCCATCATCAATGGCCCTGAGTAGCAACAATGAGATATCTAACCTCACCGACCGTCCATTCCGATTCAAAGGAGCGAGCTTCAAGTTGTGGTGAAGCAATAGTATTGTTCTTCCCCACCGTCAAAGAAAGTCGTCGAAGCTTGTACCAACGCTAAGCCAATCGTCCCTTTAGAAGAACCAACTGAACAACAAAATAAAGAAGCTGCTGACTGGTAGGAGAAATACTTCTATGTAAGAATTTCATTTTAAATTGTTTGACTAATGATTTGTTTGACTACTATAGTACAATGAAGACAGTGAAGGAGTCTGAGGTTCCCTGCCAAAAGAAGTATGACACCGAGGAGGCCAGGTCGAAGAAATATGCGGTTAGCCGTTATCTCAAGTTTCAGATGATAAATGACAAATCCGTGGAGGCCCAATTCCATGAACTCCAGAAGATAGCCCAAGAGATAATTACTGAAGGTATGCCTCTAGACGAACAATTCCAAGTTGCTGTTATTATTGATAAACTGCCTTTCTTGTGGAAGGACTTCAAGAACACTTTGAGGCATAAGACCAAGGAGTTCTCCTTGGAGAGTCTTATAACCTGGCTAAGGATCAAGGAGGAAGCCCGAAAGCAGGACCAGAGGGAGGAGGTGAATGCAGTACCTAGGAAACTCACCTCTACCGTGTTAAAACCTGACCAAAAACCTAAGGGGACAAAGAGGAAAGGTCAGAACCGTGGCTCCAACAACCAGAACCAACAGAAAAAACAGAAGCCCCCTTCAGGAGAAACGGTACAGTTTCTCTATTTTAATTGTAATAAACCTAAACACATGGCTAGGAACTGTAGGAATAGGTGTCATCCTGCTGGTTAGGCGAACTTGACAAAAGAACCGTTAGTCGCCATGATCACAAAAGTAAATGTGATCGGTGGTTGTGAAGGGTGGTGGATAGACACTAGCGCAACGCTCCATGTCTGTCACGACCTTCATCTATTTAAAAATTATACGAAACTAAGGATAAGAATATTTTGTTGGGAGATCACCACTCCACAAAAGTTGCTGGAACCGGCGAGGTGGAATTGAAGTTTACCTTTTGGAAGACCCTCACGTTGAAGGATGTTCTACACACTTCGGAGATACGAAAGAATTTGATTTCGGGCTATCTTCTCAACAAAGCCGGGTTTACTCAAACTATAGGGCCAGACCTATATACCCTTACCAAAAATAATATATTTGTAGGGAAAGGGTATGCAACTGAGGGACTGTTCAAATTAAATCTAGAACTTAATAAAATGAAATCTTCTATGTATATGTTGTGTTCTATGAATATTTGGCATGCTAGACTCTGTCATGTGAATAAGAATTTAATTAGTAACATGATTAGGCTGGAAATGATACCTAAGTTATCCACAAATGATTTTGATAAATGTGAGTATTGTAGTCAGGCTAAAATTACTAAAACTCCGCATAAATCTAATTCTAAGCCTCTAAATTTGATTCATTCTGATGTCTGTGAATTTGATGGCATATTGACTAGGAACAGTAAAAGATATTTCATTACTTTTATTGACAACTACTCTAATTTTACTTTTGTATACCTGACAAAAAAATAAAGTGATGGTTTTGATGTCTTCAAACTTTTTGTTTCTGAAATAGAGAATCAGTTTAATAGAAAAGTTAAAAGACTTCGTAGTAATAGAGGAACCGAGTCCGACTCGGACAGTTTTAATGAATTCTTTAACTCACATGGAATAGTACACGAAAATACCGCACCTTATTCTCCTAAAATGAACGAAAAAGCCGAAAGAAAAAATAAAACTTTAGCTGAGCTAGTAGTTGCTATTTTACTTAGTTCAGAAGCCCGTCTTATTGATGGGGTGAAATCATCCTTACCGTGTGTTATGTCCTAAATAGAATCCCGAAATCTAAAAATAAAACTTCACCTTACGAAATTCTCAAGAATAAGAAACCAAACTTGTCCTACTTTAGAACATGCGGTTGTCAAGACTTTGTAAGGATTCTTGACCCAAGAAGGAGAAAGTTGTCTAGTAGAGCTTACGAGTGTGTCTTTATAGGTTATGCCTTAAATAGTAAAGCCTACAGGTTCTATAATCTAGTGAACCAAGTGATCATTGAGTCAAATGATGCCGACTTCTTTGAAGATAGGTTTCCTTTTAAATCAAGGAATAATGGGGGCTCTGGTTCAAGTGGTATAACCCTAGATAGAGATCCTAACCCTAGAGAGGAAACTGACCCAGAACCTAGAAGAAGAAAAAGAGATATAATCGCTAAAGATTTTGGAAATGACTTCCTGACCTACAATGTAGAAGAAGACCCTAAAGATCTAAAAGCTGTCCTATCCTCAGTAAATGCCAACCTATGGCAATAAGCCATAAATGATGAGATGGACTTACTTGGGTTAAATAAGACTTGGCATTTAGTAGATCTACCCCCAGGATGTAAGGCAATAGGGTGCAAATGGATCTTAAGGAGGAAACTTAGACCTGATGAGACTGTTGTAAGCTTAGTGATTTGATGATTGATTCGTTGATCGTGTAGTCAAATAACTTATGAGGTTGCTGACGTATGTGCTTTGCGATAATGACAATATGCGATACTACGTTCTAAATGATGTATGCGGTGATGCTTAGATGCTTTCGTAGTATGCGTTCGTGTAGTATGCGCGTGTCACAAGTTTTCTTACACTGGAACCAAGTATAATTCCAACGCAAGTTTCTCAGAGTGATCTGAGGTCAAACACGGGGATTGCAATGATTAATGCGATACTTATGTGATATATGCGACCAGGAAACAAAAAGAATAATGAATTGGATTTAAAGACTAAAATGCGGTAATCGGTAAAATGCAATAATGAAAGTAAAATGTAATGATAAATAAAGTGCGATAATAAAATGCGGTGATAAGTAAATTGCGGTAGTAAAGTAGAATGCGGTAACAAATAAATAAATAAACAATTAAATATACAAATTGAGGACTGGCTGTGAAGATATGCAAGTATCTAATGAATGCGGTGGCAAGTCTTGTGAAATGTGTCAGAAAAAGAATGGGTTGAGGGAAAGGACATCAAAGTTCGTCAATCTTGTTGAGGACGCAACTAAGATTCCACTTTCTCTTGTTTTACGCCTTTCAATGATCGGCCAAGTTCCCATATGTCTATGGTGAAACAGTGATGAACGTAGTGAACGCAAGGTTTTTTCCATCTCTGGAAATACTTCTCGCTATAGTTAACGCATTCTTCCAACCTTCTTTCGAGAGGCAGAATAACATCTTCACTTTTGCTCTCACAGGTGAAGATGTCGTCGAGCATGCGTTAGCTAAACTTAGTTGATTTCTTCAACAAGGATTAACTCACTCGCTTAATCCTTCCCCCTTACCCTGGGGATTAGTTACACATGGTGAAGGAATGGATGATGAATGTATGGTGAAGAACAGAGATATGACGATGAATACGATAATGGTATTAAAATATAAAGATAAGCATTTGTTATATATAATGAATGAAAGAATAGAGATGAACATAGTAGATGAATAGAAAATGAGGACAAATATGGAAAGCGTGTCATGTCTTGACATGGATTCTGATCGGAGACGATTTGCTTTCTGGTGTGTGGGAGGAATAGAGTGGAGAACTTCCTTCTCAGGCTTGTTTTCCAGGTAGAAGTGATCTTTGCATAGAGCTTCTTCTTTGGGAATGAGAATGAATCGCTTGCTCCAGAGACTTACCTTTCAGTCTCGTCTCGTCTTTCTCCCCGGATTTTCTCTAAGTTGTCTCTTCAGACCAGCCTCCTTTATTTGAATTTGATGTAGCTATTTATAGACCTTGGCACCTTCTGCATCAGTAGTCCTGCTCTGAAAAGCTGATTTTTCCTGCCATGGCTTGGTGGAAACATCCGCTCTTTTTATTGATTGTTGCATGCAGTACAAATGAGGCTTTCAGTGGATCAGTTGTGCGTCCTATTGATCTATCGAGTCTGCTACGCATGCAATTCTCGTTGTTCTTTTTCATTCTCGATTGCCCATCGCATGCAGATGTGCTGAATGCAAAATTGTTCATTCTCTGTCCTCGAGCGATCTGTACGATTGCGGCGACTGTTTCCTGTTAAAACAAAGACTTGGACATTTCCATTGTTTACCATCGCACATGGGTTAGCGGTGTGCTTACGAACTTTACAATTTTCGCGTTCTCTAAGCAACTTATCCTATATGGTCGGATGCAAATTTCCTTCTTTTTGCCGCATAACTCTAAAATAAAACAGTATAATAACTTGCATTTCTACACACGTTATCACACCCCCAAATTTAGATATATGCCTTGTTCCTCACGCGATTATTCACCGATTAAGCAATTCATCAAATCATATCGCTAACTTTGCGTCGATCGGCTTACTCCGAATGCTCCACCTCTAAATAATTTCTTTCAAACCTACAAGTTCCTTCTATCCTCTGATCATTTCTTCAACATGCTCTACTTTATTCTTACCTAAGGCAAACCTCTGCTCAAAGTTCTCTTCTTGTTTTGAAAAGAATGTTTTTACCTATTCTTGTGAAAATAACAAAGTGCGCCCTTTATGCAGTGGCTTGGTTTGCGTCATCCTATAGAGAACGTTTATCATGATTACACCCTTCGTTTTGGCTTGCTCCCACGGGTATCATGTGAGCATCCAACTTCAACTCTTGATCCTTAGCCAAGTTTTACTTTAGCTGGTCAGTGGAGTTGTCTCTTTTATTCTTATTTTCTCTCTCTCTCTCTCTTTTTGTATTGCGTCGATCCTGGTAACCTACCTTCGTTTTTACTTGCTCCAACGAGTGTCATGCAAACATCCAACTACGAGCAGGTTCCTTTCACGACTTAACTCTTATCAGGTTGGGATTTTCCCTTGCACTGACAGCGGAGTTTTTTTTTTATGATGATGAACGCATTTGCCTGATATGACTGCCTCCGCTTGATCGCATCTGCTCAGACCTTCCCCACCCCCAAATTTAGAGATGCGCAAGGTCCTCATTGCGTTGTTTTGGACAGAAAAGACAAAACACTTAGTCAAAATTTTGAAAATAAGGTTTTATTAGAGTCTTGTAATAGAGAAGGTAAAATAGAGCTATTGCGATGAATTTTCTAAGTATTAGGAAGAAATTACAATGTATAAAGAAATTGTTCTAAGGTTACGCATTATACTCATCATGGCAGTACAAATAAACAATGCAAAAGAAAAGAAAAGAATTATCGCGATAAGTTGACAAATGATGATAAAAATAAAGAGGCCAACGCATATGGAAAGAATAATCACTCAGTTGTATAAAATTTGTCTAAGTACACAAAGAATTATAATGATCGCAACACAAAATTGTAAGCATCTACAGAAGAATATAAGGTATAGCTATCTATAAAAAAAAAAAAAATTGAATAACCGCAAAAAGAATGAAAAATTGTGGAGAAGTTGGTACACCCCCAAATTTAGATTTGCGGTAGGGGCTCTTGGTGAGGAGGGTGTTGCGGAGGAGCTCTTTGTGGCACTTCTTGATATGCAATTAAGAAATTGAAGTGCTCATGGTTGCGCTTAGCCATCTGTCTTTGATTCTGGCAAATGGTAAAAATGTTGCGTTGAATATTGGCCATCGCATGTCGCAGCTTTGTGTTGCTCTCTCGCAACCCGTTAATGAATGGTGGAAGATGGATAGCTTTTGAGATAAGAAGCCCCGCATATCTTCTAAGGCAACAGCAAGAGATGCGGTAGAGGGATGCGCCGTCGATGTTTCACCAGCATCGGTTTGGGGTTGAGCGGAAGGGCCTGCTCCCAAACCGTGTGGGTCATCAACATGTGGCGATGTTTGCGGTGAAAGGTGGGGTGGAAATGAATGGCGGGTGGATGCTGCTGGAGATGCGGGGTTGGAGTCAAGGGCAAGGAGGAGATTGGTGAATTGTTTGGGAAGAGGGGAAACGGGTTCATTTGTTGGGATTGGTGGACGAATGACTAAGGGTAAAGGGTCCAAGGGTAATTTGGTTTGCTTCTGCGGTGAACTTCCTTGGACGATTTCCTTCCCTTTGTCATTGCAGCGTTGCTTCTTAGATCTTAGTGGTTGCGGCGCATTTAAATCAATGAGGGGTCGTTTCGGTGGAAGTTCAGATGCGGCTAATCTTTGAGAAGCATTCTCAGGATTTTGGTATTGATGATGTCGTGCACTTCTGGCATGGGTTCTTCTTCAATGCTCGCGCCCACAGATAGGCATAGGCTCGAAATTGTCCATGGGAAGAAGTACTGGCCTCTCACTCGGCCAACAAAAACCTTAGATTTTCTTTGCAAGAAGTTGGCCCACATCAATCGGAATGTCGCGTGCTATGCAATATGCGGCCATAACTCAATCCCTTGAAATGGTTTTGTCATGTGATGCTGGGATGAGTCTCCTCTTCACAAAATAGACCCACAGGCGCACTTCTAGTAGAAGCCGGTTAGAGGCGAGGGTTCTTATGCCCGTTAAGGACACCGTCTTCTTGGTGCCCGGTTGCGTTAATACTCTCAGCGCATCCTCCATATTTTTTTCTGTAGGATCATCAATCAGTTTTTTACCCGGTGCTTCTGAGAAATTCTTCAACTGATAGAGTTGATTGATGTCCTTTGTGCTGAACGACACTACCCTCCCTTCGACGATCACCGCATCTTCGGTGTCGTGGAGCTGGCCATGATTGAAGGCCCTCACCACCGATGGAATTATGATGGATGGACATTGGCAGAAAGCTTCCCACCCATGTTGCACCACAATGTTGATGATGAGATTCGGTAGTGGCATCGACACAGGAAAGAAGCCCATTTCCATCCATAGATCATCATTTTCATTCTTGGTTGTTGGGCGCCTCCCGATCGACGCAAGCTCGCTGCTCTCCACTTTTGCTTTGCCTTTTTCCTAAGCGGACGTAAGGCAGGATTTTTGTCTTTGGATGCATTCCCGCACCTTGCGTTGATCTTCTTTCTCCTTTTCCCACTCTTCCACTTCTTTACTTTTCCGCTCTCTGACCCGCTGAATATTTTCTTTGCGGCTTCTTTCCTTTTCGTCCTTTTCCTTCTTCTCCGCTTCTTCTTCTTCTCTCATTTCTTTTTTAAATTGATCCGAGGCAAGCGCAATGCGCTGCTCATCCTCGAGCCTTCCTCTTTCCTCTTCTTTCGCCCTTTCGTTGTCACGGAAAACCTCCTCATCGTGAAGTTTTCTGGCCAAATTGCCTGATGCGATAATTTGGCGCGTCCGTGACATTTTCTCTTCCTTCTCCTCTAATTTTCTTTTTCTTTCCTTCTCCTTTTTTATGCATTGAAAAAATGTTGGGTCACTTGTGGACCCTTGTGACACATTCTCCTTGCGACGCCGCATTAGAGGGGAGATGTCAGGATCTTCTTTGTCGTCCGAAGCAACTAATCTGGAATGCAACGATGAAGCTAGTAGTTGTGTTGATGATTTAGCTTGCACTGACACCCCCTCTTCTGCCCTTGTGGTGGTTGATTCTCCGTCGACATCTAAACTTTCCTCCCTCTTCCTCCTTTCTTCCTCTTTCTTCAGGCGTTTCTCTTCTCACATGCGCTGTTTTCTTTCACTTCTCTTCTTTTCTTTCTTCTCCTTCTCCAGTCGGGCGACTTCATCTTCTTCCGCCCGTTTTTCTTCAACTTTTCTCTTCTCCTTCTCTTCAGACTTCTCGATCTTCTTCTTCACCTCCACATCCTCCAAAAACAGCCCTGATGGGTCCCTCATTGGAGTCTGTTGAGGCAATCTCCTTAGGATCCGAAATGGTCAGGGCCATTCTCCGCGAAGCCACAACTAACTCCTCCTCTGACGGCAGAGGCTGGTTCATTACTCTGACCTCCAATAACCCCTCATCCTTCTCTAAATGGCTCATAATTCTCCCGAATACCTCCTTGTCGTCTTTTCAATTCAGTTCACTCTCGATCGAAGGTACTGAAAGCGCCACCTCAGGTATGGTGGCAAGGGAAATCTCCGTGCTCAGCCCCTCATGGTGGGTGGGTGGTCTTGCGGCTACATAGGTTTTTCGCCTGGGTTTACTGGTGAATCTAGGGGATGGCTTTGGCTGGGCGTTGAGGTGGCGGCTGGCAGCAAGAAAGGCCACCTCCCGTGCGGTGACGGGGGCATGGGAAGGGGAAGATGGCTGAGAAGAGGAATGAGATGATTGTCCAGCCATGGGTTCAGTTAAGTGAAAGAGGTTGGAAATTTTTTTCTTCAGAAGAAAGTTCGGAAAGAGATGATGGTATGCAGAGAGATTTTTGCTTAGAATTTTTCGCGAAGAGATGAAAGTGAGCTCCTCGGGCTTAAGAAGGTGCGATTTATAGATTAGGCCTTGATGGGCCCAACGCGATCGTTGCATAGTAGGCTTTGGTATTCCAAAAAGCCTATCGCGCCCCTCCAATTATGACTTAGCAGGAAAACACGTCCTTTCGTCTACTAAGTAATAATTTTCTCGGGAGCTGAAGCAATTCGACTACCCTCTCCGCGAATATTTTATCATTTTTTTATTTTATAGGACAGGCACAATGTTTATTTGTTAGCACAACACAACCATCAACGCAACGCATTTCTAGAAGACGAGCACACGGTATTTCTACAAATGCAAACATCCGTCAATATAGTCCGTATTTGTGGAGGACGGGCGCAATGTGCATACGAGTGCAACTCATCCATCAACGCAATGAATTTTTGGAGGACGAGCGCAAAGTGTATCTATTAACGCAAGATACATCCATCGTCGCAATGCATACCTGACGTTATTATGTATCACCAACATCGCAACGCTTATCCCGAAACCATATTGATAAGACGTTGCGGTGTTCATTTACAACATTCATTCATCAGAAAATTAAGATCAATGCAAACTAAGACTGGAATGGAAATAAATTCAACTAAGCAGGAAAACTAATTTACGAAAGTAATAACAAAGCGATAAATATAGTGATAAGGATGCTATTTAAAGAAGGTTTTTCAAGGTTACTGCAACTGTATCCCCGCAGGCGATCAGACTTGCCTGCCCAATGTCACTTCTGACATTGTTCCTTCCCATTCGATCCAGGGGCTTCTGAGTTGCTAGGCAACATACCAGATGTTCTGTTTCTAAGCTCGGTCGCCAGCTGCCCGACCTGGACCTCCAAGTTCCTTATGGAAAATGCTTGTGATTGCATGATCGCATCATTCTTTTCTATATACTGCTTGAGCAGAGCTTCCAAGGACGACAAATTCGTTGAGGTGTTAGATGAGGAAGGTTGGTTGTGTGATTGCCTATTTTGATAATTTCTCTGATTTTAACCCTGATGAAAAGCCGGAGAATGATTATTCTGCATGGTTCTTTGGCCCCCTTGGTAATTGTTTCCTCCCCAACTAAAGTTGGGATGGTTCCTCTAACCTGGGTTGTATGTGTTGTTGAACGGGTTGTTCTGGATGGAGTACACTGTCAGTTTATTTGATAGGCACATTTCCACTGAATGACACTCCCCTTCCCCCCACGCATTGTACACAGCTTATTGCTGCCCCTTGCGTTAAGCATTGGCTTGCGCTGCACCCTGGGAGAGAGTTCCTTGATTAATAGCCATCGTTTGGAGGAGCGAGATAACTGCGGCCAATGTGGTCATTGTATCATCAGGTACAATGGCGCTTTCCGTTTTTCTTCGCTCTGGACATCTTCCTCCATACCCATCATCAACCCAGTCATCTGTATTTCGCGAGATGCGATCTAAGATGACTTTTACTTCAGTGTACGTTTTATCCATAAATCCTCCTGCTGCGGAGGCATCAGCAACAGCTTACGTCGATCTATCCAGGCCATTATAAAAGGTTTCCATAAGAATGCAATTGGGAATCCCGATATGCAGACAGTTCTTCACCAGTCTCCTAAATCGCACCCATGTGGTGCTCAGAGTCTCATTCTCCATTTACTTGAAATTTAACGCATCCCTTCGTCTTCTTGCGTTGACTGCGAGAGGGAAAATTTTCTTCATAAATTGCTCAACCAACTAATCCCAAGAATTAATTTCATTTGGCTCCAATGAATTAGTCCACCTCTTTGCCTCATCCCGAAGTGTATACGGGAAGAGATATAGTCTTATTCCTTTAGGAGTCACGCCAGGGATGGAGAATGTATTGCACATCTCCATAAAGCTAGTTAAATGTGCATGTGGGTCCTTTCCTTGAAGACCTCCAAATTGACCCGCATTTGACTCATTTAGAGCATGACAGGCTTGATTTCAAATCTTGCATTTTCCTCCACCGTAGGTCTTTCAATTTCGGGCGAGAAGTCGTATAAGTTAGGCGCCGCATAGTTCCTCATGGGAATATTGCGGTCGGCAGCCAGAAAAACTGGGTCTTGCGCCAGCCGATATATTTCTTGATTCCTCTCAGGCCTATCGTTGTTGTTTGCCATGTTTCTTCTTCGCCTTGTACGGTTCTGGCGTGCTCTTGCACGAAAGGTTCGCTCGATCTCTGGGTCGACGTCAAATTCTGGTTCAGTCCCATTACTCATACACCGTCAGCCTGCTCTCCGCATAAACAGATTATATAATAGAGATCTGTCCTGCAAAATACCACAAAAATATTCAGCGCTAAAAGTTGCCAATCCCCGGCAATGGCGCCAAAATCTTGTAAGCTTGGTGATTTGATGATTGATTCATTGATCGTGTAGTCAAACAACTTATGAGGTTGCTGACGTATGCGCTTTGCGACAACGATAATATGCGATACTACGTTCTAAATGATGTATGCGGTGATGCTTAGATGCTTTCGTAGTATGTGTTCGTGTAGTATGTACGTGTCACAAGTTTTCTTACGTTGGAACCAAGTGTAATTCCAACGCAAGTTTCTCAGAGTGATCTGAGGTCGAACACAGAGATTGTGGTGATTAATACGATACTGATGTGATATATGTGACCGGGAAACAAAAAGAATAATGAATTGGATTTAAAAAGTAAAATGCGGTAATCAGTAAAATGAGATGATAAATAAAGTGCGATAATAAAATGCGATGATAAGCAAATTGCGATAGTAAAGTAGAATGCGGTAACAAATAAATGAATAAACAATTTAATATACAAATTGAGGACTGGCTGTGAAGATGTGCAAGTATCTGATGAATGTAGTGGCAAGTCTTATGAAATGTGTCAGAAAGAGAATGGGTTGAGGGAAAGGACATCGCAAGTTGGTTCCGCTTTCCCTTGGCTTACACCTTTCAGTGATCGGCCGCGTTCCCATATGTCTATGGTGAAACAGGGATGAACGTGGTGAACGCAAGGTTATTTCCATCTCTGAAAATACTTCTCGGTTTCGTTAATGCATTCTCCCAGCCTTCTTTCGAGAGACGGAATAACATCTTCACTTCTGCTCTCACAGGTGAAGATACCGTCAAGCATGCGTTAACTAAACTTAGTTGATTTCTTCAACAAGAATTAACTCACTTGCTTAATCCTTCCCCTTACCCTAAGGATTAGTTACACATGGTGAAGGAATGGATGATGAATGTATGGTGAAGAATAGAGAAATGACGATGAATGCGATAATGGTATTAAAATCTAAAGATAAACTTTTGTTACAGATAATGAAAGAAAGATTAGAGATGAACACAGTAGATGAATAGAAAATAAGAACAAATACGAAAAACGTGTCAATGTCTTGACACGGATCCCGATCGGAGACGATTTGCTTGCTGGCGTGTAGGAGGAATGGAGTGGAGAACTTCCTTCTCAGGCTTGTTTTCCAGGTAAAAGTGATATTTGCACAGAGCTTCCTCTTTGGGAATGGGAATGAATCGCTTGCTCCAGAGACTTACCTTTCAGTCTTGTCTTGTCTTTCTCCCTAGATTTTCTCTAAGTTCTCTTCCAGCCTCCTTTCTTTGAAATTGATGTAGCTATTTATAGACCTTGGCACCTTCTGCATCAGTGGTCCCACTCTGAAAAGCTAATTTTTCCTGCCATGGCTTGGTGGAAACGTCCGCTCTACTCCACATTTAATTTGTCAGAATCGTACAACAGAAAAGCTGCAATTGCGTTGTTCTTTTTCGTTCTCGATTGCCCATCATATGCAGTGTGAATGCGTTGTTTATTTTTGTCCTCGAGCGATTGTCGCATGCGGTGACCTGTTTCCTGCAAAACAAAGACTTGGACATTCTATTTTGCCATCACAATGAGGTTAGTGGGTGTGCTTACGCCACTTTATAATTTTCACGTTTCTAAGCCAATTTCTATACGGTCGACACAACTTTTCCTTCTTTTTGCCACATAATCTAAATAAAACGGTATAAATAACTTGTATTTCTACAAGTTATCAACTATCGACAAATTTAAAGCCAGGTTAGTAGCGAAGGACTTTAGACAGAGAGAAAACATAGATTTCTTTGACACCTTCTCCCTTGTCACTAGAATTACCTCTATCCGTGTCTTGTTCTCTCTCACTGCCCTTTATAACCTTGTAGTATATCAGATAGATGTAAAAACTGCTTTCCTAAATGGTGAACTTGAAGAAGAGATTTACATGGAACAATCTGAGGGTTTTTTTTTCCATTGTCAAGAAAATAAGGTGTGTAAATTAGACAAATCCCTCTATGGACTAAAACAAGCTCCTAAGCAATGGCATGAAAAATTTGACAACCTTATCCTATCTAAGGGTTTCGAGGTCAATAAAAGTGACAAATGCATCTACCATAAGTTTGATAATAACCTCTGCACTATCTTGTGTCTATATGTAGATGATTTATTGATCTTTGAGTCGAATTTGCACTTTATAAATGATGTAAAATCAATATTGAGTGTGAACTTCGACATGAAAGACTTAGGAGAAGCTAGTGTAATCTTAGGCATAAAAGTAAATAGGTCTGAAAAGGGAATTTCTTTAGATCAATCTCACTATATAGAAAAGATTGTAAAGAAATATAATTACTTTGAGTGTAAACCAGCCTGTACTTCTTATGACCCTAGTGTCAAGTTGTACAAAAACACCGGTGACAGTGTTAATCAATCTGAGTATGTGAGCATCATAGGCAGTCTTAGATACACTACCGGCTGCACTAGGCCTGGCATAGCTTATGCTGTAGGACTACATTGCAAGTTTACATGCAGACGTAGTAAAGAGCATTGGAATTCTATAGAAAGGGTCATGAGATACTTAAAGAAAACCCAAAACCTAGGATTACATTATCAAAAGTTTCCCGCTGTCCTAAAAGTGTTCAGCGATGCTGATTGGAAATCTCTTTCGGATGATTCAAAGACTACAAGTGGCTATATCTTTAATATAGCTAGCAGAGCTGTCTCTTGGAAGTCCAAGAAACAGACTATTTTAGCCCAATCTACGATGGAGTTAGAAATGATAGCACTTGCAACAGCTAGTAAAGAAGCAAGCTGGCTTAGAAGTCTCCTATCAGAGATTCCCTTATGGGAAAAGCCGGTACCAACTATATTGATCCATTGCGATAATACTACAGTAATCGCAAAAGTTCAGAACCGTTACTACAACGGAAAGAGACGTCAAATACGTCGTAAGTACTGTACCATTAGAGAGTTTCTCATTACTAATGCAGTTAGAGTGGATCACATATGGATTGATGAAAATTTGGCAGATCCTTTGACGAAAGAACTGGCCAGAGAAAAGATTTTCAGAACCTTAGAAAGGATGGGACTCATGCCTCTCAAAAAATGAATCAAAGTGAGGAAAACCCAACCTGTAGACTGAAAATCCCAAGAAACAGGTTCAACGAGTAATAACTGATCACGAGTGATATATAGTGAATCATGTTAAACCAAACACAGAGTTCCATTCTTATGACTTAAAGTCTGAGCATAATATCTTGAAGCGTAAGAAAGGTGAACTCAGTTCTTAATGAGATCTATACTTGATGACAAGTGGGGTACCCAGCTACAGGAGTACCCTTGATAGACTCACCTGTGTGAATATGGAAATGAGGGTCGCTTCCTATGGAGTTCAAACTCTCTAAAGCATTCACTAAATCGGGATTCACGTGCTAGGCCTTAAAAGCACGGGCTTTCATACTACACCCTAATGACACTCTGTGTGAGATGCTGTTAGAGATAGAGTTCAAAATCAAGGGTTACTCTAGTATATTCTAAATCATCTACACTATGTAAAGGTTCAAGTCGTAAGACACCTTTGCTTATGCACATAGGTTGAAACTACTCAATGAAAATCTTTTCTCTCTTTTCCTTTTGTTTAAATTTCCAAGTGGGGGATTGTTGGGTGAAAATTTAACTTTCAAAACAAAGAGGGAACCAACTTTTTTGGTTAGAGAATCCCACATTGGAAAATTTGGTGTTGGAAGTCCTCTTTATGTACTCAACCTTGTGTTTCGGGTTTAGGCCCCAAGGGTACCCATGTTTTGGAGGGAGTGACGAGATAGACCAATGTGGTGGACATCCCACACGCACATGCTGCCGTTCGTCCGGTCGGGCGAGCGGAGTGTGTGTGGTGATGATTATTTTTATAAAAAAAATAATTTATTTTATATTATTATTATTATTATATTATTAACATCATCATCATCATCATTTTAAAAAAAAGGGAAATGGTCTATCCCGTTCCGTTTCGTTCGCCCATCCATAACGTCCGTGCACGTTTTGCTCCTACCATTGCCCATCCGTAACATCTGCGCACGTTTCACTCCCTACCGTTAGACGCTGAAAGCCTATAAAAGGCGAGGCTTTCAGCAGTTCGTAATACATAGAATTCATTTTCTTAATTCCCCACTTCATTTTTTCTCTCCTCCTCCATCTTAGCTTTCCGAGCAGTGAGTTTAGAAAGGGTGTACGTTCCGATCGGTAATGGTGCATTTCCAATCGGTTTTCATTTGGTTGTTTTATCCTGGGGACGACGTGGCAATTTTTAGACATGCTTGCACACTTGGGCAGAGCCGTGAAACTTTTTATAGAGAGCGAGCTCCACGACTCAGCCTATAATGAGTTTCTGTTTTGTAGGTTTTGCTCTTCGCTTGATCGTCGTGCCTTGACGGTCTACAGTTCATTGTTCTAAGGGCCTTACCGTTTCCAACATGTCAATCCTCCAAAGTAGACTTGTTGTTGATTGAGAAAAAAAATAAAATCAGTAAGAAAAAGATGAAAATTGAAAAATTACATAAAATTGTTGGGAATGGTTTCCTAAATCTCCTTGTAATTTCGTAGTTTGTAAACTCTATATAAACATATTATTGTTAATAAAATAAGTGTTATTTTATAAGCATATACTCAATCTAATAAACTAAGATCTGAGGTTATTTCATATAATTTAAATAAGCATGTAGAGACATACAAGTGAATTTTGTTTAAATAATAACCTAAATGGTCTGTAGTAGATGGATAAGGTTGGGTACCTTATCCTGGTGACACTACGAATACGGCCCGCTTTGTAGGTATTACAAGTGTTATAAAGTGCTACAAATGATCTGATCCTGATCATTTATGCGAAGACATGCGAGCGGGGGTATCCGATACAAAGAGTTTGTATAAGATCGGACCACGAAATGATTAGTCTCTTTATATAACGTCGTTAATAATAGAGACTTACATTTCATTAGGATGACCATAGGTGACATGACCTAAATCCTGAGTGAGTTGTGAACTCCTGTTCATGAAGGCGGTCCTTTGATTTGTATGGGTGAGAGTGGCCAGATTTCCAACTCAACAAGCCTACCATTTTGGGGATTCATCGGACTGAGGAGCTGGGAACTGAGTTACACAAGACGGAATTCACTCATTCCCTAATGCAGAGGTAAGTAAGATAAATTTCTCTCTTAAGGACTGATTCTGGGTCTTTTATATAGTGGCCACACCCTGTCCTGACCCGAGAGGATTTGGTCATAGTGGGACTATGATTTATTGCTCATTAGAGGAATCAGTGGTACTTAAGAAGTTAGATATAACTACAGGGGTAAAACGGTATTTTGGTCCAGTTGTACTTACGAGCATACGGTATTTTGGTCCAGTTGTACTTACGAGCATTTGTGAAGGGTCATCCCACTGTTGATTGGTTATATCCAATGGACAGAAAAATTTATCTGTAGCGCGAAGAATGCAGCTGTCGATCTTTAGTGGAGTGACCGGCAGTTAACAAATGTTGGGTAATTTAATTAAATAGTTTAATTATTTATTCAAGTACTTCGATTTACAGATCCATAAGGTCCCCACTATAGCTCAATAGGGATTTAATCTTTGGATTAATTTGAAGTGTTCAAATTAATTCAGGGAATTAATTATATGTAATATAATATAATTAATTATAATGTATTTGATACATTATAAGAGAAATTTGAATATGATTCAAATACCAATTATATGAATGAGCTTCATGTAACTAAATATAAATATGATTTATATTGAGAGGAATAAAATATTTGGATATGATCCAGATATCATTTATATGGATGAGATTCATACAAATGGATTTAATATAAATGTGATTTATATTAAATGTCACGTCTAGTTAAGAGAGAATAAAATCTATAGTTTATGTTGTATTTGATGTAATATAAAACTATAGACTATATGTTATATTTGATATAACATATAGTGTATATATAATAACACTATTTTATTAATTTATTTGAAATTAATAAAAGTGAAGGAGTTATAACTCCATCCCCATATTTTCTCAATAATAATGTCAAGTGGGTTGCAAAGAATCATCTTCTTCCAACGATTTACAACACAGAGAAAAGTTCTCTGAGAAATCTTCCTTCCCATCCTCTCCTTCTCCTTCCCTCTTCCAAGGATTCAAGCAAAACTCACAACTTCTGTTTGAACCATTTAATCCCAAAAGAAAATACAACGATTCTCACTTGGTAGTATCCGTGTGTGAAGAAGATCCGCGAAGAAGTTCTATTCGTGGCTAGTACGAGTGTGTGAAGAAGATCCATGAGGAAGGAGTTCTGTTCGTGGCTAGTACGAGGGATTACTTGAAGAAAGGTTCTTCAAATGTGAGGTTTCTTGAAATATGTTTTCTATGTAAAAGCATGTTGTAATTTAATTTAAATATATATCTTTTAATGTTTATCATAAATTTTGTATTCAATAATTAATGGAAATTGGACGATCTACTTCTACTCAAGAATCTTCTTGTATCGAGTTCCCTTAAAAAAAAAAATTGGAATTGAAGATAAAATCAAATATGATAATTGGAAAAAAAAAATCTGATTTTTAAAAAAGATTGCTTTCGAAAAATCGAAAAGTGTAGAAAGATAATATAGGAGAAAATCCAAACTTATGCTAAAAAATCTCCAAATGGCAGAATTAGTTGTAGTGTAACTGAAAATCCAAGACATTTTAGGGTTGAAGAAAAATGAGAATACATTTGTTAAAAATTTGTTGAATTTTTTGGTTTTCTATTCTTCCCAATGGAATCTTTAAAACAAAAAATAATATGATTCAAAATAAATAAAAAAACTAATTAATAAAAATGAGATATTTTTTTATATTCTACGTGTAAAACAAATTTATAATAAAGATAATCATAAAACAATTTATAAAATGTATGATTTAATTATGATTAAGAGAAAATCTACTATAAATATAAAAAGTTATTTAGGAAAACTAATATAATATAAGATTTAAAAATCCAAAATAAGATAATCATAGAAACAATTTAAAAATAAGATAATATGATATTTTAAATTTCAAACCAAGATTTGAAAATTAGTTGTTGTAGAGATTGAATATTCAAACAAACTATTAAATTTGATACATAAATTCAAAACCATTTTTAAATCACGAGATTTATGGAAAATTATCCGCTTGAAATAATGATGTTAGTTGCCGTTGAAAGTCTACTGGGATATATAGTTAAGCAATTAATTATAGTCTCATTAATACGATGTCGAATTAATTACACTGCAATTAAAAGAGATGACAAGGGCATTTTGTGGATTTTTCCAATTCATTGTGACAGACTTACCGCATATACATTCAAACATATTTTCATAATGCTCAAGAGATCAAGAAATCATACCAAATGAAGATTTCTCGAGTCTGAAGCCCAACCGTCTATCTCGAACAGTCACCACTCGAATAGAAGGAATCGGAGAAGACGACACCACTTAGAGCCCTCAGTATTCTTGGAGTGAGAATCTAAAGTGTGGGCTTTGTTCGGATTTGGTAGAGGGAAGAAGGAAGAGGGACCGTACACAACGATCAAGCAAGTGGGAGATGCGGTCGCCTATCGCATAGACAATATGCTTCATCGTTTAGGTAAAGTAAACAATCGTATAGTAAAAGTAAGCGATCGTCTAAACGATCATGTAGGAAAAGGTAAACGATCGTCTATACGATCGTGTAGGAAAAGGGTGAGCGATCGTCCAAAACGATCGCGTAGGAAAAACTAAACGATCGTCCAAAACGATCGCGTAGGAAAAACTAAACGATCGTCTATACGATCGTTTATTAAATACCAGGAGTTAAACGATCGCTTAGTAAAAAGGTAAATGATCGTTTAGATAATAACGCGCGACAGTGTAATTGGTATGCGATCGTTTAGCAATATCGTATATGTAAGCGATCGTGCAGTCCTATCGTATAGGCACTAATTTTCTAAACGATGACACTATCTTTTTCAAAATACCCGTGCACCCCGAGATCAACATATCGTCTGCTATTTATAATGCACTCATCCGTTATTTTAAACGAAGAGGCGCCTTCCCATTTTCTTTATAACCGTCCAATTAATGTGCTCTTATCACATTCATAACTTATAAATTAATATCAAATATTAATTATAATATTTTTTCCTCTACTAGATATAAATCATATTTATATCTAATTTCCTCCAAATTAATGTATCTCATACATAAAGTTAATTATATCATATTTAATTAATTCGCTCAATTATATCATATATAATTGAACTCCCTCTTGTCAATTTGAACATTTCAAATTGACCCAAAAAACTGACTCTCAACTTGTATCCAAACTACCAAGGAGACCTTATAGACCTCTGGCTCGAAGCTCCAACGTTACGTGAATAGCTGACTAAACTCTTTAGTCATGATATCCACCATCCGTTAACTGCCAGGCATTTCACTAAAGACCGACAGTTGAACTCTTCTTGCCATAGATATATTTCTATGTCCATTGGATATAACCAATCATCAATACGATGACCCTTCACAGATGCTCGTAATTACAGCAGGCCAATTTACCGTTTTGCCCCTGTAATTACATCTTCCTCCTTAAGTACCACTAATCCCTCTAATGAACAATACAACATAGTCCTACTATATATGAACATGTCTCGGGCCATGAGAAGGTGTGGGCACCACATCGTTCAAGCCCTGGAATCAGCCCTTAAGGGAGTTATCTATCTACTTGCTCCTACCTCGGGGAAGGAGTGAATTCCATCTTTTATAGTTGAGTTCTCAGCTCCCAAATCAGACGAATCCCCAAAATTGTAGGTTTGAGTCAGCGTTCTGGCCACTCGTACCCATGCAAATCAAAGGACCGCCCTCAATGGTAGGAGTTCTCAACTCACTCAGGATTGAGGTCATGTTACCTATGGTCATCCTAGTGAAGTGAAGTCTCAGTTATGAATGGTGTTATATAACGAGACGTTAACACTTCGTGGTCAGGTCTTATACAAACTCTTTGTATAGGACGTCCCCGCTCGCATGTCCCCTACACGAATGATCAAGATCAGATCATCTGTGACAAGTCACAACACTTGTGACCATTCCACAAAGCGGGTTGCATCCGTAGCATTACCAAGATAAGGTTTCCCACTTATATCCATATACTACAGACCATTTTGGTTATCACTCAAGACATGATCCACTTGTATGTCACCATATACATGCTTGAGTCATATTCTTATACACATCTAGATGTGTATAAGAGACAGCCATATACATGCTTGAGTCATATACAGATAATCAGGGATTTTATGTTTATTGGTTTGTGGTAAAATCTAAATGTGCAAAGTCAAGTATTGAAATAAATATCATTTATATTATACATCACAAGTGTTCGTACAAAATTGTTTACAAACCACTGGACACGAGACTTTAGGGTAATTATTGTTATTTTTAAGTACTCATTCAAAAGTATTCCACCTTATGCTATTTTTCCCAAGGATAGCATAATTATTGTTATATACCTGATTATTCCTTCTTTCTTCCTTTATATTTTTCAGGCAATGATAGAAATCGATCGACGAGTCACAAACATCATATGGGAACAAGAGAAACCACTTCCACTCAATCTATGTTTTTCTTTTTTAGTCATTTGAATGTTTTGAAACTAGAATTTAATGTCAAACAGAAAATTTCATGTTTTAAATGTTTTCTTTGTAAATGTTTTTAGGAGCCTTCAAACAAAAGTTTTATTTATTTGTCATTTATTTATTTTATAGTTTATTTTAGAAAAAATGTCTTTGTTGTTTTAATGAGTTTTATGGTCAAAATGTTTGTATTTTAAATGTGACTTTTGTCCGAATACTTGAAAGGTTCAATCGTTATATAAGATTTAAAATGAACTAAAATTAAAAGTAAAAAGACTAAAATAGTAATTAAACGTCTTTATTATAACTTAATTTCCAAAAAGTAATTGGTGGTGGTAGGAAAATATATAAATGCCTTTTTCTTGGCCATATGATTCAAATCCACAATGAATGTAACTTGTGGGGAAAGAACGCGCTCAACCACCGCCACAAAAACCAAGATCATCCATCCCTTTCAAAAGAAAACAACAATAATAAATAATATATAATTAGCTTTTAGCAAAATTAAACAAAAAAATAATAATAATTAACTAATCAATTTGTTAGTCGCACAGTGAAATAATTTCTCGATAATTTATTAACTAACTTATAAAAAAAAATATATTACTCTGAAAAATATTTTTTCAATAATTTATTGGCTAAATTATAAAAAATATTTTGAACTTTTTACTCTTTTACAAATACCCTATAACTTTCAAATTTTCATTAATTCCCTTGCAACATGAAAAAAAAAAAAACAAAAATACCTTTGTCGTTACTTTTTTTTTTTTCAATATCCCTTAAACTTTCAAAATTTCAGTAATATATGCCCCTCAAACTTTAAATGTATGTATGTGTATATATATACAAGAATATTCATACTATTAATATATAGGTTAAATTATATAAAATATCTCTAAACTTTGTACTTTGTGTCAAAAATACCCTTAAACATTCAAAAATTTCAAAACTATCTTTGAACTTTTAAAATGAGTTCAAAAATACTCTTTTGGATGGATCCCGTGAGTTTTTTGTGTCCAAATAGTTTTGAACTTTCAAAAGTTTCAAAAATACTTTTAAACTTTTAAAAAAATTCAAAATACCCTTACTATTATATGAACAGAAAGCTTTAATATTGTTTTACTTCTCTATTTTCCTTCTTTTTTTTTCATTCTCTTATTCAATACCTTCTTACTTCACTTTTCGGTTTACCAAAAAATTTTAGGACTTAAATGTTTTAACAAAGTTGTACGTTAATTATGTGTATTAATAGTCTAATACTTTTTTTAATTATTATTTGACTATTGATTGTTCTAGAATGTTTTGAGGGGAGATTTTGGTTTTGAAATTTTGTAAGATGTTTTAACTTAAAATTTTGGTTGTTTTTTATTGCTAGAAAATTGGTGTATCAATTGAAAAAAAATGAGAAAAATGAAACTGTATGAAAATGAGAGATATCTATATAATTTATTTTCACTCGAGAAAATTTCAAACAAATTTGTCACCATACTAATTGTATGAGCATTTTTAAATATCTTTTAATTTAGAGTTATTTTTGCAGCTAGATATTGACGATTTCTGTTCATATATCTAAGGTGAGTGTATTTTTTTTTCTTTGGAGTATAAGGGTATTTTGAAACTATTGAAAATCCAGGAGTATTTTTTAAACAAAACTTTAACGATTTCCATCCATAACTAACTGTAAGGATACTTTTGAACTCTTTTTAAAAGTTTAGAGGTAGTTTTGAAACTTGAAAGTTTTGAACTATTTTTGACATAAAATACAAAGTTCAAAGGTATTTTTTATAATTTTACCTATTACATATATAAAAAATTATTAGTATATTACCTCATTTCAAAAATATCTTTAAAACGTTTAAAAGTAACATTAATAATCTTAACCATTGAAACAATCATTTATGAAAACAAAAAACATTGACATCGACCAAAATGTGGTTTAAATACTGATAAAATATCATGGCTATGAATTTTTCTCCAAAAAAAAAAATAAAAATAATGACTTTCAAAACTCTTCAAAGTAATAAATAAACAATTTATTTTGTTTTTTATTTTTATTTTTTTTTGAGAAAAAAGTATTTTATACTTTTTAAATAAGTTTAAACACATTTATTATTTCTATTATATTTACATTAGTAGAATTTTGTTACTTTTTTATTGTCCATCGACTATCTTTACAAATGAAAATATTGATTCACTCCTTATACCGATATAGAAAGTAGGAATATGTGAAAATATAGATGAAAATGTTGGAGGAAAATGGTATATATAGAACTGAATACACCAGCAAACTGATTACACCTCAATTACAAGAAACAATATACTCAATGTATAATATTCAAACTCAAACGAAAGTCAGATGATGTAACAAGATTTAGATATGAAGACTTGAAAGAACTTCAAAACCTTTGGAGACTCAAAACATAGTTGAGGCACATGTCTGGTAAGTGTTATCTTGAAGACAATTATTCACTCTACACAAGCTGCAAGAAGACTACAGCAATCATCTTAACAGGATACAACGACTAACTCCGATAGAACTGCAACTTTGAACTACTTGGATATGGTAGAACTCTTAGATAGTTGTTCTTAACTCAACTCAAGAACAAAAGAAAGAAAGAAAGAAATGAGAGAACTCTTCTATTAGGAATGGGATGCTACAAATGACGAACCAAGTTACTATTTATAGGCTAGCAACTTGGTAACTCTCCAAATTACAAAATAAAATCAAATAAATATAAAAATTAAAATATTTGTCAAATTTAACTTAATTGTGTTGTTACTTGACAAAAGTCAAATATAACAAATTCAAATTAAAAACTACAAATTTTACTTTCATACATATTTAATTTATACATGAAACATCATTTTAATTTGATGTTTCAATTCAATTTGAAAGTTTCTAAACAATGAATTTAATCTACACAATTAAATTCATTTTATGTTTCAAATCTTCACTAAACTTTCACTTTCTTTCACTATATATTTCCAACAATCTCCCACATAAAGAAAGTGAGAAAAATCAAACAAAACCGTTGAGAGCAAATAGATAAGTTGTGCATCAGCAGAGGTGTCTTATGAACTTGAACCGTTCTTAGTGAATATCTATCGAATTTACCGAAGAAATAATGAGATTAAGCTCTGGAACTATCCTTCTTATTGGGGAATTGAGACAACATATATCACACTCAACTTGTCTTGTATCTTTGAGTTCTATTCGTTTGTGTTCATTTTTTGGTCCTGGACAAAATCCTGAATTCATGAGAACTTTAGAGAAAATAGTCATTTGAAAAGTTCTCATAGAAACAATTCTACTTCTACTCTCATATAGGTAATATTGGTTAAGAGCATCCTGCCACTACTCCTCTTGTAAAACAAGATATCAGTATAACCTTAACATTAACAAATCACACACTCTAGAACATCACAAAAATGGGAAGAAACTATAAGTTTCTTAGTGTGTCAACTATGAATTATCCAACTAGTTTGCTTATTGAACCTAGATCTTGAGATCTCCAATCAACTAGGTTAGGTTACCACCAGATAACTCATTTAATAGGCTTTAGCCTCATTTCCCTCGATGTATATGTGACTTTCTCTCTTGAAAATCCTTTCGTCAAAAGATCTGCAATATTCTTTTTCGACTTCACATAATCAATGGAAATTATTCCATTAGAGAGAAATTGCCTTATGAAATTATGCATGCATCTAATAAGTCGTGACTTGCTATTATGGACATTATTCTTGGCTCTCATAGTGTTGGGGTTGATGCCCTAAATCTCGGAGGGTCTTGTAGTTTGTAATTGTATTGTACAAACATTTTATTTATTTAATAACATATGAGATATTTTATTTGTCATTTTGTAGCATTAAACCCACAAACCAATAAACTAACATCCAAGGTTATTATCTGTAGTTTAAACATGTATGTAAAGACATACAGGTAGATCATAGTCTAATTATGATCGAACCCCTCTCGAGCCAGGAGAGGGTGTGGTGCCACATTGTTCAAGCCCCGGAATCAGCCCTTAAGGGAGTAATTTATCTACTTACCCGGACATTGGGAAAAGAGTGAATTCCTTCTTGTGTAGTTGTATTTCCAGCTCCCTAATAAGACGAATCTCATAACTGGTAGGCGTATTGAGTCGACGATCTGGCCACTCTTACCCATACAAATCAAAGGACTGTCTGCATAGGCAAGAGTTCACAACTCACTCAAGATTCAGGTCATGTCACCTATGGTCATCCTGGTGAAATGTAAGTCTCTATTATGAACGACGTTATATAATGAGACTAGTCATTTCGTGGTATGATCTTATACAAACTCCTTTGTATAGAATACCCCCGCTCACATGTCTCCACATGAATGATCAGGATCATATCGTTTGTAGCATTTACAACAATTGTAACATCTACAAAGTGGGTCATATTCATAGTGTCACCAGGATAAGGTATCTAGCTTTATCCATCTACTACAGACTATTTAAGTTATCACTTAAATATGATTCACTTATATATCTCTATATACATGTTTAATCTACGGATGATAACCTTGAATGTTAGTTTATTGCTTTTTGGGCTTAATGCTTCTTAATGTCAAATAAAACATCTCATATTTTATTAAATAAATAAAATGTTTGTGCAATCCAATTACAAACTACAGGACCCTACGAGATTTAGAGCATCAACCCCAACAAAAATAGCATGTTGAGAGAATTTGGAATATTCAAATTGGGTTTACGGTTTGAATTATTATATGTGATATAATTGATGTTTAATTGCCAAATTAAAAATTACGGTTTTAGAGAGTTGACGATATTTAAATATGATTTAAATATTTAATGAAGTGTAATATTAATTTAATATTTGGTATTAAATTAAAATTAATTTAATTAATTTAATTAATTATCCAAATTAATTTTTGAATTTATGAAATTCAAAATTATAAAATTGATTAATTAAATTTGGATTCTAGAAATTCAAATTCATAAAATTAGTTTAATTAAAATTTGAATTTGGTTTTTAGAAATTTAAGTTTTTATATTTTTCATTAAAATTATTCAATTTCTTTTAAAAATCAATTTAAATTGAAAGTGGGATAATCCCACATTTTCCATTTAAATTAACACCTCATGCCACTTTCCTAAATGGAATGTGAAGTGGCTTTCTCATGCTTAATCTAATTTGCATGTTAAGCTTCCATATATTGAGGTTATTATTCAGTTTTGATGGCCATGCAAACTAAAAAGCTAAAAAGAAAAATATGATTTTTCTTACTTCTTCAACACTAAAAAACTCACACCAAATCGCTTTCAATTTGAGTTCCACCATTCAATCTAGGGCCTAAGATTAGTAGAGAAGACACTTTTGGTGGTCTACTACAGAGATTGAAGGAGAATTTCGTGGTGAATCCAATCAATTTGGGAGCATCATCAAAGGCATTCACTTGAAACCCTAATATATTAAAACTATGAACATGCATGCTAAGTAGCTAAATTGATGTAGTTAGAGTGCTTAAATCCTTAACTGCTTTCATTTGTTGAATGTTAGCTCCATTAGTATAAGACCGCACCATGAAATGACTAGTCTCATTATATAACATCATTCATAATAGAAACTTACATTTCACCAAAATGACCATAGGTGACTTGACCTGAATCCTAAGTGAGTTGTGAACTCCTGTCTATGAAAGCAGTCCTTTGATTTGTATGGGTAAGAGTGATCAGATCGTCGACTCAATAAGCCTATCATTTTGGAGATTATTCTGATTGGGAAGCTGGGAACATAGCTACACAAGCTGGAATTCACTTCTTTCTCGACGTTGGGGTAAGTAGATAAATTGCTTCCTTAAGAGCTGATTCTGAGGCTTGAACAACATGGCACCACATCCTTTCCTTGTCCGAGAGGGGTTTGGTCATAGTTGGACTATGACTTATTATTCATTAGAGGGATTAGTGGTACTTAAGGTGTTAGATGAAACTACAGGGGGAAAATGGTCATTTTAGCCTAACTATACTTACGAGCAATTTATGACTGATCATCGCTCTATTGATTGGTTATACCGAATGGACACAAAAATATATCTGTGGAGCAAAGAATGTAACTATTAGTTTTTAGTGGAGTGCCCGACAATTAATGGATGTTGAATAATTTAATTAAATGAGTTTGATTAATTATTCAAGTACCATTGGAGCTTCAATCTACAGGTCCATAAGGTCCCCTTTGTAGCTCAACCGAGATTAAATGAGAATCAATTTTAAATTAATTTGAATTATTCAAATTAAATGAGAGAATTAATTGTATGTGATATAATTAATTTAATTTAATTATATATGATATAATTAATATAATGTATTGAAAAGGTTATAATATAAAGTTTATTTGTGAGGAAATAAATATTTGAATGTAATTCAAATATTAATTATGTGAATTGGATTCATATAATTAATTTTAATATAAATGGAATTTATATTAAATACTATGCACATATGAGAAATAAAAACCACAGGTTATATTGTATTTGATACGATATAAAAACTATAGATTATATGTTATCTACGATATAACATATGGTTTAATATATATTATATGGTAAGTTAGTTATCATATAAATATATATTAAAATTAAATTATATTTGTTAAAATTTGAATTTGAATTTAATTTTAGGAGGAAGTTATAACTCTCTCCTCTGTTTTCTCTCTTTTGACAGACGTTCTGGGGTTTGTAGGAGTGATCATTTTCTTATCATTTTGTTTTTCACAGAGAAATAGTGTGTCTTCTGTACAATCTCTTTATAAAATTTCCCAGAAATTCTCTCTACTCTCAATCTCTCACTCTCTTCTAATTTTCCCAAGAGCCCACAACTCATTGGGTTCTCATCCCAGAGAATATAGAGAAAATTTTCGTGGTGGTGGCCATTTGAAGATCGATCATGTTTTGTTTGACAATCTGGAGAAGGGAATTTTCATGAAGACTGGAAGTTCTTCAAATGTGAGGTTTTCTAGAAACCCTAAATTTTATTTTTCTCTAAATTTATTAAGCATGTTGTAAACTACTATTTTTTGCATAATTTTTGTTTATGTAATTTGTGTTTTATGAAAAACAAAAAATTAGGACAATCCATGTTTCTATTCAGGGCCTTCACAGATCCCTTCACATGGAAGCCGTTAAATTTTCACAATAAATACATATTGCACCTACAGGCCACAATCGAATATCTTCAAAATAGTTCGGAGCCATTCAAGCTCTTTTCCCGCTTTATCAAGAACTATAAACTCTGATTCCATAGCAGAACGTGTTATACACGTCTGCTTTGAAGATTTCCATGATACAGCTGCTCTACCTAAGGTGAAATATACCCACTGGTTGATTTAGTCTCCATGTTATCAGAAATCCAATTAACATCAATAAATCTTTTCAGTACATGTGCATACCTCATATAATGCAATCCATAATCTAGAGTGTACTTCAAATATCTTAGGACTTTAACTAATGCATTCCAATGGTCATGCCCATGATTGTTGGAGTATCTTGCTAACCTTCCTACTGAATAGGCACTATCAGATCTTGTACAATTCATCATGTAAACCTAAACTATTTAACATGCAATTAACCATGTCTTTAAAGTTCGGTTCTTTCTTTCAGCTACACCATTTTGTTGTGGTGTATAAGGTGTTGTAGTTTGATGATACCATTAACTTCACATGATTCATAAAGTGATGATGATTCATATTCACCACCTCTATCTGATCTAAGCACCTTTACTTTATTCTCAAGTTGAATTTTCACTTTTTTCTAATATATTTTAAAAACATTAAAGGTTTCATCTTTACTATATAATAAATATACATAGCAATATTTACTACAATCATCAATGAATATGACAAAGTATCTCTTATCACCTCGTGTGGAAGTACTTTTCATGTCATATACATCACCATGGATTAAACCAAGTAACTCATTACTTCTTTCCATAGATGAAAATGACTTTCTAGTAAACTTTGATTCAACACAAACTTCACATTAGTGTCTATTATCAATATTGAAATTTGGCAATAGTTCTAAGCTTAACATTCTATTTAAAGAATGATAATTGACATGTCCGAATTTAGAATATCATACATCACACAACTAACAATATAAGTAGAAGAGTTGATATTATTATTATTCTTTCGCATTTGTGCCAATACATTCAATTGAACATGTCATTTCCCACATACATACCCCTCTTTGTCAAAATAAATTTATCTGACTCAAATACAAGCTTGAACCAATTTTTGTTAAGTATGGTTCCTAACACTAGATTCTTTCAAATCTCTGGCACATGCCATACATCATTAAGTGTAAGTATCTTTGCAGAAGTCCATTTCAGCAATACCTTTCCCTTGGCTTCCACTGAGGCAGTTGAAGTATTTCCCATGTACAACATATGATTGCTATCTTGCTTCTTATATGTAACGAACAATGACTTTTCCTTACAAATGTGCCTAGTAGCACCAGTATCAATCCACCAACCTTTGGTGTCAAAAGCCATATTTACCTCAGAAATGATGGTAACCAAATCGTCATTTTCCACGACATTGACTTGATTGTTGGAACTTTGTCCTTTCTTGTACTTGCACATTGCAGCAGTATGGCCATTCTTACCACAAACCCATCAATTACCTCAAATGTGCTTGCTAATATCATTCCTTGACCCATGATTCGTATTTTTCTTCTTGAAATTCTACTTCTTAGGTTTATGTTTTGAAGCTTCAGCAATGTGAGCTTTGGTTTCAACTTCTAGCAGAGTTTTATCTCCTTTTTTTTATCCTCTTCTATACGAAGTTCTACCACGAGGTTCTCCATAAATAACTCCTTTTGCTTATGTTTGAGATAGCATTTGAAGTCCTTTCAGGAAGGAGGCAACTTCTCAATCATAGCAGTAACTTGGAATGGCTCGCTAATGTGCAATCCTTTACTTTGCAAATCATTTATGATAATTTGCAATTCTTCAATCTGATTGACTACAAACTTGGTATCGATCATTTTATAATCTAAGAATTTTTCCAAAAGGAATTTCTTAGTACCGGCATCTTCTAGCTTATACTTTTTGTCTAATGCCTCCCACAATAATGTTGATGTATTATAGTCATTGCAATAGACATTATATAAAGTGTCCTCAAGACCACTAAGTATATAATTGCGGTAAAGGAAGTTCAAATGCATCCATGCTTGCTTTGCAGCTTCTGTTTTAGGAGTTACATCTTCTGGTGGGGTAATTGGGCAATTTTCCTTCAAAATATAAGCAAGATCCAATGTGGTGAGATAGAAGACCATCTTCTGTTGCCATCTTTTGAAATTTTCTCCCTTAAACTTCTCTTTGACAATGGGTGATCCAATGATAGTAGAAGTAGCAACATTGGTGGAGGAGTTTGCAGTCATCAGTTCAAATATAATAATTGTCTTCAGATTGTTGGGAGGAAATGATATAGAACTTAATACACTAGCAAACTGATTACACCTCAATTACTAGAAACAATACACTCAATGTATAATTTCAAACTCAAACGAAAGTCAGATGGTGTAACAAGGCTTAAATATGAAAATAACCAAAGACTTGAAAGAAGTTCAAAACCTTTGGAGACTAAAAATGTAGCCGAGACACGCTTCTGGTAAGAGTTGTTCTGAAAACAATTATTCGCTTTGCACAAGTTGCAAACAGACTACAGCAATCGTCTTAGTGGGATACGACAACTAATTCCGATTGAATTGTAACCTTGAACTACTCGCATCTGATAGAACTCTTGAATACTTGCTCTCAACTCAACTCAATAACAAAAGAAAGAAAGAAAGAAAGGAGATAACTCTTCAACTTGGAATGAGATGCTACGAATGAAGAACCAAGTTGCTATTTACACGCTAGCAACTTAGTAACTCTCCAAATTATAAAATAAAATCAAATAAATACAAAAATCGAAACATTTATCAAATTTAACTCAATTAAGTTGTTACTTGACAAAAATCAAACATAACTCATTCAAATTGAAAAAGCTACAAATTTTACTTTCATACATATTAAATTTGTACATGAAACATCATTTTAATTTGAAGTTTCAATTCAATTTGAAAGTTTCCAAACAATGATGAATTTCATCTACACAATTAAATTCATTTTATGTTTCAAATCTTCACCAAACTTTCACATTCTTTCACTATATATATCCAACATAAAATATCATTATATAATGAAAATTTAATAGCCTCTTACGAAGTATTAACATGGAATCTACATATCTATTCAAAAAATAAAAATAATTAACAAAAATACCCGAAATCAACTTTCTCCAAATTGTTTTTTTGGGTTTGACAGCTGATTTTCCTCAAAATTCTTTTCGATTTGGAATCCATTTGATAAAAAAGAAATCAATCTGAACTGACCAACTTACACCTTACCCTTTAACACACGTCTCTTTGTCTAAGGTTTGGAATCCAAAATGTTTTTTTTAACGTTTAACATTGTATTCAAATCATCGATCTTTGAAATAAATAAGTAATGTTTAAGTTAGGTTTAGATTGACGTTGTGTTATGGTTAATATTCTAGTTAAGGTATTAAAATAAAAATTTTACTCTTCTCATATTGTAAGTTTTAAAAATTTAGAAAATTTTTATCAATAGAAAAAATGTCAAACTATTTACAAAAGTAACAAAAAAAAACACTAATAGACATTAGACTTCTATCAGTATCTATTAGTGATAGACTCCTATCAGTTTCTATCACTTATAGACAATGATAGACTTTTATCAACCTCATCATACTTTATAAAAAAAGATTTAAAACTTTTTATTTTGTATAAATAATTTATCTTATTTTTTCTATTTTTGAAAATCCTCCTTTGAATTTTATAAAATTAAAACATTTGGGTTAAATTATAACAATAGTTTGATTGCAGTAATTTAGGTTTGTGCACTTTACAATAATATGACAATAATGAGTACATCACATTGTTTAGTTGCAACAATTTCATAAGTTTTCACATAACTACACCATAAAGATGACTAAAGGGAAATTTTTAGAACCATAAACAAAATGAAACCTAAGTCCAAGTCATATGGACTAAGTTTCTAATTTAACTAAAAATGTTATGAGTTTTTTTTTTTTTTTTTTTTTTTTTTTTTTTTTTTTTTTTTGTAAAGTTACACGTTATATATAGTTGAAAATTATTATTATTATTATTATTATTATTTGTGCATAATACGTGAAAGTGAAAATTCAGAATTTTTAATCTCTTAACACTGTAACTTGAAATTTTCTTCTTAATTTGACTAGTTGAAATTCAAACCCCCTGATCTATTGGTTATTCAAAGTACATATTTTATGTTATTTGAACTACGTAGATGTTGATGACTATTAAGATGAAATGGATCGGGTTATTATTTATCTTAATGGGACCATTGGCTTTTCAAAAAGGCAGCTAACTAGCTAGTTTCAAATTCTGAGAAGAGAATGAAACCAACCTTGTGTTTTGAATTCAAATTTGATCTATAAAGACTCTATAGGGCCTTAGGCTTTTTCTTTTTCTTTAATTTGAAACAAAATTTTTAATGGCTATTTACTTTAGAATTTTTGTGTTTCTTTTTCCAAGTAGGGTTCTCTCTCTGGCTTTTCAACTCTTTCAAAGTTTATAGTCATTAAGTTGAATTTGTCTCATATGTCTTGTGAAATGGCTTTTTAATTTTTTATATTTGAATTTTCTTATCCTATTTACTCCAAACTTAATTTTTTTTTAAAGCGAAGTAGAGTATAGTTTTATTGGTTTAAACATATTTTATCGATTAAGAGATCAAAATATGATTCTTATTTGTGAGAGAAGTGTACAATAAAAAAAATGTAAGAGGTTGCAATTTTGGAGTATCTTTTAGATAATTTATCGTCAGTATATTAGTAAATATGTATATATATGTTTCTACAATAACAAACTCCTTTGAAGCTAGTAAGTTAAGTGTAGTTTATATGTCATCAAAGATATGTTAGCGAACGTTTGTGATTCAAATTTTTTACCATCATATATTTCAATTTTACGAATTTATGTGCCTATTTTTTAGTTCCATCATTAAACAATAATATCACCGTTAAAGTATTCATCATTTCAGATTTAAATAGTAAAAGAAATTTTTCGTTATTTTGAAAAAATTTCAACGCAAAAAAATTGAAAATGAGTATATAGTGAAAAATCAATATTTACTTATGTAAACTTTGAAACTTATGGACAAAATTGAAACAAAACTCAAGTCTCTGATAATAAAATTGTAACAATTTATAACATGTAGACTAAAATGAAATCAAACTCAAAACATAAGAATTAAGAGTGTAACATTTTGAAATTTATAGATCAAATAAAAATTAGATCCAAATTTAGAGAACAAAAATATTTTTTTTTTCTTAATTTTAAGAATAGAGATATTCCATTGGTTTAGTCTCACCCATCATCCAAACACTTTTTTTTTTTGTGAAATTTTGGATTTTTTTTTTTTTTTTGCATGAATGGGACTCGACTTTTTTCTCCTTTTTTCCTCAAAGGAAATTAAATGATTTAAAATCAATTTCTATAGCTTATAATTTCTTTTTTTTTAAAAAAAAAAAAGGAAAATGCTTTTGCCATAAATAGGTGCACCAACATATTTTGACGTATCATTGATTTAAATAAAGGAAAATAAAGCTAAAGTGGGTCCCCTTCTTTATTTTTATTTAATGCCATATAAATTATTTAATGAACACCCGATATCTTAGAAAGAAATATGAGGCTATGAGTTCAAAAAATACGATATTTGTCCACATTTACGTAGCTCTGGTTGATTTAGATATATTCGATCAATTAGTTAAATCTTGTTTGATAATCATTTTAGTCTTATTTAATAATCATTTAAGTCTTGCTTAGTAATCATTTTATTTTTTATTTTTTTCTTGAAAATTAAGCCTATGATACTACGTTTACCTTTAAATTTAGCTTTCAAAAAGTTGTTTTTATTTTTGAAATTTGGTAAGAATTCAACCATTATATTCAAGAAAGATACAAATCATGATAAGAAATATAAATGATATAAGCTGAATTTTTAAAAAACAAAATGGTTACCAAACGAGACATAGTTTTTGTGTTTTTGTTTTCTAAAATTAAGCTTATTTCATCCACATTTCTTACAATAATTTGCATCGTTCTTAAATACAATGGTTAAATTTTTAGCCAAGTTCTAAAAACAAAAACTACTTTTTGAAAACTACTTTTTTTAATTCTCAAAATTTAGCTTGATTTTTTAAACCATTGATGAAAAGTAGATAACAAGCGAAAAAAATTAGGATGTGAAAGTAATGTCCATAGACTTAATTTTTAAAAACAAAATAGTTACCAAACAGGGGCTTTGTTTTTTTTGTTTTTGTTTTTTTTTTAAAATTAAACCTATGGACATTACTTCAACCTCCAAATTTCTTTATTTTCTTCTTTTGTTATCTATTTTTCACTAATGGTTTTAAAAAAACTAAATTTTGGGAATTAAAAAAAAGTAGCTTTTAAAAAGTTTTTTTGTTTTTGGATTTTGACTAAGAATTCAACCATTGTACTAAAAGAAGATGCAAATCATTATAAGAAATTTGGATGAAATATGCATAATTTTCAAAAACAAAAATGAAAAACCAAATTGTTACCAAAAGAGAATCTTAAATATTTATATATTCAAAATTTTACATGTTAGAACGAAAAAAATTAATTGTCTTGTATTTTAATTATAAAGTTGTCGACTAAAATATTTAGTCAATATTAATATTGTTGTTTTTATTAACTTAAAATGCAATATCCAAATTCAATTCATAAATGCACTTTTCTTTTTTAGTTCTATAACATGAAAACGTAAAAATTTTAAACTCTAATCTCTTTATCAAAAATATTATATCTTCAATTAAATTAGTTGAATTATATTAACACATATTAGCAAATTTTAAATTAGTTGATTTATATTGGCGCATGTTAGTAGGTTGAAGGTTAGTAATTTAATCCATAGAGAATTACTTTTAAAGAGGAAAAAGTAATAAAATATTTTTACAAATCGTTTTCTGAACCAAAATGATTGTTCCTTTCAAAAAAACCAATGGAAGATTAATGATCAAATATTGCTTTCAAATACTCTATAAAAAGAAAAAAATGTATTTTTATTCTATACTTAATTTAGTAAAAAAAATATAATAACGCATCTTTAACTTGAGAATTATTTTTTTAAGATCATTTACAATAATTTTTTAAATGGTTCATATAAATCACAAATATTATTTTATGGATATAGATATTAAATAGGTAGAATTTAAATATGCAATCTAAAGTTAAATATATAGGTTTTGATTTACCAATATTTCATATAAAATTAAAATTAAATAATTGCTTAATTAAATGTAAGATAATATTTAATGTAATCAATTTCACTCAAAATTAATTAAACTTACATTTAATATATTTTTATTTTTATTTAATTATTTAATCACTTAAAATGAATATTTTTATATTAAACATTAATTAAACTTAATTAATTACCGAAAAATAATTGAATATATATAAATTAACTAGAATATTATCCACTAATAATAAAATTTTATATTAAATGCTTAAAGATACCTTATTAGTTTAAGTATATTCTGTCTAAATAATATATTTATATTTAAGAATTAATTTAAATTAATAATATGATTGATCAATATTAATTAATTAATTAATTAGGCTATATTTTTACCATTTATCTTCCAAGTATAAAAATCCTACATATATGATGGGTATTAGAAAATTCATGTTAGATGAAATTTGAAGTTCCCTCGATAATAATATCCTAAATTTTAAAAAAAGAAATTTTGAGAAAAACAAATATATTAAATATCGGTTTGAAATCACATGATAAAACCTATTGAAAAAACAGACCCTAAAGATAGAAAAAGCTTCATTAAAACCAAGTAAGAAAATAAATCAAATAACAAACATAAAGAAAATCAAACATAAAAAGAATTTTAAAATCCAATTGCGATAAGATGTTCGAATTCATCCACAAAAGATAGGTCATACTCAAGTCATACATATGTCCTTCTCGATGACAGATTGACACCAAGACAAATGAAGGAAGAAATCATAGAAAGAAAGAGGTTAATTAATTAAGTTGTCTTGAAGAAATCATAGAAAGAAAGAGGTTAATTAATTAAGTAAACTTTTATAAGTGAATCAATTCTAAATATTTCATATTGATATTAAACTCTTGAAAATTTGAAAATATTGATAGAAACATTAACATATATTGATGAAAGATTAATCTCATGACGATAGAGATTATTTATAAGATTTTATCAAATCATTTGAATAAAATTTTAACTATCGATGAAATTTGTAATTTAAGGGAAAAAAAAAAAAAAAGAATTATCGATGGAGGGAAAAAAGGGGTAAAAATTAAATAATGGTTGGAGGGCAACCAACTTTCGGCGGCCGAATCGCGTGATAATAACAATGACATTTCTTGTTGTTTGGGTAAGTGGTGATTTGAAACTTTCACAACCAATTTCTTTTTATTTCTTTTTATTATTTTTTTGTTTTTCCCTTTAAATCCTTTTCTCACTTTTTCTTTTTCTTTTTCTTTTTGTCCCTTTAATTTTTCAAAATTTGAGTCATGACCTGACCTTTTCCAAAATCAAATTATTAACTACTCCTTTCAAAATGTCAAAATTTTGTCCCAATTTTTTTTTAACCAAAATTTACGTTTCTCATGTTGAAAACATGTGCAAATGTTGACTTGGTTTTATGTTGAGAAAAATATCAAGTGTCCTTTGTTAATTATATTCTATTTTTGGGAAGTAATTTTTTTTTACCTATTTGTTTTTTTCTATTAAAAAATGTTGACAAAATCATATTCAAATCCATGAAAAAAAATACTTTTTATTATTATTTTTTTTATTGAAAAAAATACTAATTTTTCAGTTCCATCTTCAATATTGAAATTGTGTGTAATATGAAACCTTAAATAAATTTAAGTTGAATTTCTACTTGATAGCATTGATGAGACTTTATTATTGGAATTTTAGAGTTTCGTTAGTAATCCTTTTGTTTTTTGTTTTATGTTTTTTAAAAAATATTCGTACTTTTTTACAATTATTTAGTAAGTTTTTCTGTCTTCCTTTGAATATACATGCATTTGAATTCTAAGCTAAATTTAAAACAAAACCAAGTTTTTAAAACTAGCATTTTTTAGTTTTTGAAAAATTGTTTTCTTTTAAAACGTTTTTAAAATGTTATATTAATTAAAAAATTTATAAGCTTAATTTTTAAAATTAATAAAAAGGTAGAAATATTATCAAATGACGTGTGTGCTAGCGGTTCTTTTTAATTTTAAGGTTAAAAATCACTCTTATTAATCCTTCAACTTTCCTTAGAGGAACAATTTAGTTCTTGAATTTTTATTGGTAATGATTGGTCCTGTATTTTCAAATTTGTTACAATTTAATCCTTGAACATTAAGTACCAATCTGGTCCTATATTTTGAAAATTATAATAATTTAGTCCCTTTTATGAAAACCTCTTTAACATTAATTGTTGAATTTTATTATGTAACAACCTAATCTTTATAGTTTATTTTAAAAAAATGATTTTCGATCGATTTAACAATGTACATGTGTAAAAAATTTCATTAAATCTTACAAATATTTTTTTACAAAAATGACAATTTCATACAAATTGTAAAGTATAGGTGCTAAAATGTTACTTATTAATGTCCAATGACTAAATGATTATAAATTTAAAAATACATGACCAAATTGTTATCAATAAAAGTTCAATAACTAAATTGTTACTTTAATAAAAGTTGAGGACTCACGGTGATTTTTAACCTAATTTTAACATTGTTAATGTTAAACAAACTCCCACCCACCTTTACTTAATTTAACAATTCAACCAACTCAACAAAAATTCAATTAAATTAAACCAAGTTAATATTATTGGACACACGTGCTTTATTATTATTGAGGAAAAAAAATAAATTAGGAATCAAAATGAAAAATACTATAATATTATGTCAGGAATGAAATTACAAGATTGTATATGCCTTCTACAACAATGGATATACTTGGCATTTTAAAAAATAATTTGATTAAGAGTTGTGTAGCATTATTACAAATAAATAAATAAATAATAATAATAATAAAGGATCATTGTTTAAAATGGTAAAATTATTAAAAATATTTTGAAGTATAGTAAAATATCATTGTCTATCAATGATTCCTTGTGATAGACCACGATAGATTTCTATCACGAATAAAAGATTGCAATAAGAGTGATAAAAGTCTATTGCAGTCTATCAATAATAAACAATGAAATTCTATTATATTTATAAATAAGTTTACTCATTTTCCTTTATTCAGAAATAATTCAATTATAAATGAAGAAGATCACTTTTAAACTAAAAACAAAAACAATAAATGAAACCGTTCTTTATCAAAACCTAAGTATTTTAAGAATAAGTAGTCTATTAATAGGTGCAATGCACGTAAGATGTCTAGTTTTATTAAACGAAATATAAACTCACAATATTATATTTCCTCTGGCAATTAATTTAATCCAATTTAATTTGTATTGCTATGATTTTAAATGATTTTTTTAAATAATAATTTTAAATGCTTTGATCCATAATTTAGCAAAAGTAATTAAAATATAGAATAAAATAAGTACACCTACACATATTTTAATCTAAATATTAATTTAAAGAAACTTGAAGTAAATTTAGAATTTAATATTTTTTTAATTAAAAAAGTTATTTTCAAATATAGTAAAATGAATTAAAATATTTACAAAAATAATAATATATGCAGATTAGACACTAATAAATTATTGTCATCTATCATTAGTACAATTACATTTTATTATATTTAAAAATATTTTCATCAATTTTTTATTTCAAATAATTTATTAAAAAAAAAAAAACTTAAAGTCCTACTCTATAGTGTAGACATAATTTTTCAAAAATAAGTGGAGAGATTTTTCCCCATTTTTGACAATAGATGCATAGACTTCTTGGTACAGTAGAAACCAAGTTTTGAAAACAACTCAACCCTATCCATGAATTTTGAGTTCGCTTAAAATATAATTTTTGTCTTTAAATTTTTAATTTTATTTAATTTTAGTAAGGTATTTTAAATTATTTAATTTTGGTCTAGGTACTTTTAATAAATTTTAAATTTAATCTCATTGCTAATTTATGGTGAATTTTTTAAAAAAATTATTATATATTTATATTATAACCGTAAATTTTAAAAACATACTCATATATTGTATTTCTTTGTATGAAAACTATTATTCTTCTCTAACCAATTTTAATAAATATTAACTTTGAATGACTAAATTCAAAATTTATTGTAATACAAGAATAAAATTGGATAATAAAAAAGTTGAGGACTAAAATACTGAGATCGAATTATATTTTAACCTTTTGAATTTTATGTCTATATTTTGTCTTTAAACTTTCAAAAGTTTTTTTTCCCTAAAAGAAGCTTCAAAAGTGTTTAATTGTTCTTAAAATTTTAAATTTGTGTTTAATAAATTCCCTATATATAGGTCTTTGAAATATTCATAATTTTTTTAAAAAAATTAATTGCTTGACCTATAAATTTTAATTTCATATCTAATAAATTTTAAAATTGTTGATTATTAGATCAATGGATTTTAAAACCTTTGGAAATTTTAGTATATTGATACAAAACACAAAGTTTAGAGACTAAAATTTCAATGTAACCAAAACTTTTCTTTTCAAAATACACACTTTAGTAGGTGAAGCACAGATCAATTCACACTTTAGTAAAAGCTTAGTCCAGGTAATTAACAAACCTATTCACTTCAATAAGATTTATAAAAATTACAAATTAAAATTAATTAAAAAAATAAAAATAAATAAAAAACTCACCTTATCAATTGTGGCAGTCACAATGCTTGAAGAAACAGGGAACAAGATCATCATCCAAAACTTAATCAAAACTATATATTTACGTAAATTTTACCTATAAAAGGAAAAAATAAATAAAAACACCTTATTAATGGTAGCAAATATTGAAGAAACAAGGAACAAGATCATCATCCAAAACTTAGAACTATATATTTACAAACAATTTACCTTAAAAAAAAAAAAAAAAAAAAAACTTTCCTTTTGCCTATATTTCTAAGACTAAAACTTGATTTGAATTAAGAGAAAGCTTCAGGAGGTGAAGAAATGAGAGGAAGAACCTGAGAAGAGCTTGAAGAATAAAGAAACCTTTGATTATTATTATTAATTCCCTTTCTCTGTTCATTTTTAGAAACCTCTGTTTTTTTCTGAGCTTCTTCCATTAATCTTCTGTACAGTTTCTCCTCTGCATCTCTAAGAAATTTGAACTTTGGTGGAGGTGAAGATCTCAACCTCTTCAAATTCTGCTCCAATTCATCTGAAGATTCAAACAAAGGATTGAATCCATGGAGTTTATAATTGTAAGACTCTAAAGAACTCAGAGGAGAAGCCTTCAATGGCGGAGAAGCCATGGGAGTGAAAAAAGGAGTGTCAATTGCTGCAATTATATCACTCAAACTTCTATTTCTTGACCCTTTTCTCGATTTCCCATCTTCTGATTCCAAATCTTCCTTTGTTTCTTCATTGATTGTGAATAAAAATCTCGGTTGTCCTGCAAGATTGTAAATCCCCTGTAGCTCTAAATCGTCCTCTGTTTCTTCTTCATCATCTTCTTCCTCTGTCGCCGTCGTCTTCAGCAACGAATCCTCGCCAGAGCCGAGTTCAAGGTCGAATCCACGGCGGTTCTCAGGTGGGTTTCTGGTTTCGGAGGGAATTAAGTGAAGGGAGGGTTGTTTAGTGAAGTGGTTGTCTTCAACCTCTGGATTGTTGTTGATTCTTTTTTTCTTCCGCCATAGAAGATAGTAAAGCTCTGCAAGTATGCCTAAGAAGAGGAACCCTAAAATTATGCCTAATCCAATATATAACCAACTGGAAGATGCCATTTGGAGATGGAAATTTGCATCACCACAAATGGAAAAAAGGGTTTTGTTAAGAATTGTTTGAGATGGAGGAAGAATTCAGAGGGTGAGGAAAGGGAAGAAGGGGAAAGAGTTGAATCTAACTACTCACAATGAAATTTTTTGAAATGAATGGAGAAAGGGACTTGACGTTTTGTTTATACAAACGAAGCAGTTGGGGGATTAAAGAAAAGGGGGAAAATATCGGTTGGTTCTTAAGTGTATTTCAATTTCATTTGTTTTAAAATGTTATTGTTAAGGGTGTTTACTATGCTAAATTAGTTATTATAGTTGTTATAGTAGTTTGTATTTGGAAAAATACTTAGCTACGTCTCGGTAACATTTATCTTTGTACATTCTATCAAATTGTCCAACTATAATATGACATGACACATATTCTTTTTTGAAATATTTTAATATTCTTTTTTGAATAATGAGAAAGTGATGGATAGAGATAAATGCATCTTGAGATGCACCTTAGTATTATCATTGTGTTTGGGATATAAATTATCTTAATATGAATAATCTATGCTTGGATGTAAATTTGGATATGAAATAGAAAACATGGTAACAAATGGTAAACATTATAGTAAAAATAATTTGAAAATTAATATTATAATTAATTGTAAATTGTAATAGTTGGTGTTGTAATTGATGCCCCAAACATGAGCCCACTTCACCTACTTGAAGTTGGGGACCAAACACCCCTTTATATTTTATGGGCGTTTGAGGCAAGAAATTGAGTTATCGTGTACATGGTTGATAAAGCAATATATATATATATATATATATTCAGTTGTGGTACATAAACTCCTTGATCCAAATAAAGAATGGAGTTCATAAGTCCCTTCTGTCCAACTTCTACTCTCTAAACTCTTTTGCCTATGGGGTTTTGTATTTATGAAAATTTTTGAGTAAAAGTGTGAATTATTAAAACCTGGAGAACAAATGAAAACTGTAATACTACATGCCTAGGATTCGAAATCCAAATACCTGCATACGTCATCCTTACTTTTCTTGAATTGCTTCTAATATTGAAGACTATCCTAACAAACCAACATGGGTCCTTCCAACATACTTTGTTCTCACTCACATGTTTTCTAGAAAAATTTCCAAGAGGTTATCCAACATAGAATTGCTCCAAACTTAGCGTTTTAACTTTGGGATGTTCCTATGTGTTATGGGTCATTTTTTAACAAAGTGGATAATCGACAAAATAGGATCAAAATGCGCCTAGACGAGGAAGCTGGCTTAGGCCAAGGTTAAAGCTGAGGTCGAGTCTCACAAAATACCTAATGGGGCTTGCCTTGTGCATGCCTCGATCCAAGGGATCATCTTAGTCCCAGAATATGGCAAAAGATAAAGTGGTCATCGGCCTTAGCACCCTAGCAAAATGCCAAACGAGCATTAAACCAATCCAAGAAGGATAACTAGAGCCTAAAACAACATATAATGCCCAAGAGGAGGTCTAGGAAAAGAAGAGAAATGGGTTGGAGTCCATTCCAAGCTCCTCGGCCTAGCCTGATGAATCAACCATGAAACTATCCCATTGGCACCATGTGGACCAATGAAAGAGGAAGGAATGGGTTGAACCCCATTCCGAGTTCCTCAACCTCGGCCTAGCCCTGCGATTTAACCAAAAATTATCTCGCTCACTTTGTTCAATTTAAAAGTCCTAAAAAACCTCTAGATAGATTCTGATAAACACAATCCTAAGAGGATTAGGCATGAGAAATGATAAATTGACCATGGAAGTTTCTTGAAAGGAAAGTAAATTATGAGTATCGACCATGGAAGCTCCTTGAGACAAAAAAAAAAATACATACACGACATTTTTCTTTTTAATAGTTACAGATACTTCTTCTATTAATTGATTAAATGAGTTAGAATTCAGTCATATTGAATACATAAAAGAAAATTTCTAGAGTGGACGTAAGGAGCAATAGTCCAAAATTTCTCGAAAAAATGGTAAATCGGAGAGGAGATTTTTGATAGGGGCCGGTCGGCCGGTTTATTATTATTATAATTTGTGGGAAAATTTGAGCGAAAGACCCGAAGATGTGATTTTGACTTAAGTGGGTTTTATTTGTTTGGTTTTTAGTGAGGAGTGGGCGGCACAGCTCACATGGGAATTAGTAGTTTTGGGAAAATGCGTGTGCCATATTAATTCCAACTTAAATCTTCCTCTAATTTTAATTTGGTTTCCAAAATAAATTTAGTTTAGTAGTATTGACATACGATCTGATCTAAGAGATTAGTGATTCAATTCTTCGACTCTATAATTATTATACTAAAAAAGGTTCTTATTCGATTTCAATTATTTGATTGCTCTTTTAACTATTATGAATTAACAATCAAGTTTCATTAATCTTTAACAATTTACCCTTTATATTTTGTAATAATTTAGTACTTCAACTTTAATATCTAAAAAAACTAATCATTTAGGTCTCATTTGGTAATCATTTTATTTTTAAAAATTAAGTTTATGAACACTACTTTCACCTCTAAATAAAATTTCTTCCTTTGTTATCTACTTTACATCAATGGTTTAAAGAACCAAGCCAAATTTGGAGAACTAAAAAAAAATAGCTTTCAAAAAATTATTTTTGTTTTTAGAATTTGACTAAGAATTCAATCATTGTATATAAGAAAGATGCAAATCATGATAAAAAATAGAGATGAAACAAGCTTCATTGTTAAAAAAAAAAAAAAAAAAATCAAATAGTTACGGCCTAAGTTCATTACTCTAAGACTTTAACTATTTGTTATTAAAAAACAATTATAAGATTTTAGTTGCAATTATGAAAATTTTTGTTTTTTAAAGTAAATTATGATTTGTTTTTTTGTAAGAACAAATAGAATTTCCTATGTGTTGTGATTATAAACATAATATAATAAATTACAAAGGTCAAGTCATTATACAAGGAAAATAAGTTATAAAGGTCAAGTCATTATACATACTTTTGATGGAATGTCCTGTTATAAGGATTAAATCAATTTTAAATATAAGGGCAAAATTGTTACGTATTAAAGTTTAAAAACTAAAGTCTTGTTTGATAACCATTTAGTTCTTTATTTTTATATTTGATAATTAAGTCTATAGATACTACTTTCGTCTTAATTTTTTTTTATTATCTACTTTTTACCAATTGTTTAAAAAAATCAAGCGAAATTTTAAAAACTAAAAAAAAGTAACTTTTAAAAACTTGTTTTTGATTTTGAAATTTGGTTGACAACCATTGTATTTAAGAAATATGCAAATTCTTGTAAGAAATGGGGAGAAAATAGATCAAATTTTTAAAAATAAAAAACAAAAAACAAAAAACAAGATGGTTACCAAACAAGGACTAAATTATTGTAAAATTGGAAGTATAACAAATAAATCATTACAAACTATAGTTGATGGACATAAGTATTTCTTTTCATGAAAGTACAACGATGGATCAAAAGTGTTTTTTTTTACATTTTCTTAAGGAAAAAACCAATTTATACTCTTAAATTTTGGGGTTGTATTAATTAAAATCTCATACTGAAAGTTTTGTTTCAATTTGACACTTTGAATCAATTTAGAGCATTTCTTAGTGATTTATAGCTAAACTTCGTCCATGTACTTTGGACTCATTTCATGTTAGTTCATATACTTTCAATTATCCAATTTCAATCAATTTTAAATTTTTCCTTCAAAGTTAATTATTATCAAAATGGTTTAAATAATAATCACAATTTTCATGTAATAACAAACACTATTGTTAAATCAATTTTAAAATATAATGACTAAGTTATTATGTACTAAAGTTTAAAAACTAAAAAATCACTATGCTAATATATTTTCACAATTTATAAAGTGCTAATACTAATAGATACTAATTTTTTAAAAAGAAAATCACTCCTTTGGTTCCTAAGATTTGGTTTATGTTACATTTGGATTATTGAGTTTTCAAAATAAAAACTCTCCTCGGTATTGTCCCACACAAAAAGAAAGAGTCCAGAGCCACGATTCTTGAACTAGAGAAAGAAGGGTGGACAGCAGGTACCATGAGCCCTTTGTCCCACAAGATTCACCTCGTTAGCTCGTTCTTTCTAATCAAAGAATTTTTTGAAGGGTCCCAAATTGAAAGGAACCTTAAGCGGAAGCAAATCGCCCCAAACATCATTTCTCATAGAATTTAATATTTACATAAAAGAAAGAACAAGATATGCATCTACATAAATTGCAGCATGCTAAGTTAAAAGAAAACTTAGGGTTTCAGAAACTCTTACCTTTGAAGACTTTCTTCAAGTATCCCTCGAGAAAGATTCGAACACTATCACGATGGCTTCCTTGGTATTCTCAGGTAGAGAACCCAGGAGGAGTGAACTCTGACTATTTTAGAACGAGGGAATTTTTTAGTAGAGAAGAGGAAGAGTTGAGATTGTTCACCAACAATTCAAAACTCACAGAACAACTTCTGTCTTTCTCATAGTGTATCTAAAAAAAGGAGACTATCTCCTCTCTTTCAAAAGCCAAAATATTACTAAAACCCACATACATGGGTGGAAAGAAAAGAGGGGAGGGAGCCCTCCCTAATTTAGATTAAAAATAACTATATATATATGATAACTAACTTATCATATAATATATTAAATTATATGTTATATCAAATATAACAAATAATCTATAGTTTTAATATTATATCATATACAATATAACCTATAGTTTCTTTTATCTCTCATATGAAATTTAATATAAATCATATTTATATGAAATTTACCAATTATGAATCCAATTCATATTAATAATATTTGAATCATATTCAAATATTTATTTCTTCTCACTAAAGCTATAACGTATGGAAAACATTATAATAATTGTATCATATATAATTAAAATAACTTAATTATATTATATATAATTAAATCCCTCAATTAATTTGAATCATTCAAATTAATCCAAAAATTGATTCTCATTTAATCTTATTCTACCAAGGGGACCTCATGGACCTGTAGCTTGAAGTTTAAATAGTACATGAATAATTAATCAAACTCTTTAATTAAATTGTTCACCATCTTTTAACTGTCGGACACTCCACTAAATACCGACAGTTGCACTCTTCGTACTATAGATATATTTCTGTGTCCATTGGATATAATCAATTAACAGTACGATGACCCTTCACAAATTGCTCGTAAGTACAGCTGGGCAAAATTAGCGTTTTGCCCTGTAGTTACATCTAATTTCTTAAGTACCACTGATATCTCTAATGAACAACAGATCATAGTCCAACTATGACTAAATCCCTCTCTGGCTAGGAGAGGGTTGAAGGAACTCTTATCAAAGAGTACTTGTGAGCAGAAGCAAGATCGTTCCAAACTTATTGTGACATAATTATCGCATTCATAATCAAATAGACTAGTTATGCACTTTACAAATTATAGGCATGCTTTGAAACTTAAACAACAAATAGAGAAGATATATACCAGTTGAAAAACCCTTCTTCACAGAAATCTCGCTCTCGTCAAACAAACTGCACCCCTCGCTCTCGCTGAGATCGTCCATGCTATCATCCACCAAATTGCTGTCGTCTACCCACGAACGAACTCCTCATGAACTCGGCAACAAGGAACCCACCACCACTTGGAACCCTCCATATTCTCGGAGTGAGGATCCAGGAGGTGTGGGCTCTGTTGGATTTGGTAAAGGGAAGGAGAAAGAGACGATCATTTACCATGACCAAACAAGTGGGAGATATCGGGTGTCTATCGTATAAATGATGCTTGATCGTTTAGGTAGAGGTACACGATCGTTTTGTAAAAGGGGCGAGATCGTTTAGTAAACTCTTGGACACATAATTGTGTAGGAAAAAGCTAGACGATCGATTAGTAAAACCTATACGATCGTTTAGTAAATCGCACGTGTGTATACGATTGTTTAGAAACTTTGAGCTTTCATGTATGCTCTCATTTTGCTATGCGATAGGCAGTATACACTTGATGAGTGAATCTATGATCCTTTGCAAAATGAAAACCATTTTTATTTTATCCTTCAGTTACGAAAACTGAATGCAACCTCCCACTAACTCATTCGGTTATGGAGAAAATACCGGCACAATTATCCTATAATTGTTAAAATTAAATAATAAATATAATCATATTATATTCATTAACCTATGATTTAATATCACATCATATGCAATATATTAACCATAGTCCTTTTCTCCTCCACTAGATATAAATCGTATTTATATCATTTTCCTCCAATTAATGTATTTCATACATCATGTCAACTATATCATATATAATTGACCCATTCAATTATATCATATATAATCGAACTCCGTCTTGTCAATTTGAACACTTCAAACTGACTCAACTTGAATCCATTGAGCTACCAAAAGGACCTTATGGACTTATGACTTGAAACTCCAACGGTACGTGAATAGTTGACTAAACTCTTTAGCCATGAGATCCACCATCCGTTAATTGACAGGCATTCCACTAAAGACCGACAGCTGCACTCTTCTAATCACAGATATATTTCTGTGTCCATCGGATATAACTAATCAACAGTACGATAACCCTTCACAGATGCTTGTAAGTACAGCTGGGCCAATTTATCGTTTTACCCCTGTAGTTATATGTAACTCCTTAAGTACCACTAATCCCTCTAATGAACAATAGAACATAGTCCTACTATGTGTGGATACCTCTTAGGCCATGAGAAGGTATGTGGCGCCACATCGTTCAAGCCCCAGAATCAGCCTTTAAGGGAGCAATTTATCTACTTACCCCTGCTTTGGGGAAGGAGTGAATTCCATCTTGTGTAGCTGAGTTCACAGCTCCCATATCAGACAAATCTCCAAAGTGGTAAGTTTGAGTCGACGATTTGGCCACTCGCATCCATGCAAATCAAAGGATCATCCTTAAATGTAAGAGTTCCTAACTCACTCAGGATTGAGGTCATGTTACCTATAGTCATCCTAGTGAAATGAAGTCTCTGTCATGAACGACGTTATATAACGAGACTATAACACTTCGTGGTCCGGTATTATACAAACTCCTTTGTATAGGACGCCCCTGCTCGCATGTCTCCATATGAATGATCAGGATCAGACCATTTGTAGCAAGTCACAACACTTATAAATATTCTACAAAGTGGGCTGCATTCATAACGTTACCAGGATAAGGTTTCTCTCCTATATCCATATACTACAGACCATTTTTGGTTATCACTTAAGGCATGACCCACCTGTATGTCTCCACATACATGCTTAAGTTACAAACGACAACCAGGGATCTTAGTTTATTGGTTTGTAGTAAAGCAAATAAAACATCCAATGTTCATAGACAAAAGTGTAGAAAATATCATATATTATTACATCACAAGCGTTTGTTTAAAGTTGTGTTTACAAACTACAGGACCCAATGAGAGTTTAGGGAATCATCCCCAACAATCTCCCACTTGTCCTAAAGTGAGGGGGTGTACAAAAAACTAGTACAAAACTATAAACTAGGGTACTAAGGCCCAGTACAAAATATCTCCCACTTGCCCTAGTCCAGCCGCAGGCGGTCCCGTACCATGCTCTGAAGATGACCCTAAAAATTGTAGCCGTGAGAGCCTTCGTAAATGGGTCAGCAATGTTGTGCTCTGCAACGATCTTCGTGATTATCACATCCCCTCGATTCACTATTTTGCGGATGAGATGATACTTTCGCTCTATATGTTTGCCGCGCTTGTGACTCTTGGGCTCCTTGGAGTTTGCTACAGCACCACTATTGTCACAAAGCAGGGTGATGGGCCTAGACATGTATGGAAAAACTTCCAGATCTATCATGAACTTCCTGAGCTAAACGACCTCCTTAGTAGCTTTACAAGCCGCTATGTACTCGACCTCCATCGTGGAGTCAGCGATGCACCCCTACTTAGTGTTTCGCCACATTATTGCTCCTCCGTTAAGAGTAAAAATTGACCCTGAAGTGGATTTCCGAGAGCCTTATCAGTCTGAAAGTCAAAATTCGTGTATCCAGTAAGGATCAAATCCTTAGTTCTATACACGAGTATGTAGTGCCTTGTTCTCCGAAGATACTTGAGGATGTTTTTAACTGTGGTCCAGTGACCCTGGCCTGGGTTAAATTGATACCTATTGACTATTCCCACAGTATAGAAGATGTCT
>NC_052356.1:20594696-20765568 GCF_009727055.1 Benincasa hispida
AGTTAGAATCCGTGTATCCAGTAAGAATTAAATCCCTAGTTCCATACATGACCATGTAGTCCCTCGTTCTCTGAAGATACTTGAGGATGTTTTTAACTGTGGTCCAGTGACCCTGGCCTGGGTTAGACTGATACCTACTGACTATTCCCACAACATAGCAGATGTCTGATCTAGTACATAGCATCACATACATCAAATTGCCAACAATAGATGCATATGGGACCTGTTTCATCTCCTCAACATCTTGAGGCGTCTTAGGACACATTTTCTTAGACAAAGTAACTCCATGCCTGAATGGTAGGAGGCCCTTTTATGGAGTTCTACATCGAGTACTAGAGCAACATTTTGTCAATGTACGATGCCTGAGACAGCTCTAGCATTTTGTTCTTACGATCCCGAAAGATCTGTATACCAAGAACAAACTGAGCCTCTCCCAAATCTTTCATTTGGAATTGGGTCGTTAGCCAGTTTTTAACTGTAGTCAATAGTCCTACATCATTCCTAATGAGTAGGATATCGTCTACATATAACACTAGGAAAACTACTGAACCGTTGATGATTTTCTTGTAGACACAAGGCTCATTAACTTTTTGGTCAAAGTCGTACGATTTGATCGTAGTATCAAACCAAATGTTCCAAGATTGAGACACCTGTTTCAGCCCATAAATGGATCGATTCAATTTGCAAACCTTTTGCTCTTGACCTTGGTGATAACGGATAGAAATGCACGTTATCATAGTGCTAAGTTCTTAAAAAATGTTGGATTGTGTTGATAAAACATGTTAAATTGCATCCAAAAAGCATCAGATTCATAATATTGCGGTCGCATGTGTTCATCGCATTAGAACAATTGATTTTTGTATTTTTGTGTAGAATATGCGATGACGCAAGGCGGAAATTGCGATTATAGGACATCATTGGTTGAGTGTAGCATCACCGCAAGGCTTTGCAGTGATCATGTTCGCAAATATTTACTCGAGAAGGATTGCTGTAACTTGTTCGGCGCAACATGGTGGGCGCATCTGGGTGAAAGGCTAATTAATCACGATGGGACAGAAAGCTGATGATAGTCGAATCTGAATTAAGTTGACAACCGCTAATGATAACAAGTACATTCAGCTTTTCGGTGACAAATATACGGCGCATCAGTTAGAGAATTAAAGTCATCCCATCTGTGCAATCATTCTAATGGCACCTACAGATCATGGGCTCCAACAACTGAGATTAACGGGTAAAAAATTTCTTTTAACCTAATTAATCAACATTTGTAACTAATAGCCATTCCAACTAAAGTCCCGTTGTTGCACTCCCCTCACTTAGATATTATTTGTGTCCATTTGATGTAACATGATTAGTAAACTAATCCTTCACAGGTTGTTTGTAATCTCGGCTGGGTCATAAAACCGTTTTACCCCAAGACTACATCTTGTCCCTTAAGTTCCACTGATCCTCTAATGAACAATTGGTTTAAGGTCCAACCTATAAACCGAACCCCTCTCGGCCAAGGAGAGGGTGGGGCCCCTTCTTCAAGACCTGGATTCAGGGAACAACCTATCTACTATCCTATAACGAGTAGAGAGTGAATTCCATCTTTGCACCCTATTTCCCAGCTTATCCACCTGATCTTACGCTTGAAATGGGAGGCTTATTGGAGCGATGATGAGTTGCTCTCAACCTATGTAGATATAAGGATAATTCTGAGCAGTGAACAGGAGTTCATAGTTAACTCAGAGATTAAGATTAAGTTACTTAGATCATCAATTAACGAAATAGTCAGTTTTATACATAAAGCGACATTATAGAACGTAAAAAGTGAGTATTTCATTGTTCAGTTTATGCAAACCTCATTGCATAAGGATGCCCACACCAACTATATATCTCTATATGAAACGATTCAGGATCACATCGTTGTATACTACTACAAAGTGGGCCGCATTCATAGTGTCTCAGAATAAAGGCGCCCCAACCTATTCATATTAGTATAGATCATTTTGGCTATAATATTTGAACTTGATCCACATTTATGTCACTACATAAAGTTCAAACTACATTAAATAGCCTCAAAACCTTAGTTTATTGGATTCAAGATTACAATTTCAATAACAACTTTATCAAAAACAAAACAGAATATGTCTATTAATATTACAACTATGAGTTTTAGGACATAAAATCCAACAAAAATCAGATAAAGAAGAGATGGCGAAAACAGACCTGTGAAACGGAGCACCAAATGATAACAATGTCATGGCGAATCCAATCCTGCTGGTAAACGATCGCAATAGACCCATTAGAGACTATGCATCATTAACCTCTATTGATTTCTCTCCACAGGAACCATGAGGTCTCGCCTCAACGGAAGCCAATTCAAAATGAAACAGTGATACTGCAGATGATCCAACTGTAGGAAATTCAGAAGGAAGGCGTGCGAAGACCCGCATGCCCACCTCCGAAACTTTATTAGAAATTTGCAAACACTTTGTGTTCTCGAAATATCTCAATCGAGGAAGTTCGAACTCATTCTGTTCCCATTATTTCTTATACGATCAAGCAAGAAAATCGAGCATATATCTCTCGAACCGGGGAGATAACATCGATGGGAATAAGGTGGTGGAAAAGTTTATGAAGAAGTATTTCCCACCAACCAAGAATGCTAAGAGACGCGAACATTAATGACAAATTATTGAACAAAGAAAAGATTGACGAATCGTTTCAGCGATACCTGGGCGAGGTTCAAGCGTGTGGTAAGGACTGTCCACATAATGCTTACTTAGATATCCTACAAATGGAGAATTTTCTACCAAGGACTGAATCCCTCTTCGCAGACCGCTGCCAATGCGGCAGCCGCTGGTGGTCTGCTCGACAAAACATATGAGAAGGCAAAGAGAAATACTGATCGCATTTCCAAAAACCACGAGTATTGGTGGAAAGCCGATCAAGATTAAGAATTAAAGATAATGATGCTAACAACGGGGCCATCGCATCCCTGCAAAATCAAATGACTGCGATGATGAGTTTGATACAAGGCATCATAATTAATAATACGGAGTGAAGAAAAGGCAGGTCAGCCCAATTACTCAAACGACCGCAAGTTATGTCATTTGCGGAGATTCTCACTCAATGGAAAGAATGCCAACAAACCCGCAGGGTATGCCTTCATGAGAAATAATCCCTATTCTGATACAATATAACCCCGATGGCAAAACCACCCAAATATTTTGCGTGGAAAAATCAACAACAAAGTTTCAACCTGTGACACAAAAAAGGAGGGCTACCCAAATTTTTCCGCAAAACAATGGTTCCAGCGCATAACTAAGCTGGCAGCTACACAAACACCACAATCTTCATCCTTTAGAAAGCTTTTGAAGCAGTACATTGAAAAAATGAAATCAGATGCTTTAGAATCAAGATACATCCATTAGAAATCTCGAAATTCAAATAAGGACACAAATTGCCGGCGAACTGAAAAATAGACCGCAAGGAGCATTGCCAAACTCAATTGAGCTCCCTCGCAATGCTGGGTACCGGGAAGGAACAATGCTTAGCAGTCTCCTTGCATAACAACAATGATTGCGAAAGTAGGGGAGGAGCCCATTGCGACCAACTTGAATGCGGCGAACAACCGAAAGACCCGATGACCTATAGTTTTGGAAAAGCCCAAGAGAAAATAGACCCTGAAGTTTGCGTCCACCCTTAAGCTAGATCTCGAGACAGAAAAAGTCCAACCACAGCAACACTGCAAAGATTGAAAGAGAAACAAATGATGAAGAAGAATCGCAATAGTGGCTATAGCGTAAAATGCTATGATCCCACCAAAAATGTGCGACCCAGGAATCTTTACGATACCATGCTTCATCGGCAGGGGTCTACAGTGGCCAAGACACTATGCAATCTTGGGCGAAAGAATATAAACGTAATGTCACTATCAATCTTCAAACAATTGAATGCGGCACAATTACGCCCACAAAGGAAACTCTTCTACTCGTAAACAGATCTCCAATACACCCTGAAGGAGAGTTGAAAAAATGACGCAATCTCAATCATAAATTCATCCTACCGGCATACTTCCTCATTTTGGATTATAAAAGCGGACGAAGATGCGCCCATTCATATTTGGACGACCATTCCTTTCGACCGGCCGCTCTAAGTTGATGTGTACAAAGGGAAAGTTGTAATAGAGCATTCATGGGAGAAAACTTTGGATATAAGGCAGTAAAGATCCCAAAGGAACAAAGAAAAGAGAGAAAAGCTACCAAATAGTGACGTGAACACAACCCAGCCTGGAATAAGTGGTCCCCTGAGTTAATTATATAATTCAACCTCATTAGGACGCAATCCTTTGTAATATCCTTTTCCTGCATCAAATACTTCATGAACTTATATCTCAGTTATTTATATATGTAAAAACCATATAAAGGCCTGAAAGATCATTAGGCTCTTTATCCAAACCACTAAACACTTGGTTGTTCCTTTCCCATACCCATAGAGAGATTCCATTATAAGAGTACAACACCCTCAACAACCACAAGAAGCGATCTTTCTCAAGAGAAGGACCAAATGAAGTATAGGAACTCCCTAATCAACACTAATGTAGTGAGGGTGAGCACAAAACCAAATGTCTGAGAAGAACAAATTCTTTTGTTACCAGCATCGTTCTTACTATTCAAAAAAAAAAAAAAAAAGAGTTTGTTTTGTTTAAAAATTATTTGACCCTCTCACTTGTTTTAGTGCAACGTTCGAGGCATAGGATTGCAGAAGGTGTTTCGCGAAGAAGAAATTATCATACACTCCATCACCGCAATCCAAAGAAGAGAGATCGCCGCAAAGAAGGATGCACCAATATACAATGCGGGCAGACAGCACAAATTTGGGGGTTATATTCTTCCTTCACTTTATTTCAAATTTTGCGCTATCGCATCGCATTTTAGTTTTAAAAAGTTTTATCACCGCATCCTCTTTGATTACCGCAATCATTCGACATGGATAAATTTAGTGAGTATCCGCATACTGTCTCTTTGCCAATTATATTTCAATGGTGAAAATAATGCTATAATTTCTTTCAATATAACAAAAGTCAACTTAACTTTAAGATAGTCCCTCATAAAATTATTCTAGAAGTTAGGGGTTTGCTAGCTTTCTTTCAAACTCTATTTACAAACTTTTCTAAGAACATCAACATGACTTCTTTCAATCTTTTGGCAATGAGGACACATTTTAAATTTGGGGGTTGAGGTATTTTATTTTCGACCTTGCTATTTGAAAAAAAAAAAAGTTAAGTTTTTTTTAGAATAACAACTCCACTGTTCCACTGTCATATATGGGAAACCCATGTTGATAAGAGTTAAGTTTTAGGTACTTACCCATAGTTGGATGTTTGCAAGACACACGTGAAGGGCAAAGCCAAGCGAAAGTAAGTCACTAGGATCAACGTATAAATAAATGACCGCAACTCCTCTGCCAAGTAGGTTAGAGTTAGTCTGAGAAAGAGCACATTTTCATAGTTGGTGTTCGTATGACACACGTGGGGGCGAGCCAAAACGAAGCAAAGCACTTGGATTAGTGCAAGGTCAAGAGAAAAATAATAATGTTACAAGAAATATGCAAGGATAAAATCATTTGACACCCAGTGGAAATTTTTTTTGAAATAAATCATGCGATGTTTCGGAAATTAGTAAAGTTCTTTTTTGAAGATTAAACTTGCAGTCCCTAGGTCTTAGAAACATTTTAAGAAGAGACTCGAATAAGACTTAAGAAATTTTGGTAATAATTAGAATTTGAACGAAGCATTCTTGAAAATCTTGGAAAAAGACATTGCGGTCGATTTGCTTAAAAGAATTTATAGCTTATGCTTGAGAACAAGCATTGGTTTAAATTATGGGACGTAAAGTGTGATCGATCAAGTCGAATCTGAATTAAGTTGACAACCGCTAATGATAACAAGTACATTCAGCTTTTCGGTGACAAATATACGGCGCATCAATCAGGATTAAAGCCGTCCCATCTGTGCAATCATGAGAAAGAAGTCACCGTTCACCCTGGATGTTCTATAAATACCAAGGGCATCCTTCAGAAAAGGGGTTCACAATTCCACCAGTTCAAACATTCATACGTTCGAATCACACGTCTTTGTTCATAGCTTTCTTTTCATTTTAAGGCGGAGCAAGAGAAGAGTGGTGACGCCGTAGATTGCTCAGGGCAACTCGAGAGAGGACCTTGAGGCGTAGAAGCAGAGAGCGGGCCGACTCTCACGAGAGCGAGATTATCTTTTGAACACATGTAGGAAAACAGTGTAAAAGTCTGGGCAGCAAGAGATTGATACCAGGCTCTTTATTCTATTTTTGCATTGTTGTTTTGTACTTCATCTTTACATTTATATAATGGAAGTTCTTATTTTACATCTGTTCACTCTCCTAGTACGCATGAGTAGCTAAACTAATCGAATGGGTTGAGAAAAACCAAGCTAACATGACCTAAGAGTTCATTGCTTACGATTATCTTGTGTTATGCTGTGCCAAATACCCCTTTAGAGCTACTCGAGAGAGAGTCTGAAAAAAGAACCTAAGACTTGAAAGAGCTAGGTTAGAATCTAGACTCGAGAGAGCAAGATTAGAATTTGATAAACAAGAGATAGAGACTTAGAGATAAGCTCTGTTTGCAAATCTGCATCGCTTGCATCCTAGAGATAGGAATGATATTATGTGGTCGCCTTATTTGTGTGTGTGTTATTCTGTCATCGCATAAATGAGAATAGAGACTTATGTGTAGGTCCTATAGACTTATCGCATATATCACATGCGTTCTATCATTAGAAGCCGTAGCATTCGCATCGAGAGATGGTTTACTATTGTATGCATGTTGCATGATCGCAAAGCATGAACGCATCCTAGGAAGTGTGAGCCGAAACCCTTCTCAACCCGTTCACCGCATACTCATCGTTTCTTCCGTTTACGAACTCTTTTTAAACTCCACCATATTTGTTCATTTTTCATTAACGCAATCAATAACAAATCAACAACTATTTATTTATTTGGTTACCGAAAAGTTTTCCTAAAAATTACCAACGCAACCTGTTTTCACAAGTCCCTGAGTTCGACCCTGGACTTACCAGGAAACTCAGTGGAGTCTACACTTGGATTCCGTTGAGAAAACTTGAGTGCTCAACGTAATTTCACCATCGCATATCATCCATAATTTCACTTCACAAAATCAAGCATCAAGTTTTTGGCACTGTTGCCGGGGACTTCGGCAAAATAGTGTGCTAAGGGTAGTTTTTATGATTTCTTTGTAGACTCTCAATCTCTGGCGAATTACGACCCGAAGATTGAGAGGACATTTAGATGGAAACTGAGAGACCGCCAACAACAACCATATTCATGATGGAACACGAGACATATGCAAAGGAATAAGGATCTAATTACACTGTAATTGCTTTTAATAAAAAAGAATTTAGCATGCAATTTGAAGGAAAAACAGTAAATAAAAGGGATGGGATACAACCTTTGTAGCTCCCGATCAATGCTTTTCCTCGCTGAATCTCGACCCGAACTCTTCTAGACCACCACTAGAGTTGATCTACTATCCTTTGGACTCAAAACCGGTTGTGGGACCCGATGGATGAAAAAAACCGAGAGATAAAAAAGAGATGGAAAATAAGAATGAATTTGAGTTTGGGTTTTAAATTTTTCAGCCCAATTATGACCAATTTTTAACAAAAATGGTAAAAGTCTTTTATCCAAATTCAAAAGCCCATTTTATAAAAAAAACCATGCAACAATTGCATGAACCAAATACATAAAAATCCAACACCTAGAATCCACTATCTAAGGGAGCTTAATGTCTCCACTATAAGCCGACACCTAGCCCACTATTTTGTTAGTGGAATTATCCAACAAAAGTTTGGATTTTCCCACTAACTTTAGTCAAAGGGCAAAATAGTCATTTTGTCAAAGTCAAACTTTGACCAAAAAGTCAACATTTTGACTTTTTATGATTTTTTTGTGTTGACTAATTTTGACCTCCCAAGCATGAATTCGCATTCATTTTCTCGAAATTCAAATCACATTTGAATATAAGGTTGGTCAAAGTTTGACTTTTAAAAGTCAAAAGTCAACTCTTTGACTTTTTACATTTTTGACCATTTCCATTATTTCCGAGCTTTCGAATATAAACGTATTCATATTCTTGATATTTAAATCACATTTAAATATTAAAGCGGTATCTCTAAACTGAAAACCCGACCACTATATCACATATACTTGTCGGTTTCTCTCTCTTTACCTAATTCGAATAATTCGAATTATTTATCATACTGTTCTAAGTTTATTCCATATGAGATAGTAGGGGAATCTAATGGACCTACAGATCATGGGCTCCAACAATCTGAGATTAACGGGTAAAATTCTTTAACCTAATTAATCAACATTTGTTAACTAATAGGCCATTCCACTAAAGTCCCGTTGTTGCACTCCCCTCACTATAGATATATTTGTGTCCATTTGATGTAACATGATTAGTAAACTAATCCTTCACAGGTTGTTTGTAATCTCGGCTGGGTCATAAAAACCGTTTTACCCCCAAGACTACATCTTGTCCCTTAAGTTCCACTGATCCTCTAATGAACAATTGGTTTAAGGTCCAACCTATAAACCGAACCCCTCTCGGGCCAAGGAGAGGGTGGGGCCCCTTCTTCAAGACCTGGATTCAGGGAACAACCTATCTACTATCCCTATAACGAGTAGGAGTGAATTCCATCTTGCACCCTATGTTCCCAGCTATCCACCTGATCTTACGCTTGAAATGGGAGGCTTATTGGAGCGATGATGAGTTGCTCTCACCTATGTAGATATAAGGATAATTCTGAGTGAACAGGAGTTCATAGTTAACTCAGGATTAAGATTAAGTTACTTAGATCATCAATTAACGAAATAGTCAGTTTTATACATAAAGCGACATTTAGAACGTAAAAAGTGAGTATTTCATTGTTCAGTTTTATGCAAACTCATTGCATAGGATGCCCCCACTCATATATCTCTATATGAACGATTCAGGATCACATCGTTTGTACTAACTACAAAGTGGGCCGCATTCATAGTGTCCTCAGAATAAGGCGCCCAACCTTATTCATATAGTATAGATCATTTTGGCTATATATTTGAACTTGATCCACATTTATGTCACTACATAAAGTTCAAACTACATTAAATAGCCTCAAAACCTTAGTTTATTGGATTCAAGATTACAATTTCAATAACAACTTTATCAAAAAACAAAACAGAATATGTCTATTAATTTACAAACTATGAGTTTTAGGACATAAAATCCAACAAATCAGATAAAGAAGAGATGGCGAAACAGCCTGGAAACGGAGCACCAAATGATAACAATGTCATGGCGAATCCAATCCTGCTGGTAAACGATCGCAATAGACCCATTAGAGACTATGCATCATTAAACCTCTATGATTTCTCTCCGAAAATCATGAGGCCTGCCCTCGATGGAAGCAGATTCAAAATGAAACCAGTGATACTGCAGATGATCCAGACTGTAGGACAATTCAGAGGAAGGCAGTGCGGAAGACCCGCATGCCCACCTCCGAAACTTTATTAGAAATAATTGCAACACTTTGTGTTCTCGAAATATCTCAATCGAGGAAGTTCGACTCATTCTGTTCCCATTTTTCTTATACGATCAAGCAAGAAAATGAGCATATATCTCTCGAACCGCGGGAGATAACTCGATGGGAATAGGTGGTGGAAAAGTTTATGAAGAAAGTATTTCCCACCAACCAAGAATGCTAAGAGACGCGAAATTAATGACAAATTATTGAACAAAGAAAAGATTGACGAATCGTTCAGCGATACCTGGGCGAGGTTCAAGCGTGTGGTAAGGACTGTCCACATAATGCTTACTTAGATTCCTACAAATGGAGAATTTTCTACCAAGGACTGAATCCCTCTTCGCAGACCGCTGCCAATGCGGCAGCCGCTGGTGGTCTGCTCGACAAAACATATGAGAAGGCAAAGAGAATATGATCGCATTTCCAAAAACCACGAGATTGGTGGAAAGCGATCAAGATTAAGAATTAAAGATAATGATGCTAACAACGGGGCCATCGCATCCCTGCAAAATCAAATGACTGCGATGATGAGTTTGATACAAGGCATCATAATTAATAATACGGGAGTGAAGAAAGGGCAGGTCAGCCCAATTACTCAAACGACCGCAAGTCTATGATCATCTTGCGGAGATTCTCACTCAATGGAAGAATGCCCAACAAACCCGCAGTTGGTATGCTTCATGAGAAATAATCCCTATTCTGATACATATAACCCCGGATGGCAAAACCACCCAAATTTTGCGTGGAAAAATCAACAACAAAGTTTTCAACCTGTGACACAAAAAGGAGGGCTACCCAAATTTTTCCCGCAAAACAATGGTCCAGCGCATAACTAAGCTGGCAGCTCACAAACACCACAATCTTCATCCTTAGAAAGCTTGTTGAAGCAGTACATTGAAAAAAATGAATCAGTGCTTTAGAATCAAGATACATCCATTAGAAATCTCGAAATTCAAATAGGACAAATTGCGGGCGAACTGAAAAATAGACCGCAAGGAGCATTGCCAAACTCAATTGAGCTCCCTCGCAATGCTGGGGGTACCGGGAAGGAACAATGCTTAGCAGTCTCCTTGCTAAGCGACAACATGATTGCGAAAGTAGGGGAGGAGCCCATTGCGACCAACTTGAATGCGGCGACAACCGAAGACCCGATGACCTATAGTTTGGAAAAGCCCAAGAAAATAGACCCTGAAGTTGCGTCCACCCTTAAGCCTCTAGATCTCGAGACAGAAAAAGTCCAACCACCAGCAACTCTGCAAAGATTGAAAGAGAAACAAAATGATGAAGAAAAGATCGCAATAGTGGCTATAGCGTAAAATGCTATGATCCCACCAAAAATGTGCGACCCAGGAATCTTTACGATACCATGCTTCATCGGAGGGGTCTACAGTGGCCAAGCACTATGCAATCTTGGGGAAAGTATAAACGTAATGTCACTATCAATCTTCAAACAATTGAATGCCGGCACACTTACGCCCACAAAGGAAACTCTTCTACTCGTAAACAGATCTCCAATACACCCTGAAGGAGAGTTGAAAAATGACGCAATCTCAATCGATAAATTCATCCTACCGGCATACTTCCTCATTTTGGATTATAAAGCGGACGAAGATGCGCCCATCATATTGGGACGACCATTCCTTTCGACCGGCCGCTCTTAAGTTGATGTGTACAAGGGGAAAGTTGTAATGAGCATTCATGGGGAAAAACTTTGGATTAAGGCAGTAAAGATCCCAAAGGACAAAGAAAAGAGAGAAAAGCTACCATGGACGTGAACAACCCAGCCTGGAATAAGTGGTCCCCTGAGTTATTATATAATTCAACCTCATTAGGGACGCAATCCTTTTGAATATCCTTTTCCTGCATCAAATACTTCATGAACTTTTATCATCTAGTTATTTATTATTGTAAAAACCTAATAAGGCCTGAAAGATCATTAGGCTCTTTATCCAACCCACTAAACACTTGGTTGTTCCTTTCCCCAATCCCCATAGAGATTCCATATAAGAGTACACACCCTCACCAACCACAAGAAGCGATCTTTCTCAGGAAAGGCCAAATGAAGTAGGAACTCCCTAATCAACACTAATGTAGTGAGGGGTGAGCACAAAACCAAATGTCTGGAAGAACAAATTCTTTTTGTTACCAGCATCGTTCTTACTTATTCAAAAAAAAAAAAAAAAAGAGTTTGTTTTGTTTAAAAATTATTTGACCCTCTCACTGTTTTTAGTGCAACGTTCGAGGCATAGGATTGCGAAGGTGTTTCGCGAAGAAGAAATGTATCTCACTCCATCACCGCAATCCAAAGAAGAGAGATCGCCGCAAAGAAGGATGCACCAATATACAATGCGGGCGACAGCACAAATTTGGGGGTTATATTCTTCCTTCACTTTATTTCAAATTTTGCGCTATCGCATCGCATTTTAGTTTTAAAAGTTTTATCACCGCATCCTCTTTGATTACCGCAATCATTCGACATGGATAAATTTAGTGAGTTACCGCATACTGTCTCTTTGCCAATTATGATTTCAATGATGAAAAATATGCTTATATTTCTTTCATATATACTAAAGTCAACTTAACTTTAAGATAGTCACCTCATAAAATATTTCTAGAAGTTAGGGGTTTGCTAGCTTTCTTTCAAACTCTATTACAAAACTTTCTAAGAACATCACATGACTTCTTTCAATCTTTTGGCAATGAGGACACATTTTAAATTTGGGGGTGAGGTATTTATTTTCGACCTTGCTATTTTGAAAAAAAAAAAAAGTTAAGTTTTTTTTAGAATAACAACTCCACTGTTCCACTGTCAATAGAATGGGAAACCCATGTTGATAAGAGTTAAGTTGTTAAAGGTACTTACCCATAGTTGGATGTTTGCATGACACACGTGAGGGCAAGCCAAGCGAAAGTAAGTCACTAGGATCAACGTATAAATAAATGACCGCAACTCCTCTGCCAAGTAGGTATGAGTTAGTCTGAGAAAGAGCACATTGTTCATAGTTGGATGTTCGTATGACACACGTGGGGGCGAGCCAAAACGAAGCAAGGCACTTGGATTAGTGCAAGGTCAGAGAAAAATAATAATGTCAAGAAATATGCAAGGATAAAATCATTTGACACCCCAGTGGAAATTTTTTTTTTTGAAATAAATCATGCGATGTTTCGGAAATTAGTAAAGTTCTTTTGAAGATTAAACTTGCAGTCCCTAGGTCTTAGAAACATTTTAAGAAGAGACTCGAATAAGACTTAAGGAAATTTTGGTATATAGAATTTGAACGAAGCATTCTTGAGAAATCTTGGAAAAAGAACATTGCGGTCGATTTGCTAAAAGAAATCTTTAGCTTATGCTTGAGAACAAGCATTGTTTAAATTTGGGGTGTGTGATAACGAGCATAAATGCACGTTATCATAGTACTAAGTTCTTAAATAATGCTGGCTTGTGTTGATAAAACATGTTAAATTGCGTCCAAAAATCATCAGATTCATAATATTGCGGTCGCATGCGTTCATCGCATTAGAACAGTTGATTTTTGTATTTTTGTGCAGAATATGCGATGACACAAGGCGGAAATTGCAATCATAGGACATCATTGGTTGAGCGCAACATCACTACAAGGCTTTGCGGTGATCGTGTTCGCAAACATTTGCTCGAGAAGGATTGCCGCAACTTGGTCGGCACATGGTGGGCACATCTAGGTGAAAGGCTAATTAATCGCGATGGGACAGAAGGCTGATGACAGTGAATCCGAATTAAGTCGACAGCCGCTAGCGATAACAAGTACATTCAGCTTTTCGGTGATAAATATTCGGTGCATCAATCAAGATTAAAGCCGTCCCACCTGTGCAATCATGAGAGAGAAGCCGCCGTTCACCCTGGATGTTCTATGAATACCAATGGCATCCTTCAGAAAAGGGGTTTACCGTTCCACCAGTTCAAACATTCATACGTTCGGATCGCACATCTTTGTTCATAGCTTTCCTTTCATTTTAAGGTGGAACAAGAGAAGAATGGTGATGCCAGAGATCGCTCAGGGCAACTCGAGAGAAGACCTTGAGGCATAGAAGCAGAGAGTGGGCTGACTCCCGCGAGAATGAGATTATCTTTTGAACACGAGTAGAAAAACAGTGTAAAAGCCTGGGCAACAAGAGATTGCTACCAGGCTTTTTATTCTATTCTTGCATTGTTGTTTTGTACTTCATCTTTACATTTATACAATGGAAGTTCTTATTCTACATCTATTCACTCTCCTAGTACGCATGAGTAGCTAAACTAGTCGAATGGGTTGAGAAGAACTAAGCTAACATGACCTAGGAGTTCATTGCTTGCAATTATCTTGTGTTATGCTGTGCCAACTACCCCTTTAGAGCTACTCAAGAGAGAGTTTGAAAAAAGAACCTAAGACTTGAGAGAGCTAGATTAGAATCTAGACTCGAGAGAGCAAGATTAGAATTGCATAAACAAGAGATAGGGACTTAGAGATAAGCTCTGTTTGCCAATCTGCATTGCATGCATCCTAGAGATAGGAATGATATTATGTGGTTGCCTTATTTTTGTGTGTGTTATTCTGTCATCGCATAAATGAGAATAGAGGCTTATGTGTAGGTTCTATAGACTTATCGTATATATCGCAAGTGTTCTATCATTAGAAGCCGTAGCATTCGCATCGAGAGATGGTTTACTATTGTATGCATGTTGCATGATCGCAAAGCATGAATGCATCCTAAGAAGTGTTAGCCGAAACCCTTCTCAACCCATTCACCGCATACTCATCGTATCTTCCGTTTACCAACTCTTTTTAAACTCCACCGCATTTGTTTATTTTTCATTAATGCAATCAACAAAAAACCAACAACTATTTATTTATTTGGTTACCGCAAATTTTTCCTAAAAATTACCAACGCAACCTGTTTTCACAAGTCCCTGAGTTCGACCCTGGACTTACCAGGAAACTCAATGGAGTTTATACCTAGATTCCGCTGAGGAACCTTGAGTGCTCAACGCAATTTCACCATCGCATATCATCCATAATTTCACTTCACAAAATCAAGCATCAAGGTAATGAATCCCTTGGGCTGCACCATATAAATGGTCTTCTCAAAATTTTCATTCAGAAAGGCAGTCTTGGCAACCATTTACCAAATTTCATAATCATAATAAGCGGCAATGGATAAGAGGATGCAGATCGACTTCAATATAGCAACAGGCGAGAAAGTCTTCTCATAGTCGACTCCCTCCACCTGGGTATAATCCCTTGCCACAAGCTTTGAAGGTTTGCACCTTCTTATTGCCACCCCCGTTTCCTCTTGTAGATCCATTTGCAACTTATAGGTCTTACCCTATCAAGCTGATCTAGAAGATCCCACACTGAGTTGAAGTACATCGATTCCATCTTGAGATCCATGGCTTTGACCCATTCATCCCGGTCAACATCCTCCATTGCCTTCTGATAAGACCACGGATCCTCAATGTCGCTATTGGCTACCATAGCTAGGATTTTCGTGAAACCCATATAGAAAACAGGTAGGTTCGCAACCCTCCCATTGCATCGAGGTTCCCTCAATTCTTAAGGTGGAACTGACCTACCAGATGAATTATCATCAACAACTCTTGCTGATGAAGCAGACCCTTCAACAACTCTTGTTGAAGTTTCAGTAGTTTCGTTGGAAAGCTCACGTAACACGATCTTACTACGTGGACTGTGCTCCCAAATATGATCCCCTTCTAGGAAAGTAGTGTTCGTAGAAACAAACACTATGTTTTCCGTCGGATCATAAAAGTAACCCCCGCGTGTACCTTTGGATAGCTTACAAAGAGGCATAACCTTGATCGTGGTTCCAATTGCTTTGGATTAGCCTCAAGCCCATGTTTTGGGCAACCCCAGATGGGGAAGTGACATAAACTTACTTTACACCCATTCCACAACTTCAAAGATGTTCTCGCAACACTCTTGGAAGGAACACAGTTGAGTATGTACATTTCAGTCTCCATTGGAAAACGCCAAAACAAGTTAAGAGGTCAAACCTCGATGGAACTTCTTTTATGACGAGGTAACATTTTCCTCATGACCTTCTTCTCCTTACTTTTCAGTAAGGGTTGGATTGTCTGCAACTCATTAAGAAGAGTTGTAAAGATATAGTCCACTTCGTTAAGAATTGCATTGCTAAAAAAATGTAGGAAGCTATTCGGCAATGAATGCAGGATTATGCTAATCTGGCTACCCTCATCGATCCTCGACCCATTCATCTCCGCCATATTGAAGTGAACCATCATATTAAGCATGTGTTCTCAAACAGAGGTGTCTTCCTCCATTTTGAAGTTGAAGATGCATTTAAGAGCCTCGTGCTTGAGTTGTCCAGATGGCTGTTCGAACATCCCCTGCAAAGACTACATGATCTCATGCGCTAAAACCATGGGCTCATGCTTCTTGGCCAAAACATCGTTAAGACTAGCCAAGATATAGGTTTAGGCCTTCTCGTTCACCCGTGTTCAACGCTCATATGCCTCCCAAACATTTTGAGCGACATTAGAAGGTGGAATAGGAAGACAATCCTCCGTAAGGACAAATCTGAGATCATCAATGATCAATATCGTTGTGATCGTAAGTTTCCAACTAGCGTAATTCTCGCCAGTCAGTTTGTCGGCGCTTAGTAGAGCTAATGTGGCGGTGGCCATTAAAACGCTGCTAAAAACAGAACAAACTTAGTAAGCTTATGCTTTAACCACATTTTAATACCAATTTTAGTTTAAGCAAAATAGTTTCCAAGTACCCTAAGTGAAAAGACTTCTATTTTGCAATGATGCCCTAGCGAAGTAGGACAAACATCACCGGTGGGGTGATCAGATGGCCATTCACTAGGATGAGACACTTTCAACCATTAGGCAGAACCAACTCTTGGAACTGCACCTAACAATCACCATTTGTTCAGTCTAAAACAGTTAACCTTTAACAATTCCGCGTAAGTGTAACCCCTCGTTTTTCGCCCCAGAGTCTCGCCCTAATGTGCCCACCATAGGGAAAAATCAGATTAGGACAAGAGACTAAAGAACCTTATCCTATACAGGAGATCAGATAAAGAAAACGTGCAAAACTGCCATCCTATAGGGGGACACTCCAGGGTGCCTCGAGGCGATGCACATAAACTTTATCCAACCTAACGAGACCGTAGGATATGCTATCGCACGTCCAACTCCCACTTACAATGAACATTCTCTCCATCCACCTTGATATTGACCTACCTAAACACCATCCTTTAGAGGAACATTTCCAGGATGCCACGAGGCTGAGGATAGATCTCACGGTGTAGACAATAAATGGAGAAACGCGAGAGGTTTATGTAAACCCGAACCCTAATTACTTAATTAAGCAAGTGTAAGCTATGTGATATCTTCCAATGAGTTGTAATAAGATTATGTTTTGGTTAGAAGGGATGGAGAAAGAAAGTAAACCAAAGAACAAGAGAACTTTTGGATGGCTATGTAGGAAAGAATGGTCAAATTTTGGCTAAGTATGGGACCAAGAGGAGACCATGCTATCCTATGAGATTTAATGTTGAATTGTGCTGTGATGGAGTGGGAAGAAAATGACTTAATCAAATCTCAGCCATTAATCTTCATAAGTGGGCTAGGTGGCCCAAAGAGATTTCATGCAGGATTTTGGGTGGTGGTAAGCAGGAAGGCCGACTTCATTTAATTGGTTTGAACAAATTACTTGGGCTATTCGTGTAATTCCAGTGGCATTCAAAAGCTCAGTGTGTCTATTTTCTGTGGCTGTGGAGGGAAAATCAACCGGAATAAGGTCGGAGGAGCAAAATAAAGACGAAGAGTTTGTTTCTCAGATGAATCTAGGCCATCAGTGAAGAATTGAAGCTCCAGGACGAATCAAGAAGATTTTTGAGCTTAACGTTTGAGGTAATATTTAACTCAGTTATAAACAACTTTGTAGAATGAAACTTTTTAAGATGAGGCCTGGAAATCGAGTTATATATTTTTGAAATTTGAATTGAAAATTGTTGAACAAGCAGGCAACTGCTTGAATTGGGGCCGATGATAAAGTTTTAAATCTCCAGATAAAACGACGAGGAATTTCAAGTTTAAATTTTAAGTAATGTTTCTAACTTGATTTTAAGCAAGTTTATAGAAGGAATTTCCTTGAGATCAGTTCTGGAAATTTAGTTATGAATTGTTGGAATTGAATCTACAGTTTGATACTCCAAAATTTTTCCAAGTGTGGAGAGTGTGGGCGATCAGAGGGTGCATTCTTTTGACACCTAATCCCTCCAAATTTTCTAAGTGTCCGACCCTCAAAGTGAATGGTAGAAGGCACAATGTGATGGTTGGACATGTGAGCTTGATTTATTGAGTAGGCCTAAAAAGAAGGCTAATGTAAACACTAAGTAGTATGCTTATATGTGTAGGTTCAATTTCCATTGGAAAAGCCTATCAAGCCTTAAGGAAGCAAACTTGAAGGACCTGCGAGTGACTATAAATGATTTATAAATGGTTTATAAATATTTTAATAATCCATGCTTTATTGACAGTTACTTTTATGTTGGTTATTTTACAAGAAGTTCCAAGCAACGCATTTCTCTAAAGTTTATAAACGCATGCTAGTTACAAAGTTTATGAAATATGCTTTGGTACAATGGTTGAACCATGGTAGTTTTCAAAAGGAGATTCTATAATATGTTTATATTACAAGTATTTGTCTTATGTTTTAAAGCATATGTGCTCTTAATGTTGTTGAGCATGCGTTAGCAAATGATGTTCTTGTGAAAACTATGATTTATGAGATCAAGATTTCAGTAAGCATGTTTTATGAAAATGTTTTTCTATCAAGTGTTTTCAGCTCAATATTGAAGTACAAGGAGATGGTATCCGAGCTGTACTACCTAGTTTCAGTTATGTTATGATTCTGGTATTGAAGTACTTAGAGAAGGTATCAGAATAATTCACTCAATTTAGTGATAAGCTGTGGTACCCTGCTTCAGTTATGATCCTTGACATCAGGATCTAGTCTGCTCTACGTGCACGTATGACAGTTAATCAGTTCAGTAGGATTGAACAAAAAGGTTTTTTCCTAGCATTGGCTGTAAGGTGCTGAATAAAAGGGTTCTCACCCCAGCCTAGGCTTATGTTTGAGAGATCGAACAAAAGGGTTCTCTCTTAAACATGAAACTCGACGATAAGATTGAACCACGAGGGTTCTTTCTTAGCATTGGCTAGAAGATGTTGAACAAAAGGGTTCTCACCCTAGGCCATGCTAATGTTTGAGAGATTGAACAAAAGTGTTCTCTCTCAGGTGTTAAACAAAAGGGTTCTCACCTCTGCCCAGGCTTATGTTTAAGAGATCGAACAAAAGGATTCTCTCTTAAACATGATCCAACGTTGAGAGATCAAGCAAGTTTAGCTATGTTTTCAGATACAATGGTTTTAAGTTTTATGTACACGTTGCTTGGTATGTTTTAGTTCTAGCATTATGTTTTCTAGCTTTCAGTTTAAGCATGAGATTTATGTTTTTATTAAGTCACTCACTGGGCAAGTAGCTCATTCTTTCAAATGTTTTTCTTTTCCCAAGTAGTGGTCATCTCCCCAGAGGTTAATTGTCATCCTGCTCTGCCACTCAAGTACTCTAGTTAAAAGTCCAAAGTCTAGAGAGATGTTTTTAGGTTTTTACTCTGTAAATATCTGTACATATGTGTTGCTCATATTAGGGACTAGTAAAATATATTGGGACCGCTAAACTCTGTATGTGTTAATATTATGTAATTATGTTGTTGTTGATCCCTGGTGTTCTGAAGTTATTTTTAAAGTTTCATTAGTTTGGTGAATGTTATATATGTACTCTAGGAATCTAAGCAGGTTAAGGATGTTAGTTAGGCAGTAAGTGCCACAAAAGAGTTGGTAACTACTATCGTTACATTCACTTCTGGATTAAGAAGGGTAATCTGGGAGGGGGTGTGATAGTTTAAATGAAGTATCAAATACCCCAAGTACCTCCCACTGAATGTTCTACCTAGGGGTTCATTAACTTAGATCATCCGACTACTGATTTTAATCTAAGTCAGTTTAATTTTCCCAAAAACAACTTTTGTCTTTGAAATTAAACAAGTTCAAGTAGTCATATTAAACTCTTTAATGGACTGTCCTCAATTTTGCATGCATGCATCAAATCTATCTAATTCACCTTTCCAGGTTGGTTCCCAGGTAGGGGTGTTCCGTTTTCGTCATCTTAAATACCCCAGCCTAGACAGAACCTGTCTTAGACAACAGGTCCCTTATAGATAGATTTGCTACACTTTAACCTTTTATTAGTCAATTTAATCCTATTAAATTGATTAAAAGATTAAAGCCTAGGTTGTTAATCTCATTAGAACTGTGATCTTAGATCTATCTCCACCAAGTTTTAAAACACTTTTAAAACCATGGTTCAAACCTAAGTTCACACGCATGTCTTTCTTATAGATTTTTGTTTTAATTTCCTTATAACCTTTATAAAAATAATAATTAGAACCATATACATTGCCACACAACTAGGTATTTCTAACACTTATAAATTTAACCTATGTGTCATGCTTCATGCAATGTTCATTCATTACTATACAGAACTTTTATATACAAGTAACAAACCAAGCAAACATGCTTCCATACACCCTTATACTATAACACTCATAATATAAAGATGATGCATGTCTATGCTTTATGCATGCATAAATATAACTCTTATATTATATGATGCATGAGCATGCTCTTATGTAATTTAAATCATGTATCTCTAAATCATAACATTTATAATAAAGACATGATGCATGACCAATGCATAACCTACGATGAGATTTCTTCTATATGGCATACCATATGACATATAAACAACCATATATCCCATGTAAATTCACAAAGATTAATGGACCGGGATGAACTGCCTCAAAACAGGAATTAAATTCTATCTATTACAATTTCCATCAAGCAAACCGGTTCACAGGCGAACGGATCTTGACCCATTCGGATGAAGCTCCCATCGTTTAGTAAATGCGACCAGGTATACACGATCATTTAGCTACGATCGAGTACCAATAATTATGCGATGAAGCATGAGGTACCCGATCGTTTAGCACACAAGACAAAACACACGAGTCTAAACGATCGTTTAGACGATGATGTTGCCATGAAGCACGATCGTCTAGACAATCACATAACAAGTGCTTAAGTAAACGTTTTACTCTTCGATCATGTGGTCAGAAACTAAGCAATGAAGCTTGTTGAGCTACACGGTCGTCTAGTGCGCGCACGTCAACCTGCTCCTGAGTATCCGATACTCTATGATCGTTTACCCATCGTTTACATGACTCGACCAATGCTTGGTCGTCTTCATCCTCGAAGAAAAACAACTCCTTGCCTTGAAGCTTCATCATCAATGACTCACAAAGTCTCAAACTCTTTGAATTTATAGACTCGATAGCAAGTTAATACGCCCAAAACACAAGGGCCCTTACAATTAACTTTGAATGTAAAAGAATTTAAATAACTAAAGGTTTCATCCTAGAAACTCCATTAATCAACATCCACAAACACATATTTAACACTTAAACATAATGTACACATGCTTTACCCACCGAGAAAGTAAATATTATTCTTTGCATTAATGTATTTGGAATATCAGAACCTGGCTTTGATACCAATTGAAGGAACTCTTATCAAATAGTACCTGTGAACGGAAGCAAGATCATTCCAAACTCATTGTGACATAACTACCGCATTCATAATCAAACAGACTAGTTATGCACTTAACTACAAATTACAGGCATGCTTTGAAACTTAAACAATAAAGAGAATAGATACATACCAGTTGAAAAACCTTTCTTCACAGAAATCTCGCTCTCATCAAACGGTCTGCACCTCTCGCTCTCGCTGAGATTGTCCATGCTATCATCCACCAAATCACGGTTGTCTACCCACGAACGGACTTCTCACGAACTCGGCAGCAAGGAAGACACCACTACTTGGAACCCTCGGTATTCTTGGAGTGAGAATCTAGGAGGTGTGGGCTTTGTTGGATTTGGTAGAGGGAAGGAGGAAGAGACGATCATTTACCACGACTAAGCAAGTGGGAGATATCGGGTGTCTATCATATAGACGATGCTTGATCATTTAGGTAGAGGGTACACGATTGTTTAGTAAAAGGGGCGAGATCGTACAGACGATCGTTTAGTAAATGCTGGGGCGTGCATTGTGTAGGAAAAAACTAGACGATCATTTAGTATAACCTATGCGATCATTTAGTAAACCACACGCGTGTATACAATTTTTTAGAAACTTTGAACTGTCATGTATGCTCTCGGTTTTCTATACGATAGGCAATATACACTAGGTGAGCGAATCTCTGATCATTTGTAAAATGAAAACCTTTTTCATTTTATCCTTTAGTTACGAAAACTGAATACAACCTCCCACTAAATCATTCGGTTACAGAGAAAAAATTGGCACAATTATCCTATAATTGTTAAAATTAAATAATAAATATAATCATATTCCTATGGTTTAATATCACACCATATGCAATACATTAACCATAGTCCTTTTCTCCTCCACTTGATATAAATCATATTTATATCATTTTCCTCTAATTAATGTATCTCATACATCATGTCAACTATATCATATATAATTGACTCGTTCAATCATATCATGTATAATCGAACTTTCTCTTGTCAATTTGAGCACTTCAAACTGACCCAAAAATTGATTCTCAACTTGAATCCATTGAGCTACCAAGGGGACCTTATGAACCTATGACTCGAAACTTCAACAATACGTGAATAGATGACTAAACTCTTTAGCCACGAGATCCACCATCTATTAACTGTCAGGCATACCACTAAAAATTGACAGCTACACTCTTCTCACCACAGATATATCTCTATATCTATCGGATATAACAATCAACAGTACGATAACCCTTCACAGATGCTCGTAAGTATAGTTGGGCCAATTTACTATTTTGTCCCTATAATTACATCTAACGTCTTAGATACCACTGAACCCTCTAATGAACAATACAACATAGTCCTACTATGTGTGGACACCTCTCAGGCCATGAGAAGGTGTGTGGCGTCACATTGTTTAAACCTCGGAATCAGCCCTTAAGGGAGCAATCTATCTACTTACTTCTGCTTCGAGGAAGGAGTGAATTTTATTTTATGTAGCTGAGTTCCCAACTCCCAAATCATACGAATTCTCAAAGTGGTAGGTTTGAGTCGACGATCTGGCCACTCGTACCCATGAAAATCAAAGGACCACCCTCAAAGGCAAGAGTTCCCAACTCACTCAGGATTGAGGTCATGTTATCTATAGTCATCCTTGTGAAGTGAAGTCTTTGTCATGAACGACATTATATAACGAGACTATAACACTTCATGGTCCGTTTTTATATAAACTCCTTTGTATAAGACGCTATAGCTCGCATGTCTCTACATGAATGATCAGGATTAGACCATTTGTAGCAAGTCACAACACTTGTAACTATTTTACAAAGCGGGCCGCATCCATAGCATTACAAGAATAAGGTTTCCCTCCTATATCCATATACTACAGACCATTTTGTTTATCACTTAAGGCATGATCCACCTGTATGTCTCCACATACATGCTTAAGTTACAAACGACAACCAGGGATCTTAGTTTATTGGTTTGTGGTAAAGAAAATAAAACATCCAATGTTCATAGACAAAAGTGAAGAAAATATCATATATTATTACATCCCAAACATTTGTTCAAAACTATGTTTACAAACTACAGGACCCAACGGGAGTTTAGGGCATCGTCCCCAACAAGAGTGTGACGCTACATTGTTCAAGCCTCGGAATCAGTCCTTAAAAGAGAAATCAAAGGACCGCCCTCATAGGTAGGAGTGAGTTTCTTCTTGTGTAGTTGTGTTCCCAAGAAGAAACTTGGGGAAGGAGTGAGTTTCTTCTTGTGTAGTTGTGTTCCCAGCTCCCCAATCAGACGAATCCCCAAAATGGTAGCCTTGTTAAGTCGGCGATCTGACCACTCTCACTCATACAAATCAAAGGACCGCCCTCATAGGTAGGAGTTCACAACTCACTCCAGATTCAGGTCATGTTACCTATGGTCATCCTGGTGAAATGTAAGTCTCTATTATGAACGAAGTTATATAATGAGACTAAACATTTCGTGGTCCGGTCTTATACAAACTCCTTTGTATAGAATATCCCACTCACATGTCTATACATGAATGATCAAGATCAGATCATTTGTAGCACTTTACAATAATTGTAACACCTATAAAGCAGATCATACTCGTAGTGTCACCAGGATAAGGTACCCAGCCTTATCCATCTACTACAGACCATTTAGGTTATCACTTAAACATGAACCACTCATATGTCTCTACATACATGTTTAAGCTACAAGATAACGTTGGATGTTATTTTATTGGTTTGTGGTTAATGCAACAAAATGTGGAATAAAATATCATATATTTTATTAAATAAACAATGAGTTTGTTTAGATCATTTACAAACTATAGGACCTTATGAGATTTAGGTTATCAACCCCAACGCTTTTCTATTTTACTTTTTTCAATCAAGGGGTGGGCAATAGGTTACATGTGATTGTATAGCTTGACTCTGGTAGTGGAGTTACAAACTGAGTATTTTAGATTTCTTTTTTAAAAATGTTTTCAAATAAGAGAAATGAATGTATCAAATGCTGAACGAGGAGATCTTCTGACAGTGTCATGGGACTAATGGCCATACTTTCATTTAGTGTCATGATTTCAGGATGTTTTGAATGTTCTAATGAGAATTATTGAGCTCAGTAGTTTTAAATTTAAAAGTTTCTTTCTCATTAAAGTTTTTGGAATCTCGAACCAAAAATTTATTTTGGTTTTTTGTTAAGCCTTGGAAATGTTTAATTTATTTAAAAACTCTATTTTTAATTTTTAAATGGTCAACTAGATTGGATTTCGATATTACGTATGTATAATAATATGACCTAAGTTAAAGGATTTCGAAAAGTAAAGTCATTACAAGTAACCTCTCCTAACACTAACTAAAGAAACATCCAGAAAAGTTGGAAGAAATCAATTTCCTCCTCCTTCAACCTTAATATTTTTTTTCTTTCTTTTTCCTCCTCATTCTTTTTCATTCTCTTTCTCCTCCCCTTCTTCAACCTTCTCTCCCATGATTGTTGTTAGTTTTGGGTTTAATTTCTATTTGATACTTATGTTTCAAAATTAAACACTTTTGTCCCTAAAATTTCAATAATACTCAATTTTAGTCTTTGAAATAACAAAACCATTAATGACTTAACAAAATGCTGACTAGGTTAATTGAAACCAAAATATATTGATGATGTGGTTATTTTAATATTGATAGGACAGAAGTTCTTTTTAAAATAAATAAATAAATAAATAATAAAATACAATGAAGAGTCAGGATCTACGAAGAGTCTGAATCTGTTCGACTTCTTTACCCCACTTATCATCAATAATTTTTGGGCAAGAACTAGCCGGTGGAGAATGAAATTAGTTTGAAGCAATGAGAAACAAGAAATGCCATAATTATATTGGCATTGGATAGAGGAAGATGGAGGACAGAGGAGGAGATTACATAGGAAGAGGAATTAATTGGTAAGTGAATATAATCGGTAAGGGGTAGCCGCAGGGTTTTACATTATAAATTTACAATTTAAGAGTGAATATAATCAAATGGCGGGGATGGGGGTAAAATCCCCCAACGGGGACGGGAACGGGGAATGTTCCCCCACCCCACCCTACCTGGCCCCGTTGTCAACCCTACTTACGATAGAGACGAAAACACATCCAATGATAAGGACAATTCTCTCTAGCTTTCAATTTTTCTTAGAGGTTATTCTTAGCAAACCTATTCTTTTTAGTGTTATTTAGATCTCAAATGTTGATTTTAGGTCTGCCAGAATAAAAAATGGTTCAAAACAACCCTAAAAACTACTCTAAAAATGTGTTTATTGATTTATGCCATATTTTTAGTTTTAGCTTGTTTGATATCAAAATTAAAATGCATTTGCTACAAAACTTTGTAACCATGACTAGTAGCTTAGAGTTAGCCAAAAAGTTGTTTAAGACATTAAAATTTACTTTCATGATGTATTTTGCATAGGACTACATTTTGCTAAAAACACTATTACTCGAGTTTTCATTTTCTTTCATTAATCTTAATATTTACAAATAATTTTCATGTTTCTTTAAGTTATAGATCATAGGCTACTAATAGAAAAATTTAGATATAAGATTTATATAAATAATGCTTTTAATAGTTATCGTATGATAATTAATATATAGTTTAGATTACCTAGATTAGTGTACTTAGCTAAGGAAACTAAATTGACTTTGTTAAAAACTAATTGAAATCATGATGAATATTATATAGGAATCTTACAAAGGATTTAGATTTCAAGCTTGAAGTAAGTGGATGCTATCATGAGTAACTGAATTGTGTGTTTTATTTTTGTTGTTGTTCAATTGTATAGTTATATGATTACTCATAAGTAGTTTCCACTATATATTGCTAATTGAGTGTTGTATAATATATTTGTGATTTATGGTTTATTGTTGTATTTTACTTTTATAAATAATTATCCACGGTATTGCTTTCTTGAATTTGATTATTGATTAGGATCGATTTCTATTATGTTTCTTTTATATATGTTTGATTGAATATTGTTGATTTGTGATATCTAATTAATGTTTGAGAAAGCATGTTACAACGCGTAATTTTTCATGATTTTCTGCTTCCTATGATTTATGACAGCATGTTGATTGGTAATATATGTTTAGGTTAAACATGCCATAATTGTATGTTATATTGCATTGAAGTCTAGTAAATATTACCTTATAAATATTATATGCAAAATTAACAGTTATGATATGAGGTATTTCTACATAGCATGATGCCAAATCAAGGATGTAAATATGTATGTAAAGACATGCAAGCAAGTGCAAATAAGTTCAGTTAGGTTATCTCATGATTATATGTTAGGATAGGTTATGCATGCATGATGTGTGTGATTGAACATGAAGGTTCCTTATGTTGGGAACCACTTATAGAGTATTTTTATAATACCTTTCATTGTTTTCTTTTCTTTTCTTTTCTTTTTCTTTTTTTAAATAGTCATATAGATGACAGGAGAAGTTCGTCAAAAATGATCTTGGCATTAAAGAAGAGAAGCCATGAGACATCTCTCCTTAATTTTAATTTAATTAGTTTAGACCACATATTTAGTTTTATGTGTACTTTATATTTCAAAACATAGTCATTTTATAATTTCTACTGGTAATACATGGTTTTAATAGAAAACACGAGGTTTAATTTTTGAGAACTTGTGTTTTATGAGTAATGATCTTAAGTTGAGTTAATTAAATATAAGTAAAAAATTATGTTATTTCAAGGACTACAATTGAGCGTTATTGAAATCTGAAGGACAATTAGTTTAATTTTGAAACATAGGAACCAAAATGATACTTTTTCTTTTTTCTTTTTCTTTTTCATTTTGTCCCCTTTCTCTATTTTCCTTTTAAAAAAATCAGTAGTAAACTAAGTGTATGGACTAATTTTAATATTTTTAAAGAACAAATATTAAAATTGGACATTTGAAAGGACTATTTTCAAATAAAGAAAAATGAGTTAATTTATTTTTAAATATAACAAAATATCACTATCTATCAGTGATAGACCATGATAGACATCTATCAAGGTAAATATCGGTGATAGATGTCTATCGCAGTCTATCACGGATAAATAATGACATTTTACTACATTTAAAAATAGTTTAATAATTTTACCATTTAAAACAATTATCTTTATAATAATGTAGAGACTAAAATAGAACAAAACCTATCTATAAGTATAAAATGGTATTTAACATGCGAGAAACACAAATACTACTGAATGCTTACGTTTTAGCTAAATTTCAGAAAAATTATTTCTCGTTAGTCAATGTAAATGGATTTTATAATTTTTTATTGAACAAGAGAATTGTTATTCGATTTCAATTTGATTGTACCTGACCTTTCATGAAATAGTAAATGAGTCTCTAAAATTTAATTGATAATTATTTAGTTCTTATAATTTTAAGTTTATAATTATTTAGGCTTTGTTTCTGGAGCATTTTATAACTATTTGATAATCATTTGGCATATTTTTAAAAAACTAAAAATCAATAACAAAATGATTATAAAAAAGAAGACTTAGACCCTATTTGATAACCATTTTATTTTTGAAAATCAAACCTATTTTCTCTCCCTTTCTTATAATGATTTGCATTTTTCTCAAGTACAAAGGTTAAATTTTTAGTCAAAATTTTTAAAAGATACTTTTTTTAGTTCTCAAATTTTGGCTTGATTTTTTAAACTATTGGTAAAAAGTAGATAGCAAAACAAACAATTTAGAGATGGAAATAGTGTTTATAGATTTAATTTTTAAAAACCAAATAGTTACTAAATGAGACATAAATAGTTATCAAATAAGGTATTAGTTTTCAAACTTTAATATGTAACACTAACAATTTAGTCATTTATTTCAACAACAGTTTAGTCGGTTTTATTTTTGGTTAAGAATTAATAGAATTTCCAAGATATATATAGGTCAAATATAATAAGTAAAATTTGTCAAATCATTACATAAGAAAACTCCACCTTCAATTTTGATAGGATTTCTTGTAATAAGGATTAAATCATTTACAAATTTTAAAGTACAAATATTAGTGTTAATAGGCAACTTTGGACTAAAGAGCATAATCGACATCAAAGAAAGAAAAATATGAAAATCCAAAAAGACTGCGAGATTCTGTTGGAAACGACAGGGTCCTCAGAACGACAAACTGTAAACCGTCAAGGCACGGCGGTCAAGCGAATAGCAAAACCTGCAAAACAGAAACTCGTTATAGGCTGAGCGCGGAGCTCGCTCTCTTTAAGACGTTTTGCGGCTCTGCTTAAGTGTGCAAGCAGGTCTGAAAATTACCACGTCGTCCCCATGATAAAAGAGCCAAATGAAAATCGATTGGAAATGCAACGTTACCGATCGGAACGTACACACTTTCTAAACTCACTGCTCGGAAAGTTAAAATAGAGGAGGAGAGGAAAATGAAGTGGGAATTATGAAAATGAATTATGTGTCTCACGAACTGCTAAAGGCCTCGCCTTTTATAGGCCTTCAGCATTGAAACGGACCGTTTTAAAATTAATCAATGGACCGTTTTAAAAATTAATCAACAGACTATTTTAAAAATAATCAACGGATAGTTTTAAAAATAATTAATGAACCGTTTTAAATATAATCAATGAGCCATTTTAAATATAATCAATTTACCGTTTTAAATATAAATTTGCACCTAACAATCATCCACTTGGAAATTTAAACAAAACGAGAAGAGATGGAAGATTTTCATCGAGCAGTTTCAGTCTATACAACACTGTGCATAAGCAAAGGTGTCTTATGACTTGAACCTTTACATAGTGTAGATGATTCAAAATATATTAAATTAACCCTTGGTTTTGAACTCTATCTCTAACAGCATCTCAGATAGAGTATCATTAAGGTGTAGTACGAAAGCCCCTGCTTTTAAGGCCTAACACGTGAATCCCGGTTTAGTGAATGCTCTAGAGAGTTTGCCTAAAAACTCCATAGGAAACGACACTTACTTCCACATTCACACAAGTGAGGCTATCAAGGGTACTCCTGTAGCTGAGTACCCCATTTGTCATCAAGTATAGATCTCATTATGAACTGAGTTCAACCTTTCTTACACTTAAGGATATCATGCTCAGACTTTAAGTCATAGGAATGGAACTCTGTGTTTGGTTTAGCATGATTCCCTATATATCACTCGTGATCAGTTATTACCTATTGAACCTATTTTTTGGGATTTCCAGTCTACAGGTTGGGTTTTCCTCACTTTGATTCATTTTTCGGTAGACATGAGTCCCATCCTTTCTGTGGTTCTGAAAACCTTTTCTCTAGCCAGTCCTTTCGTCAAAGGATCTGCCAAATTTTCATCAGTTCGTATGTGATCCACTCTAACTGCACCAGTAGTGAGAAACTCTCTAATGGTACTGTGCTTACGACGTATTTGACGTCTCTTTTCGTTGTACAAACGGTTTTGAACTTTTTCGATTGTTGCAGTACTATCGCAATGGATCAATATGGCTGGAAACGGCTTTTCCCATAACGGAATCTCTGATAGTAGACTTTTAAGCCAGCCTGCTTCTTCACTAGCTGTCGCTAGTGATATCATTTCTGACTCCATCGTAGATTGGGCTAAAATAGTCTATTTCTTGGACTTCCAAAAGATAGCTCCGCCAGCTATATTAAAGACATAGCCACTTGTAGCCTTTGAATCATTCGAAAGAGAGTTCCAATCAGTATCGTTGAATCCTTCCAGGATAGGGGGAAACTTTTGATAATGTAATCCTAGGTTTTGGGTTTTCTTTAAGTATCTCATGACCCTTTCTTTAAGTATCTCATGACCCTTTACTAGGTCTACTTGTAAACCTGTAAAGTAGTCCTACAGCATAAGCTATGTCAGGCCTAGTGCAATCGGCAACATATCTAAGACTGCCTATGATGCTCGCATACTCAGATTGATTAACACCGTCACCAGTGTTCTTGAACAACTTGACACTAGGGTCATAAGAAGTACAGGCTGGTTTACACTCAAAGTAATTATATTTCTTTAGAATCTTTTCTATATAGTGAGATTGATCTAAAGAAATTCTCTTTTCAGACCTATTTACTTTTATGCCTAAGATTACACTAGCTTCTCCTAAGTCTTTCATGTTGAAGTTCGCACTCAATATTGATTTTACATCATTTATGACGTGCAAGTTCGACCCAAAGATCAATAAATCATATACATATAGACACAAGATAGTGCAGAGGTTATTATCAAACTAATGGTAGATGCATTTGTCACTTTCATTGACCTTGAAACCTTTAGATAGGATAAGGTTGTCAAATTTTTCATGTCATTGCTTAGGAGCTTGTTTTAGTCCATAGAGAGATTTTTCTAATTTACACACCTTATTTTCTTGACCATGGACAACAAAAACCTCAGGTTGTTCTATGTAAATCTCTTCTTCAAGTTCACCATTTATGAAAGCGGTTTTTATATCCATCTGATGTACTACGAGGTTATAAAGGGCATCGAGAGAAAAAAGGACATGGATAGAGGCAATTCTAGTGACAGGGGAGAAGGTGTCAAAGAAATCTACGTTTTCTCTCTATTTAAAGCCCTTCACTACTAACCTGGCTTTAAATTTGTCGACAGTCCCATCAGGTCTAAGTTTCCTCCTTAAGATCTATTTGCACCCTATTGCCTTACATCCTAGGGGTAGATCTACTAAGTGTCAAGTCCTATTTGATTCAAGTGAGTCCATCTCATCATTTATGGCTTCTTGCCATAGGTTGACATATACTGAAGACAGAGAAACTCTTAGATCTTTGGGGTCTTCTTCTACATTGTAGGTCAGGAAGTCATTTTCGAAATCTTTGGTGGTTTTAGCTCTTTTGCTTCATCTAACTTTTGGGTCAGTTTCCTCTCTAGGGTTAGGATTTCTAACTAGGGTTATACCACTTGAACCAGAGCCCCCATTATTCCTTGATTTAAAAGGAAACCTATCTTCAAAGAAGTCGACATCATTTGACTCAATGATCACTTGGTTCACTAGATCATAGAACCTGTAGGCTTTACTATTTAAGGCATAACCTATAAAGACACACTTGAAAGCTCTACTAGTCAACTTTTTCCTTTTTGGGTCAGGAATCCTTACAAAGGCTAAACAACCCCATGTTTTAAAGTAGGACAAGTTTGGTTTCTTATTCTTGAGAATTTCGTAAGGTGAAGTTTTATTTTTAGATTTCGGGATTCTATTTAGGACATAACACACGGTAAGGATGATTTCACCCCACCAATAAGACACGGCTCCTAAACTAAGTAAAATAGCAACTACTAGCTCAGCTAAAGTTATATTTTTCCTTTCGGCTTTTCCCTTCATTTTAGGAGAATAAGGTGCGGTCTTTTTGTGTATTATTACATGTGAGTTAAAGAATTCATTAAAATTGTCCGAGTTGTACTCGATTATTCTATCACTATGAAGTCTTTTAACTTTTTTATTAAACTGATTCTCTATTTCAGAAACAAAAAAGTTTGAAGGCATCAAAAGCATCACTTTTTTTTTTCCAGCAGGTATACAGAATTAAAATCAGAGCAGTCGTCAATAAAAGTAATGAAATATCTTTTAATGTTCCTAGTCAATATGCCATCAAATTCACAAACATCAGAATGAATCAAATTTAGAGGCTCAAAATTCCTAAGTACTGATTTATGTAGAGTTTTAATGATTTTAGCCTGAATACAATACTCGCATTTATCAAAATCATTTGTGGACAACTTCCAGCCTAATCATTTTACTAATTAAATTCTTATTCACATGATAGAGTCTAGCATGCCAAATATTCATAGAACCCACCATATACACATTTTTGGTAAGGGTATATAGGTTTGCCCCTAAGTTTGAGTAAACCCGACTTTGTTGAGGAGATAGCCCGAAACCAAATTCTTTCGTATCTCCGGAGTGTGCAAAACATCCTTCAACGTGAGGGTCTTCCTAGAGGTAAATTTCAGTTCCACCTCGCCAGTTCCAGCAACTTTCGTGAAGTGGTGATCTCTCAACAGAATATTCTTATCCTTAGTTTCAGTATAAGTTTTAAATAGACTAAGGTCGTGACAGACATGGCGCTTCGTGCCAGTGTCTATCCACCACCCTTCACAACCACCGATCACATTTACTTCTATGATCATGGCGACTAACAGTTCCTCTGTCAGGTTCGCCTGACAAGCAGGACGACGCTTATTCCTACAGTTCCTAGCCATGTGCCCAGATTTATTACAATTAAAGCAGAGGAACTGTACCGTTTCTCCTAAAGAGGGCTTCTATTTTTTCTGTTGGTTCTGGTTGCTGGAGCCACAGTTTTGACCTTTTCTCTTTGACTCCTTAGGTTTTTGGTCAGGTTTTACCACGGTAGAGGTAGGTTTCCTAGGTACTACGTTCACCTCCTCCCTCTAGTCCTGCTTCCGGACTTCCTCCTCAATCCTTAGCCGGGTTATAAGACTCTCCAAGGAGAACTCCTTGGTCTTATGCCTCAAAGTGTTCTTAAAGTCCTACCACAAGGGGGGTAGTTTATCAATAATAACAACAACTTGAAATTGTTCGTCTAGATGCATACCTTCAGTAATTATCTCGTGGGCTATCTTCTGGAGTTCATGGGATTGGGCCTCCACAGATTTGTCATCCATCATCTGGAAATTGAGATAACGGCTAACCGCATATTTTTTTGACTCGGCCTCCTTGGTGTTATACTTCTTTTGCAGGGCATCTCAGACCTCCTTTGTTGTCTTCATTGTACTGTAGTAGTCATACAGATCATCAGTCAAACCATTTAAAATGAAATTCTTACACAGAAAGTCTTTCACCTTCCAGTCAGCAAGTTCTTTTATTTTTTGTTTAGTTGGTTCTTCTAAAGGGACGATTGGCTTAGCGTTGGTACAAGCTTCAAAAACTTTCTTGACGATGAGGAAGAACATCATCTTTTGCTTCCACCGCTTGAAGTTCACTCCTTCGAACCGGAATGGACGGTTGAGGTTAGATATCTCATTGTTGCTACTGAGGGCCATTGATGATGTCAAAACATCTTAAAATTGTTGGAAACGGCAGGGCTCTTAGAACAACGAACTGTAAATCGTCAAGGCATGACAGTCAAGTGAATAGTAAAACCTGTAAAGCAGAAACTCGTTATAGGCTGAGTCACGGAGCTTGATCTCTTTAAGACGTTTCGCGGCTTTGCCCAAGTGTGCAAGCAGGTCTGAAAATATCCACGCCATCCCCAAGATAAAACATCAAAATGAAAATCGATCAGAAATGTACTGTTACCGATTGGAACGTACACCCTTTCTAAACTCACTGCTCGAAAAGCTAAAATGGAGGAGGAGAGGAAAATGAAGTGAGAATTATGAAAATGAATTATGTGGCTCACGAACTGCTGAAGGCCTCGCCTTTTATAGGCCTTCAGCATCAATACCGACCGTTTTAAAATTAATCAACGGACCTTTTTAAAAATTAATCAACAGAACGTTTTAAAATTAATCAACGGACCATTTTAAAAATAATCAACGGATCGTTTTAAATATAATCAATTGACCGTTTTAAATATATTTTTTCACCCAACAGATTCAAGACAAAAATGATCATAGGCGGATTTCGTATGGGCCCAGAGACCCCTTCAACTTCATGTTTTTTATATTATATTATATTATATTATATATATATATAATATATATATATATATATATTAAAGACTGGTATAGTATCAAAACCACTAGTTAGCCAGTAGTAAATTTACCTTTTAGGTCTCTCTAGACCCAAATTCAAGTCTCACCCATTACAATTATTTTTACTAAATTATATAAAGTCTCCTGTCAACAAAATTTTTGGATTTGTCGCTGAAAGTGACACCCTATGACTAAAATGGCCCTAGCGAGAGGGTACGCCTTGGGCCTCGGCACAAACCAGCATATACTTGGCCTTGGCCAAGGCTGAGACCGAGCCTAACAAAGTACCTAATGAAGCATGCCTCACATATGCTAGCTCAAGGGATCAACTTAGGCCCAAAATGAGGCTAAGGGAAAATGCTCGATGTCATCCTTGAAATCGTGGGGAAATGGTAAAAAAACGCGTCCGATGACCAAATAGTCGTTGAGAGTTTGGTCAGGATATACCTGTCAGGAGATCATATCTCAACGCGTGTATACATACCATCAGGAGTTAATGATAACTCTCAATGCCTAGTGTACTGCGTTGGGAGTTATGAACTCTCGACGGATGTATAAAAACCGTCGAGAGTTCTCTGATCTCCCGATGATATTACTGTCATCAGGAGTTTGATTCAAAAACTCAATTTCTAAAATCAAACTTCCGATTATTTACTAGCCGTCAGGTGATAGTAGAACTCCCGACGCCTTCATCAGGAAATAGTTCACTATTCAAGCCTTTTATCCTTTTTTTATTTTTTTGTTTTTTTTTTAAATTTTGATCTGGATAACCTAAAATTTAGAACATTATTAAGCAAATCAAATGTATTCACATAAAACAAATAAACAAACAAAGTCGATAGTATTCTTTATTACATAAAATAGAGAAAAATTGGCAAAGATGGTCTATAAAACAAATATGCCTTGATGAATACATAGAAGAAAGTTGGATGACATCTCCAAACGGCATCTCCAACAACATCTCCAAGCAAAATCTCCAAAAAAGTAGTTACCTACAAAAAAAAAATATGTAATGAATAAGTTGTATGACTTTCAAACCTCTTGATAAGTTTTCTGGCTATCCATGATATACCCATTCACAGTATGAGGGAGATATCCCATATGTTAATAGATGTTGCTACACACCCTCTAATGACTCCTACATTGAATTCATATAATTCTTGCATGGACATCTTGTTCATCTAGAATCATTAGCATGAAACTTTGCCACATCTAAAAATTGGGATATTCCTTCTCTATACTCGACCAACAACTTATTTCTAAGTTTTATCCATTATTTATTCATTCTTAAAAATAAACCTTTTCTGACCCAACTTGTAATCCAAAACAAATTATAACTTGCATTTTGTAGATAATGAATGGTGGTTAACTTTTAGAGGCTTATATATACTCATAGAAATAAGAATAGAATTATTAGAGACTTATGGATGTGTTTCTCAACTATAAGTTCTAGAAAACAAAACACCAAGAACAAGAAATTAAAGGGAAAAATACAAAGAAACTTATGAATAAAAAGAGAGAGAAGTTTCTAAAAAGTCTATTAATCTCTTAAAAAATCCACATGAAAGATCCAGAATCTATAATTAAACATGAAAACAAAGAAAATCAAATATCAAATTCAAGCGTTCTAACCATTCGTAATTGATAAAAACAATGAATGAATCCTCAATTACTCAAATGAACAAACAAATTGAACATGCAGAGATGACCATAACTCAAACTCCATCTAATCAGTTCCATTTACTATATATGAACTCAACCTCAGCAATTTCCATAGATCCAAAGAAGCTCTACAAAATAACAAATAAAAAGGAAAAGGAAGTAAAAACAGTAGATTCACAATTCTTAACAGCAAAATTCCTAACATAATAAAATGACAACGTCTTCGACTCGATGATTTCAAGTTCATAATCACTTCCAAGAACATAGATTTCAAGTTCACCATCACTTTCAATTAGTTAAGAATTTTAGGATAAAATAGAAAAACTTAAGAAAATAGAGTACTTATCCAAAATCAAAATTAAGGCAAACAAACGGAACCAATGACGCTTAATGAAGATGTCCAAAAAGCTCAATGAAGGAAAAAAAACAAAAATAAAAACAAAAACAAAAACAAAAACAAAATCAAAATTAACCAAAAAAAAAAAAAAGAAAAGAAAAAAGAAAAATAGAGTACTTGCCTAAAAAAGGACAAAATCTGGCAAGAAAGGTGACGATGGGGCTCGATTGACGACCACACGACAACCCTACCTTAAAGATCGACGGGCGATGGCGGTGATCGACTGACGGGCACCGACGAGAGGTGTTGAGGTTGAGATTAGTGGAGAGCACCTAAAACCCTAACTGCGCTTGAAGATCGATTTCTAAATCTGTGATGGATCTGAAATTTTTAAAGGGTATCTTCCAGTGCTCAAAACGCTAGCGTTGAGAGTTATGCCTAACTCCATATGCCATAAATTACTGTCAAGAGTTTATATAATCTCCCGACGCAGTAATATGTTAAGAGTTCAAACTCGATATCGCATGATGATCTGAAGCCTATCTCCTAATACAGTAAAATTAGCCTGTCATGGAAGATGTGAAGCATATCTCTCGACAACGTAAAACTAGCATTGGGAGTTACGCATAACTCCGATGCACTAATTAACCATCGGGAGGTTGATTATATTGAACTAGAACTCCCAATGTTGGTTACATGTCGTTGGGAGTTATAAGTAACTCCCAACGACTATTTTACGACGTCTAAAGATAAAGTATCTTCTAATGGTGGTATTTTTAATGTCAGAAGATCATCTTTTTCTTGTAATGCTAGCAACATGTCAGGATACGCTTCAGTCTAGTGAGTTAAAAGATAATCCCAATGCAACTCGAAAACTCTATTAGGAAGGACCTAGGTCAACTATATCGATAAATAAATCATGATAGCTCTAGGAAGAAGTACATCCTTATGCTCAAACTCTCTGTCTGCTACAAAGATACAAATTCTTACTTGAGCATCACAGTCTATGTGGCAAGCACCACATCAATGTGCAAATTTTTTCATCTTTCAGGTAATGTCCATCATTGAATTCAAATTTGTTGTTGTTGTCACATGAGGGTCAGGTGCATTTTTCGCAATCTAGATTTTGGCTTTCAACAAAAAGATCAATATTTGGTACACACTAATGTTTAATGATTAAATTGTTGCAAAGTATTGAAAATATATATACTAAATCGTTATAAAATAAAATTGATAAACTAAAATGTTTTTAACATTTTTTAAATTTTAAGAAAATTAAAATAAATAATTTATACTCTTAGACTTTGTAATGATATCAATTAAAATCTCAAGCTAATAGTTGTATTGTTTAAACCCTAAATTATCAATTTAGATCATTGTTATCACATGATTCCATTGATAGTAAATAAAATTATTCTTTCCATAAAATCTCACTAAAGTAGCAACAAAAGTCATTGTTTCCATAAAAGCTCAATAACTCACTTAATGGTGCATGAGACTTATAGATATATTAATTAAACTTCTCCATTGTTTAACTTAAACCCTTTATTAAAATTATTTTTAAAAATCGATTATGAGTCTATAGATTTCTTTGATATTGAATTAACAAAATGAACCATTCGCTTGAACTAATAGCATGGACAATTTTTCAAGGAAAATGTTGACTAAAAGTTTAAATTATGAAAGTTTAAGAGTTTAATTGATAAAACTATAAGTTTGACCCCGATATTTGATGAAATGTAATGGAGGATATAAATTGACACATATACAAATCAATATTTGAATTCATCTCTTAAACATTTTATTTTTAATATCCAAATATATGGAATAATTGCGGTTGAGATGACAGAATCCATATAAACTTTGGAAGGAATTCTTATGCCAATAGACAAGAAAGTTGGTGGCCTGATAACATGGGAGCCAAATACACCAATTGCACCCCATTTTTGGAATGTTCGGCTATTGCCAAATACTATTTTAGGTTTTAATTACTACAACTCTCAAAATTTTGCATTTGAGAATTAAGGATCTATTCAATACATTTGAAAGATATTCAAGAATGAAATAGACAAAAGCCTAAAACTCCAAAGACTAAACTTTGTAGTTTAACCTATATAATAAAAAGTTCACAACTATCTCCGGGATTTTTTTTTTTGTCTTGATCAACAACAAGTGGAATACGGGGATTTAAATGTTTGATTTCTTAGTCAATGATATATACCTTAACCATACGAGCTATCCTCATTATCTTATGGCAAGGCATCAAGACTTTTTGTCTATTAACTAATGTAATTCGTTATTGTTGGAATGTCTTGAATTTGTTTGTTGGCACTTCGAACAACCAAGTACAGAGTAGTGCGCTATATAAACTCTGTAACCCTAGAGGCACCGTTGGTGTATTCAGAAAATATTCTCTCTAATAATACTATTTCTTTAACTGCTTCACATGTAGCTACATATTTCGCTTCCATGGTGGAGTTAGCAATAAAACTTTGTTTTATACTCCTCTAGAATATAGCTCCTCCATTTGGAGTGAATACTGATCCTGAAGTATATTTCCTGAAATCCACATCGGTCTGAAAATCAAAATTAGTGTATCCAGTAAGGATCAAATCCTTAGAGCCATACATGAGCATATAGTCCTTCGTTCTCCGAAGATACTTGAGGATGTTCTTAACGGAAGTCCAATGACTATATCCAGGATTGGACTGAAATCTGCTGACTATTTCAACTACAAAGCATATGTCTAGACGTGTACACAACATGACATACATTAAACTCTCGACTATTGATGCATAAGGAATTCTTTTTATATCCTCAACTTCTTGAGGTGTCTTAGGACACTGTTTCTTAGACAGATGAATTTCATGTCTAAAAGGTAAGAAACCTTTTTTGGAATTTTGCATTTTATATTTAGACAACATATTGTCTATATAAGATTCTTGAGATGGTGCCAGTGTTCTGTTTTTGCAATTCTAAACTATTTGGATCCCAAGAACATACAGTGCATCTCCTAAATCTTTCATATAAAATTTTGATGCTAGCCATCTCTTGATGTCAGCAAGGAATCCTACCTCATTCCCAATGAGTAGGATATCAGCAACATATAGAACCAGAAAAGTTACAGTTTTGTTGACAATTTTCTTGTAGACACAGGTTCATCAACATTCTATTGAAAGCCATAAGATTTATCGCAGTGTCAAATCTTATATTCTAGGATCGAGATGCTTATTTTAACCCATAAATGGGCCTTTTGAGTTTGCAAACTTGCTCTTGACCCTGTTCAAAGAACCCTTCTGGTTGAGACATGTAGATATTTTCTTCAAGATAGCCATTCAAAAAGGTTGTCTTAATATCCATTTTCCATATTTCATAATCATAAAAGGTGACAATGGATAAAAGTATTCTAATATACTTGATCATGGAAACAGAAAAGAAGGTTTCTTCATAGTCTACCCCCTCTATTTGGGTAAATCCTTTTGCCACGAGTCTAGCTTGGTCTATGTCTTACCAGCTTGGTCTCATTTTCTCTTGTAGACCCATTTACAACCAATAGGTTTCACCCCATCTGGTTGTTCTACAAGTTCCCAGACTGAATTGAAGTACATAGACTCAATTTCAAGATTCATGACTTTTATCCATTGGTCTCTATCTACATCCTCCATTGCTTGTTTAAAGGTCAATGGATCCTCTAAGCCATCATCAGGTATGATGACGTGAGTTTTTGTTAAATCCATATACCGATCAGTCTGTTGAACAACCCTTCCACTACGTCGAGGTATTCTCAATTCTTGAGAAGGATGTAACGAATCAGTTTCATCAACAACTTTTGTTGATTTATCTGTAGTTTTCCTAGACATCTCATTCGATACTAGTTTACTACAAGGTTGATGATATCTTATGTGGTCTTCCTCTAAGAATATAGCATTTGTTGATACAAGCACTTTATCAGAGGATTATAAAACATACCACCTTTTGTTTCTTTGGGGTATCCTACAAAGAGGCTACTTTAGAATGTCGTTTCAATTTCTTTGGGTTTTACACCAACACATGTATTGGGCATTCCCAAATCTCGAAGTGACGTAAACTTTACGCTCTCTCCATAACTCGTATGGTGTTTCTGAAACACTTTTCAAGGGAACCATGTTCAAAATAAATACTGCAGTACTACATATTCCAAAAAAGACTAAGGTAATTGGCCTAACTCATCATCAAACGAACCATGTCTAACAGAGTTCTATTTCTCTTTTTTACTACACCATTTTGTTATAGTGTACCAGGTGCAAAAAGTTAGGATTGAATACCATGTTCTATCAAATAGTTCTAGAATTCTAAATCCATATACTCATCACCTCGATCTGATCGAAATGTTTTAATCTTTTTACCTAATAATTTTTCAACCTCTGCCTTGTACTATTTGAACTTTTCAAGAGTTTCAGACTTATGATGCATCAGGTAAACATAACCATATCTTCTAATAGTCATCAATAAAACTGATGAAATATTCAAATACTCCTCAAGCTCTAATATTCATCGGACCACAAAGATCTGAGTGTACAAGCTCTAAAGGTTCTTTGGCTCTTAGACCTTTTCCTGTAAAAGATCTTTTGGTCATTTTACCCTCAAGACATGATTCACATGGAGGTAAAAAATTGTCTTCTAACTAGTCTAGAAGCCCATTCTTTATTAATCTCTCAATCCTGTTGAGATTTATGTGTCCAAGTCTTAAATGTCAAAGATAGGCATTAAGAGAAATTTATCGTTTCTTATTTTGAGTTTCAACTGTTTTAAACATCTCTATATTTAAAATAGTTTTTGCCTCATTCGGTTTTAATATATATAAGTTATTTTCAAATTTAGCATAACATATTTGAACACCTCTCAAACTAATGAACACGTCATTGATATCAAAAATAACTTTATACATATGTTCTAATAAAAAAGAGATTGAAATTAAATTTCTTTTCATGTCGGGTACATAATATACATTTTCCAACAAAATGTAAGCATCTCCAAAAACTAACTTTAGATCTCCTACTGCACGAGCTGAAATGACTTCACCTATTCTCACCTTGAAAGTCATCTTGTTTTCTGTCAGCGTCTTCAGAAACTAGTTTCCTAAAAGAAAGTGCAAATATGGTTAGTGGTGTCTGAATCTAGTATCCAGGTCAAATGAGAACTTTTCACTAAACATGTTTCAATTACAAATAAATCAAATTTACCTTGGTGTTCCTTTTCCTCCTTTTCAGCAAGATATTTAGGGAAATTTCTTTTCCAATGCCCATCCTCATTCCAATGGAAATATTTTTTTTTTTTTTTGCAACTTTGTCTTGCTATTCTTTGCCGAAGTATTCTTTTTTCCTTTTTCCCACTTCTTCATTTGGATACTTTTATCATTAGAAGGTTCGGACTTCTTATCAAAAGGTTTCAACATAAATGTTGATCCCTTCTAAAATTTTCTTTGGGTTACAACGTTTGCTTCCCCTTCCTGATTCTTATTTTTCATCAGGGATTGGTAAGACTGAAGCTCATTCAAGAGAGTAGTCGGATTATATTCAATTTTATTCCTCACAGCATTTGTTTGAAATGTCAAGAAACTCTTCGGAAGAGATTCTATGATGATATTGACTTGGCTCTTTTCGTCTATGACGACCCCGTTTGCTTCTACGATAATGAAGTAGACCACCATGTCCAGGACATGTTGTCTAATAGAGGTTCCCTCCTTCATTCGGGAATTGTAAATGTATTTAATAGCATCATGTCGAATGGATGAGGACAGTTGTCCAAACATCGCCTGTAACAACTCCATGATCTCCCTGGTGGTGACCATGCTTTCATGTTTCTTAGTTAACACATCGGATATGCTAGCTAAGTTGTAGGTTCAGGATTTTTCATTTTCCCTAACCCATCTGTCATATGCATCCCGAACATTTCGGTTTGCAGTAGTGTTGGGAATTGGAGGACATTCCTCCGTTAAGACAAACCTTAAATCATCTACAACTAGTATCATATTGATGTTTGATTTCTAGTTTGAATAATCCTCACTGTTAAATTTGTCAGAAGCTAAAAGTTGGATAATTGAATTCGACATGTTGAAACATAAACAAAATTTTATTAGGAAATTGCATCTAATCCAAATTTAATTTTAGCAAAAGTAATAATATACCCAGATTTCATTATTTATTTGCAACAATACTTTAGTGAGTCAAAATAGATGCTACCGAGGGGCAATCAAATACTCTTTCACTAAAGTAAGATATTCTTTACTAAAAACCTAATTCCAGAATAACTCTTTATTCCATTAGTTATTTAGTTACCGTTTTCGGCCAAGAACTTACTAAATTTAGTATAAGTTTGTAAGTGTGACCTTCCATTTTTAGATTTCATAGAACAGTGTCAACAAGCCCCCGAATATGAAGAAAATGTTGAAGACGGAACTAAGAAACCCTATTCACTTTTGAAGTTTAAGTTGTTCTGAATCCTATGTTACAATCCTCTGAGGGGATAGTCGCTGGAAAAACGACAGCATGCGCAACATAAGAATCTCACGATTCAAACTAATAGAAGAGACAACATGATATGTTTATACATTTCCTTCACCTACTTACTGTGAACTACTTCCCCTATTCACATTGTTATTGACACATGCAAACACTTTTCGAATGGAGCAGTCGCGGTAAAAGCGACACGAAGTCGAGCAGGATCTCACGATGTAAACTCTTAGGGACGTGAGAGCTAAAAATAATATATCATATATATTATTAATCTCCCATGAAGTGTTCTAATTGTTTGGATATGTTCTTTAGTTAGGTATATGGCTAAAACATCCTAAATCTAGGTGATTATCCAAGTATAACGATTATATTTGGATTTAACCTAAGATGTCTAAGTGATAAAATCATTTTATTACCTCATATTGCTCACCCATGCTCATAAAATCGGGTTAACAACACCCAATAATTCAAATATAATCTTCAGGTAGCGGGTATTCCATAAACCGTCAACTTAAGTACCTCCAGCCTTAGACAGGATTATAGACCGGTCCAGTTTGTAACCAAAGTTATACCAGATAACGACTTGTTTTCATTATTAAAACAAGATGTTATTTTCTAACCCTATATGAGCATGCATATATCTTTGTTATAGATTTTAAATGTCTAATTCATTTTATAACACTTTATAAAATATAACATACATCAAGCATTCCATAATTTAATATAACAGTTTATATTAAATACATGAAACCCTAAATCATGCATACTATATATTATAACATATTTTTAATGCATGATACATGCTTTTTATGGTAGAATTTTAAATCTATATGGAATACTCTATGCACATAGTAGATTTAATTTAATTAAACATACATTCAAAATGCATAAATAATTAAACATACACTAAAATAGACTGGTTTTGGAATCCTAAGCAAGCAAAACCTAACATTATTACAAAATAATTTAATACAGGTCTTGAACCGCCCGAACCAACTCCAAACCACCCAAACTGAACCTCCAAGGGAGAAATTTGAGCTGAATCGATCTGAAATAGGTTGAACGAACCTCCAAGAAATGAACCGATTGGACCGGTTCAATTGAACCACCGGTTTGGTCACGCGCGCGCGTTCTAGGTTAGAATGAATAGTGCTGCAACGCTTCATCCCAACATTGCAATGCCACGGGAAAATCCTCCTCATTTGGGTTGGTTGAAGAACATCGATGCAACGCTCCAAGGGCAGCGTTGCAATGCTGTAAGACAAAAGCTTCACTTGTTGCTGATGATACTTCGATTCTTTATCAATTACAACCTAATTGCAACTATATTGACTCTAACAAATTTACAGACTCTTAGTCATACATTAAGGCCCATAAACAAAGAGCTAATTACAAAAATTACATCTTGATTGAAGAGAAAAATAATGCCAAAACCATAATATATCCATTTCAACACCCATTTCATGTAACTCATGAAAAACACCCACCAAGCTAAAATTAACGTGAATTGAGTACTTAAAACATGCTCTAGTATCAATTGATAGAGTTGACATTCAACATACAGTAGAAATTTGGATATTAAACACTCTAAATATATTAATTTTAGTAAAGAAACATGCAAGTTCAAGGAAAAAATAGAAATGGGTTTTCAAGTATACAACCTTTATAGAATCCTTTTGATTGCTTCACTTCTCCCTAAATTTCTTCTTCAATCTTTAAAGTAGACTACCACAAGAGTCTTCTCTACTATTCTCAAGCCTTAGATTGGATTCTGGGATTCAAATTGAGAGATATTTAAGTGGAATTTGAGAATTGGAGTGAAGAAAAATTTTCCAGAATTTTCACCTTTTTAAAATTGGATTTGCATGAATCACTTCCCTTCAAATTAACTTGTATATATATAATTCGAACATGCAAAATGATTTAATTGTGACATTGACACTCAATAATCCACTCAATTAGTGGATTAGGTATTTGAATTAGTGGAAAAATCCAACTTTTCCCACTAATCTCATTTATATTAATTTTAAATGAAATTTCAAATTATTTTCATGAAATGAAATTTATTTATTTATAATTAAATTAATTATATATTTTGAATTTCATAAATTCAAAAATTTTAAATAAATAAACTATGAATTAATTAAATTATTAAAACACTTAATTCAAACATGAAATATTCATGTTATTAATATTTAAGTCAAATTTAAATATTTTTAACTCTCCAAACTCTGTTTAATTTGTTGATTAAACATTTATATTAAATCAAATTTAAATATTTTCAACTCTCCAAAATCCTATATCGAATATAATAATCCAAACCCTATATCAAATTTGAACATTTGAAATCATCTCAACACGTTATTCTAAGGTTTTGATCCTTTTACGAGCTAGTAGAGGGATCTAATGGACCTATAGATCATGAGCTCCAACAATTTTTTATTAATTGGCTAAACTCTTTAAACCGAATTAATCAATATTCGTTAACTACCGAGACACTCCACTATAGCTCAGTAGTTGCACTCTCTTCACTGTAGATATATTTCTATCCACTTGATTTAACCATAATCAGTAAGTCAATCATTCGCAGGTCGTTCGTATTTATAGCTAGGTCAAAATTATTTTTTATCCTTGTCATACATCTTGCTCCTTAAGTCTCCACGGATCCTCTAATAAACAATTGGTTTATGGTCCTACCAATAAACCAAGTCCCTCTCAACCATAGAGAGGGTGATTCTCCTTTGGTCAAGACCAAGAGTCAGTACTTAAAAGAACAACTTATCTGCTAACTCTAAGATGGGTAAGAGTGGATTATGAATCACATGACTATGTTCCCAATTATTTATCCAGTCTTACCCCTAAAATGGAAGGCTTATTGAGCGACAATGTTGAGCCACTCTCACCCATGCAGATTAAAGGATAATATCAAATAAACAGGAGTTCATAGTTAGCTCAGGATTAAGATCGAGTTACCTTAGATCATAAAATTGAAATGGTCAGTTTTAACAATAAACGGTCGTTATAAAGAAAAAATGACTATTTCATGGTCCGGTCTTATGCAAACATCTTTTGCATAGGATGCCTCCACTTGCATGTCTCCACATGAACAACTTCGGGATCACATCATTTGTATCAATATACAAAGTGGGCCGCAACCATAGTGTCCCCAGGTTAAGGTACCCAACCCTATCCACATACTTATAGACCATTTTGGCTATATACTAAAACTTGATCCTTTTTATGTCTTTACATAAAGTTTAAGTATTCATGTTATAGCCATGGGTTCGTTAGTTTATTAAATTTAGGAAACTATAAATGCAATTTACAAATTCAATAACAACTTTATTGAAAAAAATCGATAACATCTTTATTGCAAATAGAATATGTTTAATGTTTACAAACTTCGAGTTATAGGACATATAACCCAACAAATACAATATCAGGTTCTACAAACCTGATTGAAGGATTTGGAAAAGCAAATATTATTTTGCCTAGAGAAATAAAATTCACAATTGACAATGCGTTGTTCTCTAGTCAATCAAAGAGAAATCTACTTAGTTTTAAAGATCTACATTGTAATGGTTATCATATTCAGACTGATGGAAAGAATAATATGGAGTATCTTTATATTATATCTATTGTCTCATATGAAAAACGTATACTTGAAGATTTGTCCGCTTTATCCTCTGGATTATATTATACTCATATACGAGTAATTGAAACATATACAATAATGAACCTGAAGTTCATGAATCTAGACATATTTACAATTTGGCATGACAAATTAGGTCATCCAGAATCTACAATGACGAGAAGAATTATTGAGAATTCAAATGGACACCCACTGAAGAGCCAGAAGATTCTTCAATCTAATGAAGTATCATGTGATGCTTGCTCTCAAGGAAAATTAATCATTAGATCATCATCAGTCAAAGAAGGGACTAAATCACCTGCATTTTTAGAATGAATTCATGGTGAGATATGTAGACCTATTAAATACCACCAAGTGGACCATTTAGATATAAACACCCCCAACTTAATTCTTGCTCGTCCTAAGCAAGTTAGAAGCACACAATCAAATATAATATAAGATAATTAAAGATATGCTAGCTTAATTTGCAAGGTTGTTCCTTCAGTCTCAACAGTCAATTAGAATAAAATTTGTAATCAAGAACGAAAATCAATTATGATCAATCAATGAAGCACAAGTTTAAGAATGGTTCTTAATCTATTCATGCATGAGTGAGCCTAGAGTTTTGCTAAGCATGCACAGCCTGGAAAAGTTTTATAAGATCCTCATCCCATTTTCCTTCTACTCTGGTTTGGTTATCAACCTCAGACATACCACAGTTGCAAAAAAAAAGGGGGCAATACTAGGACAAGGGTGCTTAAACACACACATACAAAACATAAAGGGCATCTATCTTACCTAAAGGACTAGCTTTCACACCCTTACCATCAGGAACCTATCCATTCTTTTCTCGTAGGGCCTTAACTAGACACGGCGGGGTAGTTCTTTTCACCTCTATCCATGCACACACACAAACTATGTTTTTTTTTTTTTTTTTTTTTTTGCAAGCACGTCAATAAATTTCTCATTTTTTATGCATTTTTTATTTTTATTATATTTTTTTCTTTTTTAGAATTGCAACTAATTTGCTTTTTTTTTCTTTTTTTTTCTTTATTCACAGTAGGCCTTATTTTATCCATTTTGTTTAGTTTTGCTCTAAAACAAGTGTGGTTACTTCTAATTCAAAGGTGGACCTTTCGGGGGTGACAACAGAAGTATAAACCAAATAACCAATTTTAAGCATGCCAGACTTTAATTTCACAAAATAATGTCTTAAAGATGCATGAGAAATAAGAAAATTTTTTAAAATTAGGCTAAAATCACGATTTTTCTTTTCTAATGTTCCTTCATGCAAATTTCATCATAGAAAGAGTGTGTCATAAACTATCGTGATAAAAACAGAGCAAACAAGCTAACAAGGAAATCGAACACACAACATTATCTGAGCACAACGCTCAAGAACCCCAAGCTAAAATAAAAACTACCCAATAGGTACCCTACCCCCAACTTAAAGTAATACATTGCCCCCATTGTATCTCAAGTAAAGCTCAATAAAAAAAAATTTTAAAAAAATCAAGGGAACATAAAACTTCCCCTGAAAACAATATCGCACACGAGATGGAGAGGCTTACAAAAGAAAGAAAAATAAAAGGAAAAGCAAAAGAAACCTACAAAACAAAACAAGAAGTTAGCAAAACTAAAAGAAAGAAAAATCAACAAACTAAAAATAACAAAAATGAAAAAGAAAAGAAAAGAAAAGGAAAAGAAAATACAACCGAGGGCACAAATAGGAAAGGAAAGCTAGCATCAATTAGAGTCAGGAGAGTTTGAGTCTCTCTGAAGACCGCTCTGGAATCCAATGGTGTTGTAATAGAGGTTGTTCTCTACAGCAATAAAGTTCAATGTCCTTTCCATTCGCCTCGTCCGACGAGCAATCTCCTGACTCACTCGTAGTGACCCAATGGCCACCCTGAGCACCTCAGTGGATATCCTCAGGGCTTGCTCCCCATAAGACTCCTCTGCCACCGGAATCTCGTACTGATCCTGGGGATCAGCACCAGAAAGCTGCTCAGCCATAGAAACATCCGCATCCTCTTCGTCATCATCAAAATTGTGCTACTTTGCATCTCGCCCATGGAAGGCGACAATCGATGACCTATAGATGGTGGCTCAACGCCCCATCCTCTTCTCATCATGAGGAATCTCCACCCCAGACCTACGACACAACTTGGTGATCAAGCTAGGGTGCCCTAAGCTACCTGTAGTGGAACACCGTTGATAGCTTTAAAAAAGAGCTATTATTCTTAGCTTAATTCGGGATCGTTAGTGAATTTTATGTGTTTATTTTTCTATTTTGTAAGTATCGAGCAATCAAGAGGTAGAATTAATTATTTGGTAAAGAAAGGGGTTAATTTGAAGCAATTTGGAGTTGATTTGAACATTTGGACTTCAAAAGAGCTGAAATTACCAAAATGCCATCCAATTTTTCCGAGTGAACGAGCGTCGAGTCGTCGAGCAGCGAGTAACGAGTATCTGACAGTGGACTCAACGTTGCAACGCTATTCCAAGTGTCACGACGCTCCGGAGTTGAATTATCATCAGCGTTCCAACACATCTCAATGCTTGAACTCCAAAGCTTGAAGACAAAAGCATCATCATTACAATGCTTCTCTAGAGTGTTGCGACACTGCGACCATTGATGAACAAACAATGAGGTGCGCACGCAAGTGAGCATTGGCCATGCATTGGACTTCTTGTCTGACGCCTCCCTTCAGCTGCATCAGCGTTGCAACGCTGCATTGATCTCTATATATACTTCTCCTCGATCCTAGGTCAATTTATGCCGAATTTAGGAGGTCAAATCGATGGAGGCCGAAGTTAATCTTCATTCTTCTTTAATTCCCTTCAGTTTTTAGTATTTTTATTATTTATTATTTGTTTTTGGATTATGAGCGTGTATTGGAACGTATCCCGTTGGTTTGCCTATGAATCGATGATGTAATCTTTTGTTTAGTTCTTGGATCGAACGTTATTTGTATTTTGATGAGTTTTTTTGTTCAATCTTTGTGCTTTAATTCAGAAATATGTTTTTCTTGAATCTTGTTTAATTTAGACTTGCTTTTATGTATTGGATTGACGTCTCTATCATGATCGCATGTCTTAGCTAGTTGAATTCAAACTCACACGCATCCTTATAATCGTCCATGCTTTGAATTTACCCTTGTAGCATAGATTAGATGAGCATGCTTAAGTTTTTAGGTTGTCCATGAATCTTTGTATCGGTCGTTTAATCTAGATTTAAAGAATAAATTGATTATTTGAACATGGCTGTCCTTGAAGGAACTCTTATCCAAGAGAACCCATGAGCGAAGCACGATCGATCCAAATTTATTGTGACAGAATTACAAGCATTCACAAACATACAAACTAGTTATGCATCTTCCAACAAATTACGACATGCTTTAGAAATTAAATACAAAAGGAGTGAGAGACATACCTTTGAAAAACTCTTCTTTCACAGTTCTCTCGCTCTCGTGAAGACTCGGACCATCAACCTCTCACTGTCGCTACGATTGTCTACCCAATCGTCTGGTCAATCATGAACAATCTTCTCAACGAACAAGTAACCTCTCGAACACCACCACTCAGTAACCTTGGTATTCTTGGAGTGAGAATTCAGGTGGTGTGGTCTCTGTTATGAATTTAGTAGAGGGTTGGAGGAAACTATGATCGCACTATACGACCAAACAAGTGAAAGAAGGATACTGTCTATCGTATAGACTTTGGTGCTTCATCGTTTAGTAAAGGAACACGATTGTTTAGGAAAATAGGTTTGATCATTTATACGATCGTTTAGTGAAGCTCACTTACCATGCGATCGTTTAGTAAAAATCTACACAATCGTTTAGAGAATGGTACATGAACACGATCGTTTAGACAAACACTTGAAAGCTGTCGTGTAGTCTCTCATGAGCTAAACGATTATCAGTGTACTTAATGAAGCGATCCTTTACAAAATGAAAACATTTTTTATTTTATTCTTCAGTTATGAAAACTGAATACAACCTCCCACTTTCACGCAGGGTAAAGGAGAAACCACCCACAATTATCTCATAATTGTTTTAATTGTAAATAAATATAATAACTAACTTATCATATTATATTTATAACCTATAGTTTTAATATTACATCATATATAACATTTAAACCATAGTCATTTTCTCCTTTACTTGATATAAATCATATTTATATCATTTTCCTTTGATTAATGTATCTCATACATCAAGTCAACTATATCATACTCTGACTAATGTATCCCATACATCATGTCAACTATATCATATATAATTGAACCAGTTTGATCATATCATATATAATCAAACTCCCTCTTGTCAATTTGAACACTTCAAACTGACCTAAAAACTTATTGATGTGAATTCAACCATTTAACCATTGCATGTACCTAAAGGACCAATTACAAGAAGCAAGGCAAGAAGATTCAAGAGGCATTCACACTACATCTTCAAAAACTAGCAAAGTCACAAGAACTGACAAATAATTTTGAGAACAAAGTTTTATATAATGTTAGTTCAATGAGTCAAGAAGAGAATGACATGAAGATGGCATGGGAAAAGTCCTATAGTTTGGAAGATGACATGATGGTCAAAAAAAGTGTGCAGATTTTGTGAAGAAAATGTTGTCAAGTGTGCACTACATGGGGAAATGTGATGTCATACTTTGTCAAGCATGCATATCTACTTTGTCGCCATCTAGAGCAGATATTTAAGGCAATTTGAAGACTTTCTACATTTCTAGTTATGCATTTTGACTTATAATTTAGTACGCAATTAAGTTTCAAGTTTCTAAATATTATTTTCTACAATTGTATTTGAATGACTTTTGAGTTTCTTGGTCAATCCACGACCATTTGGCCTATAAATGGCTTGTAATGTTATTCAAAACTCGGATTATCGATGTAAAAGGCTTGTACTTATTCAATCCTTTGGTGTTGTCTTTTTCTTTCAAATCTTGCTTTAGATTTGATATTTAAATCAATTCATTGGATTAGTCTTGATCAAGCTAATTCTGAAGTGAGTTGTCTTAGGATCTAAGAGTGACTATCATAGATTCTAAGTTCGATCTAAGTAGCTTTCTTTATGAGTGTTTGCATGGATCCTAGAAGGACCTCTAGCTTTGCATCCAACAAGCATCACGAGTGCTTATCATTTGGTATCAGAGCATTTGTTCATCATTCTTGGCCGACTTTAGAGGTGTTATCTTTATTTTATTTCAATTTTTTTTTCTCCATAGTAATCGCTTATAGCTTGTAACAAGATATAGTACAACTTGTCTTGAAAACTTCTTCAAATCAAATCTTGGATCATAAAGAAAAAAAAAAGAGAAAAAAAAAAAGAAGAAAAGAAATCAAAGGTCCAAAGCACATGAAAGTTTCTTGTCATTCATTTGAAAAAAAAAATCCAGATTTGTTTTATTTTTAGCCTACATTTACTTACTCTAGTCTTAGTTTGTGAGAATTGATCATTTTGAATTGGTTTTTATCAAACTTTTAGTGAGATTACACCAAAAATATAAGCCAACCCTTATATCTTTGACCTTGTACCCAAATCCTACCCTTGAGTGATAAACACAAGTGTTCTTAAGTGAAATTGATGAAAAGTGTGGTGAGGTCCTTTTATTACTAACTTTAAAATGTCACAGGGTGAAGGAGTACCACAAGTACAAGATACTAATATGGCGATTCTTCAAGCCATTCAAGGCATGATGGAAATGATGAGGGAAGATAGGCAAGAAAGAAGGGCACAACAATAAAGAGTCTTACAAGAAGATGGGGGAGTAATTGACTTAATTGAACAAGAAAGACAAATTGGAGGAAGAGGAAACATGAAAGGAAGAGGAAGAAATAATATGCACCCTAGACGAGGAGAAAGAATCCATGAAGATAGAGATAGTGGAGTCAAGCTCAAAATTCCACCATTTTGTGGAACGTCGGATGCGGAGGCATACTTGGAATGGGAAAGGAAGAAAGAACATGAGTTTGATTGCAACACATTTAGTGAGAATAAGAAGATGAGACTTGCAATTGCCGAATTCTCTAACCATGTGGGAAATTGGTATCAACATCTTAAATCCGAGAAAAGGAGGAAAGCGGAGGATCCCGTTGAAACTTGGGAAGAACTTAAAGAAGCCATGAGAAAGAGGTATGTTCCAAAACATTATGAAAGAGATTTGAGAACTAAATTGCAAGTTTTGAGGCAGGGAACAAAAAGTGTAGCTGAATATTATCAAGAGATGGAAATAGAAAGAGCAAATATTCAAGAAGAAGAAGAAAACACCATGTCTAGATTCCTTGGAGGTTTAAATCGAGAAATTGCTCATATCGTTGATAGATATCCACAACTATACTTGGAAGATATGTATCATTATGCAACCAAAATTGAATAACAATTGAGAGAAGAAAAGGAACCTTCCAAGAGGTATAATTCTAAAGCTAATACCTTTCCAAATTCTAAAGTTTGGAACAATGATGGTTTTGTGAATAGGGTGAAGCAAAAGGGAAGTTTGTGGCTCCTAAAAGAGTGGAAGCCGAGAGCACCTATACTAAAAAGAATGAAGCTTCAAAGGAGAAAAGAGAGAAATCTAGTTCCATTCAATGTTGGAAGTGCAAAGGATTTGGGCACATGAGCAAAAATTGTGTCAATAAAAAAGTCATGGTCATAAGAAATGGAATTATTGATTCAAAAAATGAATGTGATGAACAAGGTGGCAGCCTTGAGGAAGAATCTGAAGCCTTTGATGATGAGTATATTGAAGAAGGTAAATCCATATCCTTAGTTGCAAGAAGAGTACTTAATGTGCAGATCAAGGAGGAGAAAGTTGAAGATCAAAGGGAGAACTTATTTCACACAAGGTTCTTGATTGAAGGAACCCCATGTAGCTTGATAATTGATAGTGGAAGTTGCACAAATGTAGTAAGTAGTTCTCTTGTAAAAAGACTCCAACTCACTACTCGTTCACATCCAAAACCATATAAACTTCAATGGTTAACAAACAAGGGAGAATTGAAGGTAAACTCTCAAATGAAGGAACTCTTATTCAAGATTACCTATGAGTGGAAGCGGATCTTTCCAATTCATTGTGACAGAATTACCGCATATACATTCAAACATACTTTCATAATGCTAAAGGGATCAAGAAATCATACCAGATGAAGATTTCTCGAGTTTGAAGCCCAATCGTCTACCTCGAACAGTCACCACTCAAACAGAAGGAATCGGAGAAGACGACACCACTTAGAGCTCTCAGTATTCTTGAGTGAGAATCCAAAGTGTGGGCTTTTGTTCGGATTTGGTAGAGGGAAGAAGGAAGAGCGACCGTACATAACGATCAAGCAAGTAGGAGATGCGGTCGTCTATTTCATAGACAATATGCTTGATCGTTTAGGTAAAGTGTACGATCGTGTAGTAAAAATAAGCGATCGTCTCAGCGATAGTGTAGAAAAAGGTAGATGATCGTCTATACGATCGTGTAGGAAAAAGGGTGAGTGATCGTCCAAAACGATTGCGTAGAAAAAACTAAGTGATCGTCTATACGATTGTTTAGAAAATACCGGGAGCTAAACGATCACTTAGTAAAAAGGTAAACGATCGTTTAGATAATAGCGCGCGACGGTGTAATTGGTACACGATCGCTTAACAATATCGTATATGTAAGCGATCGTGCAGTCTTATCGTATAGGCACTGATTTTCTAAACGATAACACTGTCTTTTTCACAATACCCGCGCATACCGAGATCAACATACCGTATGCTATTTATAATGCATTCATTCGTTATTTTAAACGAAGAGGCGCCTTCCCATTTCCTTTCAAAATCGTTCAATTAATGTGATCTTATCACATTCATAACTTATAAATTAATATAAAATATTGATTATAATATTTTTTCCTCTACTAGATATAAATCATATTTATATACAATTTCCTCCAAATTAATGTATCTCATACATAAAGTTAATTATATCATATTTAATTAACTCATTCAATTATATCATATATAATCGAACTCTCTATTGTCAATTTGAACATTTCAAATTGATCCAAAAACTGACTCTCAACTTATCCAAGCTACCAAGGGGACCTTATGAACCTATGGCTCGAAGCTCCAACGGTACGTGAATAGCTAACTAAACTCTTTAGTCGCGATATCAACCATCTGTTAACTACCAGACATTCCACTAAAGACCAACGGTTGAACTCTTCTTGCCATAGATATATTTATATGTCCATTGGATATAACCAATCATCAATACAATGACCCTTCACAGATGCTCATAATTACAACAGGCCAATTTACTGTTTTGCCCCTGTAATTACATCTTCCTTCTTAAGTACCACTGATCCCTCTAATGAACAATACAACAAAGTCTCACTATGTGTGAACACCTATCAAGCCATGAGAAGGTGTGTGGCGCCACATCATTCAAGCCCTGGAATCAGCCCTTAAGGGAGTTATCTATCTACTTACCCCTAACTCGAGGAAGAACTGAATTCCATCTTGTGTAGCTGAGTTCCCAGCTCCCAAATCAGACGAATCCCCAAAATGGTAGGTTTGAGTCTGCATTCTGGCCACTTGCAACCATGCAAATCAAAGGATCGCCCTCAATGGTAGGAGTTCACAACTCACTCAGGATTGAGGTCATGTTACCTATGGTCATCCTAGTGAAGTAAAGTCTCAGTTATGAACAGTGTTATATAACGAGATGTTAACACTTCGTGGTCAGGTCTTATACAAACTCTTTGTATAAGACACCCCTGCTCACATGTCCCTTACACGAATGATCAGGATCAGATCATCTGTGACAAGTCACAACACTTGTTCCATTCCATAAAGCGGGTGATAATGGGTATAAATGCACGTTATTACAACGCAAAGTTATAAAACAATGAAGGATTGCGATGGTAAAAATATATAAAATTGCGTCCAAAAGCATTAAGTTTATAACATTACGATCGCATGCGTCCATTGCATTAAAAACAGCTAATTTATGTATTTTGTGCAGAAAATGCATTGGCGCAAGGCGAAATTGCGATCCAAAGAAATTAACGTCCGAGCACATAAAGAGATTGCGATCGTTTGCATTCGCAAAAATCTGCTCAAGGAGGTGGCCGCATAGAGCCCGCGCATCAATGTAAAAGCTTAATAAATCACGATGGGACAGAAAGCTGATAACGGCCGATTTCAAATTAAGTTGACAAGCTGTTAACGACACTGTAGCAAGTACATTCAACTTTTCGGTGACAATTATTCGGCGCATCAAACAGAGAATTAATGACATCCCATCAATGCAATCATTTGAGAGAAAAAGCTCTTCACCCTGAAGCTCTATAAATACCGAAGGCCACCTTCATTGAAGGAGTTCGGTTTTTCATTCCAGTTGAGTGATGTGTGGAAATTGAAAGTCAATTTTATTCGATAACCAACTTCTCTTGGATGCGGTATGCGATGCATGTTCCTAAGATATGCGTTGACAGTCATGCGTTGGAATGAAAATTGCGTTAATGAATGTATGCGATGACCATGCATCCTGCCACAAGTTTTCTTGCATTTACGCCAAGTATAACATGGACGCAAGTTTCTTAGGTAATCCGAGGTCGAATACAGGGACTTGTAACTATATGCTTGCAGTTATTGTGCATGCGGCGGTTGAATAAAAGAATGGAAGGGATATTGCTATGTTAATCCTACTCCTACTCTATCTAACAGAAAACACAATGAGAATATGCATGAAAGGCAGAGATGCGACAAACCTTGACATGAAATAAATGTGTGGGAAAATAGATAAAATGTAGAGATGTTTTCATTGCAAAACTTAAAAGTGATCGCAAGGGCAACCCTAGTCAATGCAATCCATGCAATTATGCTACAACCATACATGGCAAGTCATTTTCCAATGGAAATTCGGTGCTCCTAATTCTAAGATGCATATGTTGAATGCAAAAGTGTCCATAGAGCTTATTCCTATGTCTCTACTCTTTTCCTATGCGATGAGCAAAATACACACAACGCTGTAGTGACCGCATTCAATCGTATTCTATCTCTAAGATGCATGCGATGCGTTAATAACAAATACTGCTCATTCCTAAGCACCTATCTCTTGTATTATGTCTTCTAATCTGGCTCTTCCAAGCCTAGATTCTAACCTAACCTTCCCAAGCCTAGATCATGTCCTTAGACTACCCTCCCGAGTATCCTTAATGGACGAATGAAGCAAACATAATACAAGACAATCGCATAAACTTCGCTGACCTAAGATTGTTACTATCCCTAGTGAACAATGCAACCTTGCTTAATGCGTCCAACCACTTACCCTCTCGGGCAGTTGATTGTTGCTGACTTCACTCATAGACAAGCAATGCGTTAGCCCATAGACAGGTGTTGCAGCAGCTTCACACTAAGAAAATAAGATTACTCACATACTCGCACAACGCACACCTTTCGGTGGGTTGCTACATGCTTTATATCCCTAATCCATATGACTAAGTATGCAATACCCAAGCAATCCCACTAAATGTTGCAATGAAAGTAAAGATGCTAAGTAAGAAGATGGAGATGAAGTCGAAGGAATAGAGAAATGCATTGAAAACACATTGTATTAATTGCTTAATTCAAAATGTCATACAATACAATATAGAAACAGAAAGGAAAAAGAAATGACCGGCTGGAAGTAAAACTTTGCTTCCAGCGGATGTGCATCAAGGCTGCCGGTTGGTGGCATGGATGGGCAAAGGAGCTGACTCTCTCGAGATCTAACTCTGGTCGAAGGCTCTTATCGTCACTTGGAATTGATGACGGAGATGAAGAACTCTCAGGCGTCTCTCACGCATTTTTCCTGGATAGCGGAAGAAATCCCCAGTTGAGGGATAATCTCCAGATGATTGAATTTCAGCTCTTCGGCTTCTTATTATAGAGCTTGGATCGCCGACAGCATTAATTGGACTGCTCTAAGTCTGACGTTCGGTGTGTTAGTCCTTTTTTGAACCTCTACCACTAACGACATGGTAGGTGAAATGTCAATATCATCTTTGGATTTCTCGAGGTAAGATGCGTTGATGCATTTATTCTACCTACCTTATGTTGATCCCATTAGTTGCCTTGTCCGCACAGCCGCAATCAGTCAATGACCGCATTCGCTTGATGCACGTAACTCTCATGCGATGGATTCATACGATGATTACCACAATATCCATGCGTTGATCGATGTGTTTGCCCTTGTGATGGAATGTTTCTTTCGTATGCGGTCGTCTATACGGTGGTCCGGTTTTCGCGTTTGTGGTTAATTTCCTGTATTAGCTATAAGATAGAACATTGAATGCATAATTAATGCAAAATAACGGGTTAACTAAGATTCGACATGTTGATCGATGCAAACTCATATTCTCGTGAATTTCTATCATGATCGAGGCATTTCTGCCTAACAATCTTCATAATTCTAAGTAAAATGCCTAAGATGACATGCATTTCTGCATTTCATCACTGAGCCATATAGAAGATAGTTAGCCTTTGTTCTTAGTTTCCTTATACGTAGAAGGCAGAAGCGAGAGAAGGGAAAAGACACTAGAAGATCATCCTCATCAGCTCAAGAGAATGCGAGGGAGCATGGAAAACAGAGAGAGGGCCGACTCTTATGAGAGCAAGAATATCTTTTGAGCAAAGTAGAGAAGAACAGTGTAAAAGCCTTGGGAAGCAAGAAATTGTACCATACTCTTTATCTTTATTTCACATTATCATTCTGTATTTTGATTTCTTATATAGAATGGAAACTTGCATTTCTACATCTATTCACCCTCTTTACAATATGCATGAGTAACTAAACTTTCGAATGGGTTGAGAAGTACTTAGCTAACATGACCTAGGATCTTCATTGCATGCGATCATCTTGTCTTATGTTGCGTTCATCACCCCTTTAGAGCTACTCGAGAGAGAGTCTAAAGAAAGAACCTAAGACTTGAGAGAGCTAGGTTAGAATCTAGACTTGAGAAAGCAAGATTAGATCTGCATAAGCAAGAGATAGAGACTTAGAGATAAGCTCTGTTTGCCAACATGCATCGCATGCACCCTAGAGATAGGTTATGGTAGTATGTGGTCGCCTTGTGTATGTGTGTGTCATTCGTCATCGCACCGACAAGAATAGAGGCTTAGATGTAAGTCCTATAGACATCATCCCATACATCCCATGCTTTTAAAACTAGAAGCCATAGCATTTGCATTGAGAGATGACTTGTTGTTGTATGTATGTAGCATGATCGCATAACATGAACGCAATCTTAGGAAGTGTTAGCTAAATCCCTTCTCAACCCGTTCCCCCGCATACTCATCGTATCTTTCGTATTATTGACTCTTTTCTCAACTCCACCGCATAAACTTTATACTTCAAACAACATACTAATCAATGCATTGTTTTATTTGTCACCGCAAAGAGATCTAAAATTACCATCGCACACTGTTTCCTTAGTCCCTATGTTTGACCCTGGGCTTACCAGGCAACTCAGTAGGATTTATACTTGGATCTTGCTGAGAAAACTTGCATGCACAACGCATATTCCACCATCACATTCTACACCATTATTTCATCGCATTAACAACACGTATCAGCGGGCCGCATCCGTAGCGTTACCAGGATAAGGTTTCCCTCCTATATCCATATACTACAGACCATTTTGGTTATCACTCAAGACATGGTCCACTTGTATGTCACCACATATATTCTTAACTTACATACAGATAACTAGGATTTTAAGTTAATTGGTTTGTGGTAAAATGAAAAAATCTAAATGTGCAAAGTCAAGTAGTGAAGTAAATATCATTTATATTACACATCACAAGTGTTCGTACAAAGTTGTTTACAAACTACTGGACACGAGACTTTAGGGCACAAACCCCAACACCAAGTTCTTATTTCTTTTACTTTGGGAAGATATAAGGATGAGGTTCTTTGCGATGTACTACCTATGCATGCGGGTGATATGTTATTGGGCCAACCTTGGCAATATGATAAAGAAATCACATATGATGGTTTGTTGAACAAGTACACATTTACTTTGAATGGGAAGAAGTTTACTTTGCTTCCATTATCTCCATATGAAGTACAATGCGATCAAGTGAAATTAAAAAGAAAAAAAAAAGAATTTGAGGATCAAGAGAAGAGAGAAGAAAGTAAGTTAAAGGAGAAGAGCGAAAAAAAAAAAAGGAAAAAAGTGAGGGGCAAAAGGTGAGTGAAAACCAAGAGAGAAAAAAGAGTGATTTTGAGGAAAAAAGAAAGAGTGTGAGTTTGAATATGAGAAGGGGGGAAGAGAGGAATATATTTTCATTCGAAGCACCAAACTTTGTACTTATGTGCAAAGGAATGTGTTTAGTAATTGAACCTAACTCTAATTATGGTTTGCCTAGTGCTTTTAAGTCTCTTTTGCAGGAATTTAATGACATGTTTCCACATGAAGATACACCTACAGGTCTGCCTCCTTTAAGAGGAATTGAGCACAAATTGACTTCATACCTGAGGCAATGCTTTCAAATATGGCAGCCTACAGGACCAATCCATTCAAGACCAAGGAAATTCAAAGGCAAGTGGAAGAACTCATGGATAAAGGTTATGTTCAAGAAAGCATGAGTTCTTGTTCGGTTCCAGTCATTTTAGTGCCCAAGAAAGATGGAACATGGAGGATGTGTGTTGATTGTCGAGCCATCAACAAAATAACAGTAAAGTATCGACATCCTATTCCTAGATTGGATGACATGCTAGATGAATTACATGGTGCAAACTTGTTTTCAAAAATTGATCTTAAAAGTGGTTACCATCAAATTCGAATGCATGTGGGAGATGAGTTGAAAACGGCTTTCAAAAAAAAATTTGGTCTTTATGAGTGGTTTGTTATGCCATTTGGTCTTACCAATGCACCAAGTACTTTTATGAGACTAATGAATCATGTTTTAGAGAATACATTGGAAAAATTGTTGTAGTATACTTTGATGATATTCTTGTTTACTCAAAAAATTTGAATGAACATATGTTGCATGTCAAGACAATTTTGCTTAAACTTAGAGAAGAAAAGCTTTATGCCAATTTCAAAAAGTGTAGTTTTTGTCTAGACCAAATCAATTTCTTAGGATTCATTTTTGGAAAGGATGGGGTGACAGTTGATGAAGAAAAGGTCAAGGCTATTCGAGAGTGGCCAACACCAACCAATGCAACCGAGGTGAGATCTTTTCATGGTTTGGCTAGTTTTTATAGAAGGTTTATTAAGGATTTCAGTAGCATAGCCTCACCATTCAATGAACTTATTAAAAAGAATGTGAAATTTGAATGGAAAGAAAAGCAAGAAAATACATTAATGAATTGAAAAATAAATTGACTAGTGCACCTTGTCTTGCTAACTTTGACCAATCTTTTGAAATTGAATGTGATGCAAGTGGGTAGGATTGGAGCTATTTTGATGCAAGAAAAGAGGCCAATCATGTTCTTTAGTGAGAAGCTAAATGGAGCACAACTTAGCTACCCCACATATGATAAGGAATTACATACACTTGTAAGGGCTTTGTAAGTTTGGCAACATTACTTGTGGCCAAAAGAGTTTGTCATCCACACGGATCATGAAAGCTTGAAGCACCTCAAAAGCCAAAAGTTGAACAAGAGGCATGCTAAATGGGTAGAGTTCATTGAGACATTTCCATATGTCATTCATTACAAGAAAGGTAAGGATAATGTGGTGGCCGATGCATTATCAAGAAGGTATGCATTATTTTCTTCCCTTGGTACAAAAATTCTTGGTTTTAAATACATGATTGATTTGTACAAAATAGAGACATCTGAATTTCATGATGTGTATATTCAATGTTTAGAAGGGAAAAACGTGCATGATTATATTTTGTTTGATGAAATGCTTTTTAGGAAAGGAAAACTTTGTATTCCTAAGTGTTCCATTCGAGAGTTGCTTGTGAAGGAAGCTCATGGGGGAGGATTAATGGGGCATTTTGGGGAATTTAAAACATATAACCTGTTGGCTGAACATTTTTATTGGTTGAAAATGAGATAGGATGTGAATAAAGTGTGTAAACAATGTTTCAAATGTAAGGTGGCTAAGTCTAAGGCACAACCACATGGTCTTTACACACCTTTAGATGTTTCTAGTGAACCTTGGGTTGACATTAGCATGGATTTTGTTTTAGGACTACCAAAGACTAGAAGACATCATGATAGCATTTTTGTGGTAGTTGATAGGTTTAGTAAAATGGCACATTTCATACCATGTAATAAAACAGATTATGCTACTAACATAGCTAATCTTTTCTTTAGGGAAGTGGTTAGATTGCATGGGATTCCTAAGACCATTGTTAGTGATAGAGATGCAAATTTTTAAGTCATTTTTTTAAAGTTTTGTGGGGTAAATTGGGAACTAAGTTTTTGTTTTCAACAACTTGTCACCCACAAACCGATGAGAAAACTGAGGTGGTTAATAGAACATACATTGGGAACTTTGCTTAGGTCATTAATGTCTAAAAATCTCAAGTCTTGGGAGGAAACTCTACCTTTTGTAGAGTTTGCTTACAATAGAGCAATACATAGCACCACTCATTGTTCACCTTTTGAGGTTGTGTATGGCTTTAATCCATTCACTTCGTTAGATTTATCACTCTTGCCACCTAATATGTTTACTAGTGATGCAATTGTTTCAAGAGCAGAATACATCAAAAATTTGCATAAAGAAGTCAAAGAAATGATTGAAAAGAAGAATCAAAAGCTTATCAATAGCAAAAACCAAGGGAGAAAGAAAATTATTTTTAAACCTGGTGATTGGGTTTGGGTTCATCTACGAAAGGAAAGGTTTCCAGATCAAAGGATGTCTAAAATTCAACCAAAAGGAGATGGTCTATTTCAAGTGATAAAGCAGATCAATGATAATGCCTACAAATTGGATCTTCGAGGTGAGTACAACATTAGTTCTATTTTCAATGTGGCTGATTTGACTCCTTTTGATGTAGGGAATCAAGACCTTGATTTGAGGACAAATCCTTTTAAAGAAAGGAGGGATGATTTGAATTCAACCATTGAACCATTGCATGTACCTAAAGGACCAATTACAATAAGCAAGGTAAAGAAGATTCAAGAGGCATTCACACTACATCTTTAAAAACTAGCAAATTCACAAGAACTGACAAATAATTTTGAGAACAAAGTTTTATATAATATTAGTTCAATAAGTCAAGAAGATAATGGTATGAAGATGACATGGGAAAAGTCCTATAGTTTAGAAGATGACATGATGGTCAAAAAAAGTGTGCAGATTTTGTGAAGAAAATGTTGTCAAGTGTGCACTGTATGGGGAAATGCGATGTCAAACCTTATCAAACGTGCATATCTACTTTGCCGCCTTCTAGAGGATATATTTAAGGAAATTTGAAGACTTTCTACATTTCTAGTTTTACATTTTGACTAATAATTTAGTATGCAATTAAGTTTCAAGTTTCTAACTGTTATTTTTTACAATTTGCAATTAATTGTATTTGAATGACTTTTGAGTTTCTTGGTCTATCCACGACCATTTGGCCTATAAAATGGCTTGTAATGTTAATCAAAACTCAGATTATCCATAGTAAAAAGCTTGTGCTTATTCAATCCTTTGGTGTTGTCTTTTTCTTTCAAATCTTGCTTTAAATTTAATATTTAAATCAATTCATTGGATTTGTCTTGATCAAGCTAATTCTGGAGTGAGTTGTCTTAGGATCTAAGAGTAACCATCATAGATTCTAAGTTCGATCTAAGTAGCTTTTTTTGTGAGTGTTTGCAGGGATCCTAGAAGGACCTCTAGCTTTGCATCCAACAAGCATCGCGAGCGCTTATCACTTATTCTCAACTTAAATCCATTGAGCTACCAAGAGGACCTTATGGACCTGTAGCTTGAAGCTCCAACGGTACGTGAATAGCTGACTAAACTCTTTAGTTATGAGATCCACCCTCCATTAACTGTCGAACACTTCACTAAAGACCGACAGCTGCACTCTTGTCACTACAGATATATTTTTGTGTCCATCAGATATAACCAGTCAACAGTACGATAACCCTTCACATATGCTCGTAAGTACAGCTGGGCCAATTTATCGTTTTGCCCCTATAGTTACATCTAACTCATTAAGTACCACTGATCCCTCTAATGAACAATACATCATAGTTCTACTATGAATGGACACCTCTCGGGCCTTGAGAAGGTGTGTGGTGCCACATCGTTCAAGCCCCGAAATCAGCACTTAAGGGAGCAAACTATCTACTTACCCCTGCTTCGAGGAAGGAGTGAATTCCATCTTGTGTAGTTGAGTTCCTAGCTCCCAAATCAGAAGAATCCCCAAAGTGGGAGGTTTGATTTGACAATCTAGCCACTCGTACCCATGCAAATAAAAGGACCACTCTCAAAGGTAGAAGTTCCCAACTCACTCAGGATTAAGGTCATGTTACCTATGGTCGTCCTGGTGAAATGAAGTCTCTTTCATGAACGGCATTATATAATGAGACTAAACACTTCGTGGTCCAGTCTTATATAAACTTCTTTGTATAGGACACCCCCACTCGCATTATGAATGATCAGGATCAGACCATCTGTAGCACATCACAAGACTTGTAACTATCTACAAAGAGAGCAGCATCCATAGTGTCACCAGGATAAGGTGTCCCTCCTATATTCATATACTACAAACCATTTTGGTTATCACTTAAGGCATGATCCACCTGTATGTCTCCACATACATGCTTAAGTTACAACGATAACCAGTGATCTTAGTTTATTGGTTTGTGGTAAATGCAGATAAAATATCTCAGATTTCATAGACAACAATGAAGAAAATATCTCATGTTATTACATCACAAGTGTTTGTTCATACAAGTGTTTACAAACTATAGAACCCTACGAGAGTTTAGGGCATTAACCCCAACAGTCCTGACACTTAATCAACATAGTTGAATCCTGAATCTTAATGCATTTGTTTCTAGTTCTTTATGGCCGCTAAGGACCCAATTACATCTAGGAGCATGTAAGTTACTTTGGGCATGGTCTTTCCGGCCTTAATTACGAATTAGGATGCTCAATTCGTTCAAAATAATTGATTGTCGGCCTTTCTAGAGATTAGTTAATTCACATCGATTGGGTAGCTATGCATGCATAATTTGAATATATGATATGTTGGCTGAAACAATGATTTAATTTACATTGAATGAGTACTTGATCTGAGAACTAAATGAATACATTATCATTTCATATATCCATTGCACTTTATTTCAATTTCACGCATTTATCTCTTCAACATACCCCCCCTCCCCCCGGTTTATCGCTCTAGTTAGAAAATTAACTTAACAAAACCAATAACGCTTCTCTAAGGATCGACTCGAACTTACCACTATTTCTACGTTTAAGTAGTGATAGAAGTAGTTCGATATTTATAAATTTTCTTTTGACCAGACTCGAAGCTTATTAACGATGTAATTTTTGGTCCTATCAACCATCCACAATGACAGATCGAACTCCTATTGCTCGAATGACATTGATAGACATCCCTTGGACTAGACAGTAAAGGAATTTGCCCTAGTCCTTGGTGACATTTGTTGGGGTTGATGCCCTAAACTCTCGTTGGGTTCTGTAGTTTGTAAACATTGTATTGAACAAACGCTTGTGTTGTAATAATATATCATATTTTTCTTCATTCTTGTCTATGAAACATGGGATGTTTTATTTGCTTTACCACAAACCAATAAACTAAGATTCTTGGTTGTCATTGTAATTTAAAGCATGTATGTGGAGACATACAGGTAGATCATACCTTAAGTGATAACCAAAATGGTTTGTAGTTTATGGATATAGGAGGGAAACCTTATCTTGGTGACGCTACGGATGTGGCCCTTTTTGTAGAATAGTTACAAGTGTTGTGTCTTGCTACAGATAGTCTGATCCTGATCATTCACGTGGAGATATGCGAGTGGAGGCTCCTATACAAAGGTGTTTGTATAAGACCGAACCACGAAGTGTTATAGTCTCATTATATAACACCATTCATAACAGAGATTTCACTTCATTAAAATGACCATAGGCAAAATGACCTCAATCCTGATTGAGTTGGGAACTCCTACCTTTAAGGGCGATCCTTTGATTTGCATGGGTACAAGTGGCTAGATTGTCGACTCAAACCTACCACTTTGGAGATTCGTCTAATTTGGGAGCTAGGAACTCAGCTACACAAGATGAAATTCACTCATTCCCCGAAGCAGGGGTAAGTAGATAGATTGCTCCCTTAAGGGCTAATTTCGAGACTTGAACAATGTGGCGCCACACATCTTCTCAAGGCCCAAGAGGTGTCCACTCATAGTAGGACTATGATATATTGTTCATTAGAGGGATCAGTAGTACTTAAGGAGTTAGATGTAAATATAGGGACAAAACGATAAATTGGCCCAGCTATACTTACTAGCATTTGTGAAGGGTTATCGTATTGTTGATTCGTTATATTCAATGGACACATAAATATATCTATGGTGAGAAGAGTGCAGCTGTCGATCTTTAGTGGAATGTCTGGTAGTTAATGGATGGTGGATCTCGTGGCTAAAGAGTTTAGTCAGCTATTCATGTGCCGTTGGAGCTTCAAGCCATAAGTCCATAAGGTCTCCTTGGTAGCTCAATGAATTCAAGTTGAGAATCAGTTTTTGGGCCAGTTTGAAGTGTTCAAGTTGACAAGAGAAAGTTTGATTATATATAATATGATTAAACTGGTCAATTATATATGATATAGTTGACATGATGTATGAGATACATTAATTGGAGGAAAATGATATAAATATGATTTATATCTAGTGGAGGAGAAAATGACTATGGTTTATATGTTGCATATGATGTGAAATTAAAACTATAGGTTATAAATATAATATGATTATATTTATTTTTAATTAAACAATTATGAGATAATTGTTGGTGGTTTTTCTCCATAACTGTACATGATAGTGTGAGGTTGCATTCAGTTTTCGTAATTGAAGCATAAAATGAAAATAGTTTTCATTTTGCAAACAGATCGGACAATCGCTTCACGATTAGTACACTGCCTATCGTCTAGCTAACGAGAGCATACATGATAGCTCAAGTTTTCCTAAACGATCGTGTACACGCGCAATCGACCTAAACGATCGTGCATAGCTTTTCCTAAGCGATCGTACGCGCAAGCGATTTTATCTAAACAATCGTCTAAACGATCAGGCCCCGATTTACTAAACGAATGCGCACCCTTTACTAAACGATCAAGCACCCATCTATACGATAGACACAAAATCTCTCCACTTGCTTGGTCATTGTAAATGATCGTAGTTTCCTATTCCCCTCTACCAAATCCAATAGAGCCCACACCTCCTGGATTCTCACTCCGAGAATACTGAGGTTACTGAGTGGTGGTGTCCTCCTTGCTGCCTCGTGTCGTGTAGAAGACAGTTCGGTGAGCGACAACGAGATTGTTGGACAATAGCCTTGGCGTGCACAACGACAGCGAGAGGTGTTGTTCCTTGACGATAGCAAGAGTATGTCTCTCGTTCCTTTGTTATTTTTTTGTCAAAAGCATGTCGTAATTTATTTGTAGATGCATAACTTGTTGTTTGATTGTGAATGTGGTATTTCTGTCACAATGAATTTGGAACGATCTTGCTTCCGCTCATAGGTCCTCTTTGAAAAGAGTTCCTTCACATCTATGAGGCGTAAGACCGACATCAATCTTGAACATACAAAAAGCATGCCAGTTTTGGCCAGAGACGAACATGTCTGTCCCTCTAAACCTCCACAACTACCCTTCTAGACCTGGCCCACTGAACTCCTGGACCACACAAGGCCTCTATTACCTCTTTTGGGGAACTGCTGAAAACAGAACCCACTATACTCATCATTGAAGTCTCTTAAACCATAGACTTCATTTGATGTGGGACAATGAAAAAGGGGACCCTAATACCTATCACCAACGAAAAGTCCCTCTCTTCGTCGATGTTGGCGTAAAACTCCCTAGCCAATAAGACTACGGCCTCACCAGGATGGGCTGCCAAAGATTCCCACCCCCTCTGCTGTATGGCAGTAGTGATGTATGGGTAAAAGTCGGCTTTTAAGGATAATGCTCTCTCAGGGACAAGTTTCCTAGAGGAAACTACATAGTGATAATGATCTAAGGCCCCTTGTAAGCTAAACCTAGGGTGCTTGAAGACTGGTTCGGTGTTTTGCCCACTCCCACTACTGTTAGCATCTCTCCTTCCTACTCTCCTAGGACCCATTGAAAAATTTTCTAAATGAAAACTTACAAAATTTGGTTCACTAGGGGAAAATTCAACCGCTCCTCTCAATTCCTACCCAAAATCAACCCAAAGTTCAACAATTAAACACAAATCCACCTACACGCAGAAAATCTCAAACATCTTATTCATATATTCAATATCAACAATTCACAAATTTTCTTACCCATTCATATTTAGCAAGTAAGTCGTGCAAATCAAGAAACTTCATACCATTCAGCAAATATATGAACAAATGAACAATGAATGGCTAAAAACTTACCTTAAATGAAGAAATCCCAAAATGCACAAAAACCTTGCTCAAGATTTTGGATTGGGTGAAAAACCCCACAAAATCAAGAATGGATTAAGGGAGAATCTTGAAGATTTGGAAGAAAAGGGAGGGAAATCTCGATTTAGTGGAAGATAAGTGAAGAGATCAGAAGAAATTGAGAGAAAGAACGGCTGAAAATTGAAAAAAAAGAAGAAAATTAAAAATCTTCTTGCCACAGAACGACATTTTAATGCAGTTCTGCCTCGCTGAGTCGCAACGTTGTGCCCTAATTTAAATAATTTTTTTTTTTTAGAAAAAAGTCTATCCTAAAGAAAAGAAAGTTAAATAAAGACTAAAAAAATCTAACCTAAAAATAAAAATAAGAACAAAAATAAAAAGAAATAAGGGAAATTTTTTAAAACCTGGCTGCCTCCAGGAAGCGCAAATTTTTAACGTCGGTTGCTCGACATGACCTGTCCCTATAAAGGTACAAAGAAATTCTCTTATTTCTCTGGTTCTTTCTTGGATGAGTTGACATAGACTGGCAAAGCCATAAGGGTTCCATCTTTTGAAAAGAACCAGACAGGTCAAATTTGAAATTTTTGAATTTTATAAAAAGAAATAAAATAAAAGACTCTAGGACTGACTCTGCAGAAAATAAAGACTCTGACTCGACTGACTCACAAGGTAAAGATGAGCAAAATTCAAAAATTAAAGAAATGCCAGGACAAAGAATGGATCGAAGCTTGGGGGCCTCTAACTCTTTTACTTGAGACTCCTCAAAGTAAAGTTCAAACTCATACTTAACCTCACCAACTTTTTTTGGACATGACAGGGATAAAGATCGTCATCTGAATCGGTCCAACGAAATTCCTTAATAAGGTCGGCCTTGGTGCCACAGACGAAGGAACGCTCTGGATGGTTTTCCAATGGAACGGGGGCTTGGGCCTCTAGATGAGACTCTATAGACTCCTGCTCACATTTAGAAAATCCATTAGCAAGTTCACACATTAAGGAATCCAATGTCTTACCTTGATTAGAAATTCAAGGAACCAATTGCTCAATGGAGTCATCGATGCAAGTATCTCCACTGCTCAACTCGGCACTCTCAGAAGATGATTGTTTCCAAGACTCCTTAAGTCTACTAACTGATTCAATAATCTGAGCAACGTGATCACTCATATTCTGAAGCTCAGCTCTAACTTCATGTCTGAAATAGAAGTCATTTTACTGGAAACTCAGGGGTTCTATATAACCGTAGGGGCGTTTCTGCACAAACTCAACAGAGCAATTAGAAAGTTCCCTAACTATATTCTCTAAGGAAATACCTGTATTGGCAGACAGGGATGACATTGACAACATAGTTGGGCTAGGCATCTCCCAAGGAGGATAGTATTCGCACCCAGGACCACGCAAATCCTGTATCCTCTGTGTTCTCCGTTGTGCCATTTGAAGTGCATAATAGATGTTCATGTTATCTGCCATGGAAAAACAAGTAGACACAAAAAAAGAAAAAAAAATGGATTTTTAAGTTTTAACAATCAATTTTAACTAAAAGATATTAATTAGTGGCTTCCCTGGCAACGGCATCATTTTGTTCGAGCCTTTTACGGTGTCGTTTAATTTTAAAAAAGGACTACAAAACAAAAGAAAATTTGCATACCGTACTACTCCTATTACTACGGAAATGTAGCAACAGTGGTAAGTGCGGGGTCGAACCATAGAGAAGCGAAGAATTAATTTTTTTTTAATTAAATTTGACTGTGGAAAAATAGTAAAAACGAGGTTTTGGTTTTTTGTTGAAATTGAAACATGCAAGAAAAATAAATTGCAGGTGATAGATGAAACGGTAATTGGTTTATCTAGCTCTCAAATCAAGTGATGATTCAATGTAATTTGAATCATCGTTTTCCACCTATGAATTATGCATGCATAACTACCCAATTGATGCAAATTAACTAATCTCTACAAAGGCTGACAATCAATTAATTCGAAACCAATCAAGCATCCTAATTAATAATTAATGCTGGAAAGATTGTGCCCTAACTAACCTACATGCTCCTAAATTCAATTGGGTTCTTAGTAGCCATAAAGAACTATAAACACATGCATTAAGATTTAGGATTCAACTATGTCAATCAACTATCAGGAAAAGTCATATTCAATTAACCAAAGATTCTTCAAATCTAAATTAAATATGCAATGAAAATATTCAAGATCAACCTATAAACCTAAACATACACGTTCAATCAATGCTACCGGGGTAAACTCAAAGCATAGATGAACTATTAGGATACATGTGAGATCGAGATTAACTAATGATAGAACTACAATCATGATAGGGGTGTCAATCCAACACATAAGTGCAATTTGAAATCAAGCAAGATTCAAAGAAAACACAATTCCGTGTTAAAATGCAAAGTTGGGCAAAAAACTTAATAAATTACATGAATGCTTGATCCAAGAACTAAATAAAAGAATTATCTCATCGATTCATAGACAAACCAACAAGGTACAATCTAATACACGTTCATCATCTAAAATCAAAACTAAAACATATCCTAATTATATTGAAAATAAAGAGGGAAAAGAAGAAAATAGGGTCTCTCCTCGACTTCCATTAAAATCAGCATGTCCTCATTAATTTTTGGCATCCTCCTAACCTAAGTAAGAAGAACAATATTTATAGAAAAGGGGACAGCGTCGCAACGCTATGTGAGGCATTACAACACTGATGCGGCTGGATCCGAGTGTCAAGGACAGAAGCACAATGTTAGGGTCGACGCTCACTTGCACGTGCGCTCAGCAATCTTCATCTCAACATTGTAGCATTGCAACGCTGAGGGTGAGCGCAAGGCTACCCATTCTGTCTTACAACGTTGGACGAGCGTCATGCCAAAGCAAATCATGAACGTTGCAACGCTGAAGCAGGGGCATTTTGGTCTTTTTGACTCTTTTGAAGCTTGGATGCTCAAAACACCTCCAAATGGCTTCAAATTAACCTCGTTCAACTCCAAATTGTCAATTCTACCTCATGGTTGCTCGATACCTACAAAAATAGGTAAATAAACACATAAAATCCAATAACAAGTCTGAATTAAGTTAGGAGTAATAACTCTTTTTTAGAGCTATCAAGTGGCCAGTTCTCCGACCCAATATGCCTACCACGTTAAGGACAAGACCGATTGGGGAGTTGGGAACATAATAATACAAGATGGAGTTCACTTCTTCCTGTCTTAAGGGTAAGTAGATGAGTGTTCCCTTAAGTGATGCCTCCGAGACTTGAATAAAGGGCATTACCCTCTCATTGGCCCGAAAGGGGTTTCTATTTATTGGTTGGACCATAAACTGGTTGTTTATTAGAGAAGCATTGGTACTTAAGGAGTCAGAGGTAATCCAATGGTAAAATGGTAATTTGACCCAGTTGGAGTTACATATACTCGTGAAGGATTAACTTGTTATTATTAGTCTATATCCGTGGATATAAAAATATATTTGTAGTGAGAAGAATGCAGTTGTGGGTCTTTAGTGGAGTGTACCCATAGTTAACAAATATTGATTAACTTGGTTAATGATTTTAGCCAATTAATCTCATATTGTTGGAGCTTCTGATCTACAGGTTCACCAGGTCCCCTTGTTAGCTCACTAGAGGATATTTAAAATGGATGATTTGAATTATTCAAATTAATTTAAGAAAATCATATATTAATGTGATTAATATATAATTGATTATGGATATGATCTATAATTCAAATTTAATTGGAAAGTAATATTTAAATAAGATTCAATTAATTAATTTAAGTGAATTAGATTCATCAATAATTAATTAATAGAGAGGTGTTGCACATATACATACAATGTTTGTGATAATTAAATATACATACATTAAATTAAATTTAATGTATAAAGAGTTATTTAATTAATGTGAAAATTAAATTAAATAAGTGTTATCTAATTGTGCTAATTAATTAAATAAGTTTTATTTAATTAATTGGGTTAATTAATTAAATAAGTGTTATTTATTTAATTAATTGTGAAAAAGGGAAATAGGAAAAGGATTAAGAAAAGGGTTTGGCCCTTCTCTATATAAAGACCTCATTATGGCCCCTTTGAGAGACACAGACACAGACAATACACAACACACAAGTGTTATTGTGCAAAAAATTTTCCAAGTCACAAAGAGAATCCCCTCTACTCTCCAAAACCCTTTTCTCCTCTCCCTCTCCTAATAGTTGGATACTACATATCCTTTCACTGAAATCCTAAAGAATAACAAGGTTGCTCTCGTAGTATTGTTCGAGATTGTTCAAGAAATTGTCCGTGATCAAGATTGTTGGAGTAGCCATTCGTTGGAACTTAGAGAGGATAGTCAATTAATCTTATATCATTAGAGCTTCTGCTCTACAGGTCCATTAGGTCCCCTTATTAGCCCACTATAGGATATTTAAGAGAGATGATTTGAATTGTTCAAATTAATTTGAGGAAGCCATATATTAATGTGATTAATATATAATTGATTATGGATATAATCTATAATTCAAATTAAATTGGAAACTAATATTTGAATAAGATTCAATTAATTTATTCAAGTGAATTGAATAAATTAATGGAAAGATATTGCACATATACATACAATTTTATGATAATTAAATAAATATACATCAAATTAAATTTAATGTATAAATAGGTATGTAATTAATGTACAAATTAAATTAAATAAGTGTTATTTAATTGTACTTGTGTTATTTAATTAATTGGGCTAATTAATTAAATAAGTGTTATTTAATGAATTAATTGTATAAAAGGGAAAAGGAAAAGAATTAGAAAAATTGCTTTGACCCTTCTCTAAATAAAGACCTCCCTATGGCCCCTTTGGGAGACACAGACACTGAAGTATTATTGTGCAAAAAAATTTCTAAACCACAAAGAGAATCCTCTCTCTACTCTCCAAAACTCTTTTCTCCTCTCCCTTTCCCAATAGTTGGATACCATATATCCCTATATTGGAATCCTAGAGAATAACGAGGTTACTCTTGTGATAGTGTTCGAGATCGTTCAAGAATCGTTCATGATCAAGATCATTGAAGGAGCCATTCGTTGGAACTTAAAAATGATTGTTCATGAAGCTTGGAAATCTACAAAGGTAAGAATGATTCTAATGTTTTTCTCTGAAGCATGTTATATTACATGTTTATATTCTGTTTTAGTATACTGAATATGTTTATATAAAAATCAAATTGCAGGATGTAAGGCGTTCACAACGCTTCCACAACGAGATTCGATCTCTACAATTGTTTTTCATCTTTTTGAAAAGATTCAATGTGGGGTTAGTCCCTCGAAAGGGGATTGATTTTGGAATATTTGAACCTAGAGAAACCCCAAACTTAACCCTATTGAAAGCGTATCATGGGTCATCCCCAAGATCATCTAGGAGCCACTCTGGACCGCCAAGGTAATTCTAGGGCCTAAAACACCATCCAAAGAATTATTCAACATCAACCTTATAAATTTGATGAGTCAATCTGAGAGCAGCTCACATGGACAATGGTGAGAAATTCAACCTCAATGAGAGTTGACCGACAAGGTCATTGAAGCAGCACAAGTTAGAAGAAATTATACTCTCAAGCCGAGTCTAGAATATTTAACTCTTAACGGTGAGTAGTCAAACCTCAAGACCAACATGAGAGTAGGTGAACATTATGGTGATTATGGACTGAGAGGTATAATCAACATAAAATAATGATAGAAGTAACAAGGTCAAGAAAATAACTAAAACCTTATCAAAATAACTTAAGCCAATCATTACTATAAATACATCATTAAAGACATAGGACCTAATAAAATACATTTTGAAAACTTATATACCAAATTGATTTTATTTCCTTCCCGTGCTTATAATATATGTAGTAATAGAAATATTAATGAACTCTTCATATTCAACATCCTAACCTTCTTGCATCATAATTTTAATTAGATATTTATTGAGACAGCAAAATATACCCTTATATATAAATATAAAACAAATCTCCAAAACTGAGAAAAAGTTTATCAATAGATTAAAATTCCCTCTCATTACATAAACAAAAAAAGCTCACAAAATATAACCCCCTCCTTTTCCTTTAACACAAGTTTTTCCTACATAAAAAATTCAAAGTAAGGTCGACGGCCGCCGGCACAATCATCAGCAGAGTTTCCAGCGGAGGCCAAAGCGGGTGTCATCGGCTGCATCGGTGACGACGGGCCAGCTTGTAAATCCCCAGTTGGGTGCGTGGGAAAGAGAGAGAGAGTTTCAGTACTGTGAAAGCTAAGGTTATTATTAATGGCGGATTCCTCATTAATATTAATAATATCATTATTATTAATAAAATTTCTTCTCTCACTCTTTGATCTTCTCTTCACAATCCCATTGCTTTGAAACACCTTCGAATTGTTTGGATACTGTTGATATAATCCGACGTCGTTTTGATGTACGTAGTATGGGCTGCAAACCACTGATGATCATAATAATGAACAAAACAAGAAAAATTGATATTAATAAATAATTCCATTATAGTTGTACAAAAAAAAAAAAAAGCTGAAGAAAATCAATAAGGAGTAAACTTAATTTCATTTAAGCACTCTATAGGCTAAGGGATTATCAACAAATAACGTATTACAATATTCAAACATAGAAATGTCGTAAACCATCATTTTATCATAATTTTTTAGAATTAAACTTACAAACTTTAATTTATCATATTTTCAAATTTCATAGAGAAATTAAAACATGTGGTATTGTTTCTAAAATTTTACCAAAAATTCAAATACTTCCTAAAGAAAAGTGAAAACATACATAAAATTCTCAAAAATAAAATAATTATCAAACCAATCATAAACTAATCCATTTGCAACATGAAAATTAGAATTAGACCTAACAAAATTAGCACTAATGGGCTAGAGGTGAACTTAATCTCATAACAAGCTTATCAGTGAAAATCACATCATTTGAAATAGAGAAATGAAAAAAGATTTTAAGATGCAAGTGTTCTAAACAAAAGTAAAAGATTGAAACTTTTTTCTTTTTCAAGTCGAATCGAAACAAAAACAAGATCCCACGTAGTAAAACGTAAGAAAGAAATGCAAAAACAAGTCTAATTCAACTGATATAATATATATCGGTGGAGAATTATACGAACCGTTGGGAGGAGGGAAAGAAGAGTTGTGATTGAAATGAAGGAAGTGGTTAAAAAGAGGAAATGAGGAATGTTGTTTTTGCTTCTGCCTTTGCCTAGCTTTATGATTTTGAAACCAATAGAACACATTTTTGCCTTCAATATGACCATAATCCTTAAGCCTAATCGTTATTTGTTGTATTTGGTCAGCACTCGGCGTTCTCACTCCTTGTCTATACAAATTCTCCAATATGCTTATTTGCTCTTTCGTCGGATTCCACCGTGAACTCACCGGTGGACAACCGCCTCCGCCACCGCCCGTCTCCTCCGCCGTCTTTTCCATCAATAATTATTATATGTTATATGATGAATAGTAATATATGTGCAATATGCCCATGGGAAGCCTTATATATATATAAAGAAATAAAAAGAAAAGGGGTTAATTAATTAAAAGCCAATGGGGATTTGTAGGGGAAGATTGATATGGACGAATGGAAAGAGAGGGAAGGACATGCGTATCGTTTTTGGCGCTGCAAAATCTCTGAAAACATGGTGGGTAGAGCGAGGGTCGACCACCACTACTAGGGTTTAAAGATGGAGAGAGAGAGAGGAGAATGCCAAAAGACATAACTACCCTCCTAATACAACATACAATGGATGAAATCTTGGGAAAAATTACATTTTCGGTCCTACACTTTGGATCTAGTTTTTATTTGGCCGGTCCATACGTTTCAAAATATTACTGTTTTAATCCTTAAGTTTTGAGTTTGATTCCAATTTTATCCCTAAATTTTAAATTGTTACAATTTTACTCTTTATATTTGAGTTGCTTTTTTTTTACTGAATACTCAATTCAATCTTTGGTGTTATTGTCTAATTAATTAAATTACGATCATTATGAAGTAAAAATTTTAAATTAATTTAAAAGATAGTGATATTAATGGGTGAGACGAAATATTTAGTAAAAAATCAAAGTTAAAAATGTAAATCTTGAAACCTATGAACCAATTTGAAACAAAACTCAAATCTCAAAAGTAAAATTATAACATTTTTAAACCTAAGGACTAAATTGAAATCAAACACAAAGCTTAAGGGTTAAAAGTAATATTTTGAAACCTAGGGACCAAATGAAAACTAGACCAAGAAATTTGTGGTTCATTTGTATCTATTTGGGTCCATAAGCTTACAATTTTTTTAAAATTCAAAAATCAAATAGATACAATATTGCAAATCTAGGATTTCATTACACATGAAATTTAAACGTATATCTAGAAGATAACCATCATGGATTGACCTAATGGACTTAATTAGACTCAAATTAAAATTGAAAGTTTAGAAAGATCTATGATTAGATACAAAAATAAAAGTTCAAGAAACTATTAGACACTTCTAAAGGTTTGGATACCCAAATAGATTCAAACTTTCGAAATTCAATGACTAAGGTCATAATTTAACTTAACTCATTAAATTGTGGTAGTGTATATATATATATATTTATATAGCATAAAATTGAGGGAGGGTTCGAGCCCCCTGGGTTCATACTAAATTTGTCCTTGGTCATCAACATAAGATTTTAGATGTCATAGTAATTTATACAGTTAAATCATGAGTTCAATTTGTTAAGAAAAAACGATTGTCGAACGCTAACTCAATCGATAAGATTAGGTTAAAATATATATAGTTGTATAGAATCCTAGTTATGAAAGATCCAAAAACTAAACCAAGAGATAAATTGGATTGATAAGAAAAGATGAAGACACAAATGAATAATATTGTTTGGTTTTTGTGTGTGTTGAAAAGAGTGGTAAGAATAATGGGAATGGGATTGGTTGGTGGGATGAGTAGTATAGTATTGATTGATATAAAATCTTGGGAATGACAGAGAGGAGGGAAAGGCCAAGTAGGATACGCCATTGAAGAGGGAAGGGAAAAAGGAAAAAGCTTTTTTTGAAAGACAGGCTGTTTGGGTTTGTAAAGGTTGTAGGTAAGGCCTAGGCTTCGGGAATTGAAGTGTAAGGCAATGTAGATGGATCCATAGCTTTAGATTTTAGATACGCCACACAGCACAACACAACACACAAATTTATATAACCAAAAATGATATATATATTATTTTTTAAAATTACCTTTTGTCCATAAATTTTGGATTTTTGATTTTGTTTCTATTTGGTCTCTAGCTATTAAAATTTTATATTTTTAATTCATAAGTTTTCAACTTGATTTCAATTTACTTCTTGGGTTTCAAGATATTATAATCTTATACTCTTGAAATTTGAGCTTTGTTTCAATTATGTGGTCCTTAACTTTTGAGATTTATAATTATAACTTCGATTTGTAACTAAATATTCACTTTCAATATTTGGTGTTAATGTCCATCAATTAACTTTAAATAATTATGAAATGAAATTTTATATTTTAAATTTAACGGCAATGGTGAAATGTAAGGACTACACATAAGGGTAGCATTTTGATGTCTCTTTTTGGTCCCTAAGTTTTGATCTAGTTTCTATTTGATCTTTTCATTTCAATAGATTGTATTTTTATCCTTGAATTTTGAGTTTTGTTTCCATTAGTTTTTAGTGAAATTTTACTAAACTTGATACACAAAGATCACAGTTGTTAAAATAGATCGGATGTCCAAGCACTCATTGTAACAACAAAATAAAGACTAGCAATAAATCAAATAAAAAAAATTACAGAGAGATTAGTAACCCATTGGTGATAAACCACCTATATCTATATCTAAGGACAGTGTGTCCGAAAAGGATGTGAGACTCCTTCCCAATAGAACTTAGGCTCCCCCTAAGTATGCAAATATAGTGAAGAATATTTCGGTTTTCCTTAGTGTATGAGACTCCCTCTCTTTGATGCAATCTTTCCCTCTGCGTAAGAAGATGTTTCACTGATACAACTTAGGCTCCTCCTAAGTTGAAGAACTCCTTCGCATAATGAAGTCTCAGGCTCCCCCTAAAATCAAGAAACTTCTCGATTCAACACTGATTTTACACGACAAATATTTCAACTAGGGTATTAGTGAGTTATGTTGGGTTGAGTTGAAACTTTTTAGACCCAACTCAATTGTTTGGATTGTAAATTTCTTCAATCCAAATAATTCTTATTAAAAAAATGAACTCAAACTAACCCAACCATGAAATATTTGAGTTGACTTGATTCAGGTTGCTCGAGTCATTTATTTAATTTTTTGTTCTAGAAATAAGTAAAATGTTAATAGGTAAAAATTTGATTTAATTATTTTTATATATTGAATTAAGATTAACAACTTCATTTCAATTTATATAATGCATATTTTCTTTCTAAAGTGCTAAAAAAACTATTTTTATGAGTTGTTAGAGAATAAATTATCTAAAAAATAATAAAATAAAATAAAATAAAAATAAATATATATGTATATACAATTGTATCATAAGTTTAAAAATATATATACATTCAGTCCAACCCAAAAAAATTTCATTTATTTGAACCCAACCCAATCCAAACTGCACAGATTAGGTTGGGTTGATCGATTTTTTCGAATTATCGGATTATTTGTATACCCTTAATTTCAACTCATAATAATACTCTATTGTATTGGAGTAAACAACTGCCACATAGAACACAAGAACACCAAAAATCAAATGAATAAGTGGTGACCCTAATAATGTCAGGACTTCCAAATAAATAAGTGGAGTGGAGAAAAGGAAAAGCACCCTAACTAAAATCGGCAGGCCAATAAAAAAGAAAGAAAAAATTCATAGAAAATAACTCTGCATAATATTCCAATTAAGAAAAAAAAAAATCTACAACATAGCATCTCGTGTGACATCTTTTATAATAACTTATGAGACAACACTCAGTCAATCACGAAACCAAGCCCTTAAACAAATATTCAGCCAATAACTGAAACTCTCACACTTAGACTTCAAGATTTACACTTTTAGTCATTATTTTTTTACTAAATACTTATTTCCAATCCTTAGTGTGGTTGATGTATGTTAATTTTTTTAAATAAATTAATAATGATAAAATTAATTTTTCACTAATTTTTATTACATTTTCACATCATAATTATTTTTAATTAATTAATCGAAAGTTAGTATAAAAAACTAAAGTAGGTATTAGTGAAGATTTGAATGTAATTTAATTACCTATATCAACGTTTTCATTCACTTGTGGGCTTGAAATATAAAGATAAGTGGAAATAAATATTAATTAGGGAGGAAATATTGTTGCAGGGGGTTTAGACATTCTAAACTAATCTATTCTAATATCATCTTAAATCACCAATTGACCCAAAAGCTTAAACTAGTGGATGAAGAAGGTAAATTTAATTATATATCATCTAACACTCTTTGGTCTCTTAGTTTCAAAATGCTATATATTGTTAATTGTTATCTATGCATTTTGATTTTAATTCTCCTTTAATCTCTAATTTTCAAAATATTGCATTTTTGCCTTTCAATTTTGATTTTAGTTTTCATTTGATCCATAGACTTCAACAATAAACTTAGGACAAAAAGGTATGTTTCCCATATATCATTATATCACTTCTTCAAAAAAGTTTGTGTGTGCAAGCCAAGTATAAAACAAAAGAAAAGCAAAGCAAATTTTTTTGTTTTTCTTTTTTCTTTTCTTTTCTTCTAACTATGTAGCTTGCGGGCTATCACAGATAGATTATGATATTTTGCTATTATTTTAAATATTTTTAACTGTTTTTTTCATTTAAAATAATTTTCCGTTGTTTTTAATTACTATTCACCTTTGTGTTTGTATAAAAAATATAGACAGATTGAGTCTTGGAATTGTATTGTACAATATGATCATTTGAGTCGATCTTGAGGTTCCTATCTATTTGCGTCTAGTTGTCAATCAATTTTAAAATAATATATTGATTAAAATTATAAATAACTATTTTATTTTTTATTTTTAAAAATTGTGTTGGTCCTCTTGTAATTTTTTAATCATGATTTTCATCATTCATATGTAAGCATTTGTATTCTAAATCAAATTTTTCTTTAAAAAAAAAAAAAACAAAACAAGTTCTTAAAACTGTTTTTTCAAAATTTGACTTGATTTTTAAAAAAATACTCTCTAAAAAGGTTGACAACCAAGTAAAGAAATCAATAGATGTAAGTAATATTTATAGGCTTAATTTTTATTTAAAAAATAAATAACCAAAGATTTATCAAATGGGACCTAAACTTTTATATTATAATTTAAATTCTTCTTGGATTTTATATGTTATAGATATTTGTTTAACATCCCTTTGATTTCAGATTTAAAATTTCTAAAATTAAGTTTTTAAATATCATTTCTACCCATATGAGTTTTTTTGTTTTATTTTATTTTGTTACCTTTAATCTTGAGAATGTTACTAACCTCAAAAGAATTAATTATAAAAATAAAAATAAAAATAATTAAAAAAAAAAAAAAAAAAAAAAACTTCTTCTATTTTTAGGATTTAACTAACTTTGACAATTTTCTAGAGAAAATCGAATTTGTATTTATAAATATTTGTTTATGGCATGTTGATTCTTGAGAAAATTTATTTGTTTATAGCATGTTGATGCTTGAGAAAAATTTTAGTGTTATCATAGTATAAAAGAAATGTTCATAATACCCTCATTCATTGTTACCTAAAAAAAAAAAAAATTATTTAAGAATGGTAAATTCTAGTGATATGTAGTAGTGTGATTTTCTTTTTTAATTTCTATTTCTTGCTTGCCTTAATAGTAAGTTTTTGGAATAATGTGAAATCCATAAAATAAATTATTATCATTTAGTAGTGAAGCTTCAAAATATGAATGGAAGGAATACACTATACAAATAGTTATACTGTATTATTTGAAATTTTCTCACATTCATATTCCAACAGTACTAGAAATTTTCTCCTTCAGTAGTACCTGAAAGTTTTCTACGAATTGAAATAGGATTATGTGATCTATTTGGTACCTTTACTTAAAAAGAAAAAAATGTCTAATTGATCCTCAAACTTTCAATTTTATGTCTATTAGATCTTTGGACATTACAACTATCAAATAGATTCTTAATCTTTTAATTTTGTGTCAATTTAGTTCTTAAACTTTAAAAAATGTCTAATGAATCTTTAGACTTTTAAATTTGTGTTTCAATAGATCCTAAGACCCTGTTTGGTAACCATGTCGTTTCTGGATTTTTGTTTTTTGAAAATTGAGTCTATTTTCTCCCTATTTCTTATAATAATTTACATATTTTTTTAAGTACAAGGGTTGAATTCTTCACCAAATTCAAAAAAACAAGTTTTTAAAAGCTACTTTTTCTAGTTTTCAAAAATTGACTTAGTTTTTTAAACCATTGATAAAAAGTAGATAACAAAGAAAGAAATTTGGAGGTAAAACTAGTGCTTATAGGCTTAATTTTCGAAAACAAAAAAATAAAAAAACTAAAGGGTAATTGCAATTGGTAGCATTTTTAGAGATAATAATCAAGTATATAACATCATTTTTTTAAAAAAAAATGCAAATATAGAAAAGTCTATCAACAATAGACTTTTATCGTTGATAGACTCCTACCATCGATATGATCTATCACTGATAAACTCCTACCAACAATATGATCTATCACTGATAGACTATCTAAATTTTGTCATATTTGTAAATTTTTTTACATTACGTTATATCTACTAATACTTTAGGTCTAATTACTATATTTGCAACTGTCCCGGTTACCAAACGGGACCTAAAATATTCACTTTCATATCTAATAGGTTTTTACATATATGACGTACTTTTTAAGATCAAATTACAAGTTTAGTTCTTAAACTTTCAAGTTTGTATCTATTTGATCTTTGAACTTTCAACTTTATATCAAATAAGTCCCAGTGTCAAATAAATAAAATATGTCTAATATATCTTTAAACTTTCAATTTGGTATCCAATAATAGATTCTTATTTCTTTTTATTTTTGTATCTAATGGCGTCCTTAACCTATTAGACATATTATTTTTCTAATTCGCATATCTACTAAACATAAAATCGAAATGTTATGGTTCATTGGACGTAAAATTCAATGTTATATCCAATAGATCAATAATCAATTACTTAAAATAAATAAATAAATAAAAACGACCTAAATATCTCAACTAAAGATCTCTACTAAACACAAAATTGAAAGCTTAAAGTTTAAAGATCTCTACTAAATACAAAATTTAAAGTTCAAAAACATATTAGACACAAAATTGAAAGTTCAATAACCTATAAGATACTTTTGAAAGTTTAAAGACTAAATAGACAAAAATTAAAAAGTTTCAAATAGGTCAAAATACCATTTTGGTCCTATACTTTGAAGTTTGCTCAGTTTTAGTTTTTATACTTTCAATTGTTCAACTTTAATCATCGTATTTTCAATCAATCTTAAATTTAGTCCCCAATGCTAGTTTATTGTTGATTTTTTTAAAAATCTTTTATTATTTATTAGCAGATTTACTATAGAATTTGAAAACATATTCACATATTATATTTCTTCGCATGAAAGTTATTACTATTATTAATCAATTACAATAAAAATTAACTCTAAAAAATTAAATTTAAGATTTATTAAAAGTACGATGACTAAAATTGAAAAAAGAAAAAAGAACTTCGAAGTATAATGACCAAATTGGTAGTTTAACCTTGGAAAAATTACTCTTTTAGTCTTCAAGTTTTGAAGAATATGTATGTTTGATCCCAGGGTTTAAAAATATACATTTTTAGTCCCTAAATTTATAAGAATAGACCCATTTAGTCTCTAAGTTTTCAAGATGTACTTTATTAGTCCCTGATTTTTTAAAAATATGTTTAAAATATCCCTCAAATAACTTTATACTATTTTTTAATAATTATATGACATTTTAAATTAGAAGAATAATTATTAAAAATTACATCCTCTCGAACACTATTTTTTCTAATTTTAAATATCATATAGTTATTTCTAAAATATCAAACAAAAAATACTTCAAGGACCTTTTAAACTTATTTTTAAAAATTCAAAGACTAAAAAGATACATTTTAAAAATTGAGGGACCAAATAAGTCTATTCTTATAAACCTGAAGACTAAAAAAATATATTTTTAAAATTTAGGACTAAACACACATATTCTTAAAAAACTTAAGGTATAAAAAGTCATTTTTTTCCTTTTAACCTTTGACATATTTCTAAAATTTCTTTTACGAGATATGAAAAAAATGTGGGAAGACAAACATCATTTTCAAAAAACAATAAAAAAAATAAAAACAAAACCATTTTCAAAAAACAATAAAAACTAAAAACAAAATGATTAGCATGCAATTCAAGGGGAATTGAAGAAATGGGATTAGTTCTATAATTTAAAGTGAGAGGGGCGGTGGCGCCGCCTCGTTAACCGAAAAACTCAGCCACAGCCACAGCCAGAAGCAGCTGCTGCTGCTCAATTTTCTGCGCCACTCTCCACAGCACCGAATACGATGCAGATTATATATTGAAGCCGAACCAACTTTCTTCTTCTTCTGCTATGACCATTCTCACACTCCACACTTTCTCTTAACTTCTTCTATTTGGCTCTTTTGCTCTCTCTCTCTCTCTCATGCAAATGCAAAGTTTTGGTTTTATCATTCATGAGAGATCTTAATTTTTTAAACCAAACCATAAGTTTTAGGGATAATTGAAACTTACTCTATTATTCTTTTTACGTCCAACGAATCGACTTAGTTTGCAAGCACTTCGACTATTTTTTTAAGGCTCGTATTTAATTTATAACATTTGACCATTATAACTAAGATAATGTGTAGGATATTAAATTTTAAGATTTGTTTTCTCAAATGTGTTGAAGTGTGAATCATGCAGTTGTAAATAAAACAAAAATATATCCTCAACGACATGACATATATTGGCCCTAGACTAATTAAACAAATTACACATAATTGAAGAAGATATCAGCAGTAGATTGATAACGGGTCAATGTGAATTCACCAAATACAAATTGAAGAACCTTCATGTCAATCATCACAAATGCAACGCCCAACACTCTCTACATTAATCAATTAATTCCTTAGGTGAATAATTTCAAAATGTAGTATCATTTAACAATTCCAAAAAAAAAAAAAAAAGTTTATCGTTAGAGTTATCGACCGCATGTACCGATATGATCGATAACCACATAAAAAGAAAAAACGATAAATAGTTTTTATTGACTTATCGTTACCATTCAATCAATCGGAATGATAAATGATGACGTGTGAGAGTAAAAAAGTATATTTAATTCCTAATTAATTTTTCTGATTCACCAGCTAAACCTGCTAGTGGAGGAAGACCTCCTAAGGCGCCCAACTCATAATTGGCGAATTCGTATCTTCCACACATTGTTCACAAATATTCAGCCGTAAACGATGGATACTAAGCGCTGTGCGGAAAAATTGTTCAAAACTATTTTAAAAAGTTGGTGGATCTCACGTAATTTTCAAACACAATCGAATTGTGTTTATTGATTAGACATTCTGTAAAGAGCCTCACACTTCATTACAATTGTAGAACACAAGTAAACAACTACAAATGTAATAAAATGGGATCCACTTCTTAGATTACCATAAATGGATTCCATTTACAACAGTTAGAAAGTTAATCCAAACGGGCTTTAAGCCTTTTTATAGACAATATGGATTATGTTTCATGTTTTCAAAATAGGTGCAAATTTTTAGGTTTATAGTTTATCATTTAATGTATTTATATTTTGAACTTCAAAATTTAATAAGGAAATTTTCAAAAATAAAAAAATAAGGACAATTATTTACACAAAATAGTAAAATTTTAATATTTTCTTATAAAGACTAACAAAAGTCTATCAGTGTCTATCAAGTCACAAAAGTCTATAAGTGTATATTAGTGTGTTTTTTTTTTATCCTTTTGTTTATTTTTATAAATAGTTTCACATTTTTTTCCTATCTATGAATTTTTTTCATTTTAATATGTGAAATTATATTTTTAAAATTTTAAAAATGTTAAGAAAAAAGCTATAAAAGTTTGACTTAGATTACATTTTAGTCCCTCAACTTTCAAATTTAACATTTTAACCCGGGAACTTTGAACAATCTCACTTTTTGTCCCTATCGTCACCACCTTCTTCTCTTTTCTCTTCCTCCTTCCTTCCTTTCTCCCCCATTCTTTCCCAACCATTAAAAGTTTCCATTTTGTTCCGAACAAATTAAAATTTGAGTTATATTTTAAAAAATAAATAAATAAATGGAGGCAACATGAAAACATATTGCACATGTTGAAAGTATTTTATATAATTTATGGCAAAAAAAAAAAAAAAAAGATTATACCCTAAGCTTGTCTACATGTTCTTAATAATGGGGAATTGTAGGAGTGTATCAACATGCAGCAGAAGCAACAAGGATCAATAAGCATTCTAATTCATTAATTTTTGCTATAAATAAAGGATGCTCATACAATAATAAGAGGGTTTCATGTCATACCTTTGTAGAACCTCTTGAATCTCAAATTCAGTTGCAAATCTTCTCCAATTCTTCTTGTGAACCACCTCAAGATCTTTCCTACTATTCTTTTGAAATTTTAGATTGAGTTGTGGGACTCAAAATAAGCTTGAATGAAGGGAATTTGGAAAAGAAACTCACTGATGATGCAACTTGAAGAACACTTCTCCAACCTTACAAGTTTTCAAAAAAACTTCAACAAGTTCATCAGCTATTGCATGCCCGATTTCCACTTCCACCTTCTCTATTTATTGCAGGACATTCATGCAAAGAAGAAGGTTGCATGAGATGCAACTCATGCTTGAGTATTGAAGCTAGAGTCAAGTGGATGTTAAGTGAGCTACTTGGTTGTGACCAGAGAAATCCAATATTTCTAAAATTTGTGTTTTTCAATTTTGTTTCAATTCCAATTTGATTTTCCTAAATCAATTTGATTTCAAAAATTGAAAATTTTCCTAAGGCCAAGCATCCTTTGAAGGTAGTAGACTATAGACCTACTAGCCTTTGCAATGTGACTTGCAAAATAATCACCAAATCTACGGCTAACAGATTGAAAAATTTCTCTAGAGATTGTATCCACAGTTCAAAGTGCATTTGTTCTTGGTAGACTAATTTCAGACAACATTTTGGTGGGCTATGAATGTATCATAATATGATGGCTTCACGACAGGGGAGGTATGGTATGGCGGCCTTAAAACTTGATATGAGCAAAGCATGTGATAGAGTGGAATGACCTTTCTTGAGGGATGTTACGAGGAAGATGGGATTTAGCGAAAAGTGGGTGAATTTAGTCAGATTGTATGTCCTCTGTAACATATTTAGTTATGATTAATGGAAAGCCTAGGGACATGCTTCATCCTGAGTGTGGTTTGAGATACTGGGATCCCTTGTCTTTTTTTTTTTTTTTTTTTTTTTTCTGAAGGGCTTTTGAACTTCCTTTTGAAGGCTCTTGACCAAGAGAAGATCTTCGGATGCAAAATTCCTAGGCAAAATCCAATCATCTCCCATCTTTTCTTTGGAGATGACAGTTTGTTATTTTGAAATGATAATGCTCAAAAAGGGATGGCCATCAAGTATATTCTCAATTCTTATGAGGCAGTGTCAGGTCAGTGTATTAATTTTTCCAAGTCCTCAGCTATGTTTAGTCCAAATGTTTCAAAGGAGGTGCAAAGGTCGATGAGCCTTTGTTTATTGGTGCCTAGGCAAATACCTTGGTCTACCATTTCATTTTACCCGAAACAAGAAATGGGATGCGAAATTTGGGCCGATGACCTACTTTTTGGGACGGTTAAATATTTTGTGTACACAAACCACCTAGCACATGTACTTTAGTTTTAAGTTGATAACTTTAAAGATTTTTGTCGGCCCATAATGCCAAATGATCCAATTTTCTAAAAAATTATCAATTGACCTTCTGCTGACGTCATCACGGTATGAGATTACAAAAATGCCCTCCAGTGTATACGATACTCGTGCGCTCAAATGCAACGGTCGTCACAGTCGCTCAAAATTCTCGTGTAAGTGTCGTTCAATCTCGCTCTGCAAAACCATCATCCATCTACTGCCATAATCGAAGTTCTTGGGTAAGTGAATTTAATTTTTGTCTTGCATGTAGTGTTGCGTCTATTTAGGTTGGTTCATTTGCGAAGTTCTTGGTTTCTTTTGTTTAGGTTGGTTTCATTTGTTTAAGTGGGTTTCAGAGTTTAATCAATTGTGTCTGTTTTTTATTTTGGATTTCGATGTGTTTTGCATTGGTTGAGGATGAAGAAGGTATAATTAGAGCCAGACAAGATAGAGAATGAGTTTTCGAGAGCGATATAAGGTGAGAGCGAGATGGGGAAGAGCGAGATGGGCGAGAGTGAGATGGGCGAGAGCGAGATAAGCAAGATTGGCGAGAGCGAGACTTTAACAGTATGTATTGTTAGTGATTTTTTAGTACGAACTTGTTATTTGATCAATTGAATGTTCATACAACGCAGGAGTAATTTAAGATGTCAAAAGCTTTAAAAATACGTGAAGCTGATAGGTTTTCCGGGCAAGTAATGAGTCTGGCCCACGTTGCGAATGCCAATAAGATTGTGAAGGAGAAGTTTGCCAAAAGGCAGTTAAAGATGCTCAAGAGAACAATTTTTGGGCGATTTGTAGACATTGAACTTATATTCAACAACCCACTTATCCACCATATGTTATTGAGGGAAGTGAAGAAGCAGTGAGCGAACTCAATTAGTTTCTTTGCCAGAGGAAAGGTCGTCACGTTTTCAAATGACGATTTTTTATTGATCACTGGTTTGTGGCGGTTCCCTACTCGAGTTGTACGGAGTGATGAGTCCTCACAAGAACTTGCGACGAGGTACTTTGATAATCGGTCGACCTCAGACGCATTCCACCTGAATTTACTGGAAGAAGAATATATACAAGAATTTGGTATTTGAAAACAACGATGATGCTGTTAAAATCGCCCTAGTATATTACACAGAGATTGCAATGATGGGTAAGAACAAGCAAAAGAGTGTTGTCGATCGTACTCTATTTAAAGAAGTTGAAGACATAGATTATTACAACAATCTTGATTGGGGTACAATTATTTGGCAGAGGACACTCGACGCCCTCAAGACTGCACTAGATGATAAGGTTGGTTTATACAAGAAGAAGGTGAGCCGTTATGAAGTACTCTCTCCATGGATTTCCCCAAGCATTCCAGGTAGATGTTCCTTAACTTAATTTTATCTTTAGTTTAACATTAACATAATTATAAATACGAGTTGTTTCATATTTAGGTGTGGACGTACGAGATCCTACCATTGATAGTAGGGAACGTTGCCACTCGAAAGAGTAAGGTACCTGTGCCTCGTATATTATGGTGGTCATGCTCCCACTTGTTGTCATTCAAAGTACGAGAGAGACATTTTTTAGTCTCAAAATGTAAATGTAATCTAGCAACAGTATGTTTATTCGGTTGTTAAATGTACACTAACCATCTTACTGGGTTAGATCCTTAATGCAGACAAAAGTCAAAGAGGGTTTTGTCATGTCCGATATGGAGAAGGAGTTTCGGGACACCCCTATTGATAGACGGGTCGTAAGACAACTACACTCTGACACCGAGAGTTCAGGGAGCTCTAGTAGTTCATAGAGTGGCAGTAGTTCTGACGATAGTTCTAAAGGTGGGGAAAGTGATGAGCAAGATAATTCAGAAGGTGGAGTGAAGGATGACGAATCTAATGAGGACATGAACATCCACCAGTCTGCTTACACCCCCAGCGAGGATATGTTTCTTGATGTGTTGGTGGGATGACGTACGTCCTGAACCTGAAGAACGTTCTTTCCTCGAGGAGGATCGTTCTGAGTCTGAGGTTTCAGGTCGCAGGGAAGGAGCTAATGTTGTTCCTCTTGTATATTCGTACCTGCGGAGTATTGACAGCTCAATATCGAGCTTGGATGGTCGTGTATCGAAGCTGGAGACGGACACGAAAGACATCAAAGCACAATTGTCAACCATTTTGGCTCTATTACAGTCTATGAAGGGTACCATGATGTGTGAGGCGACGAGGTCCCCCACTCCATAGATAGGCCACGATGCCACCATGTCACCCATCCCGACTCTATCTCGGTCACCCACCCAACCTGTACCTAGGTCACCTATTCAGCCTTTACCTAGGTCACCTACCCCACCTCCACCTAGGTCACCTACCCCACCTCTACCTAGGTCGCCTACCTCACCCTGTCTCTTATACACATCTAGATGTGTATAAGAGACAGCCACCATGTCACCCATCCCAACTCTATCTTGGTCCTGTACCTAGGTCACCTATTCAGCCTTTACCTAGGTCACCTACCCCACCTCCACCTAGGTCACCTACCCCACTTCTACCTAAGTCGCCCACCTCTACCTAGGTCGCCTACCTTATCTGTACAGCCTGTATAAATCTCAATTCATCTGTACAGCCTGATATCACGGCCTTTTCTATCACTCTTCAACCACCCATAAAGCCTGACATCACATCTTCATCTATTTCTCACTAAGTTACCTCAACAGTTGTCTTGCCCACTATTCTTCCACCTCCAGATACGAGTAGAGTGTTGGGATTGGTGTCATAATTCTCCCGAAGTCTCGTTGTTTTGTAAAGATACACATTGTTTAATGAATAAAATAAGTGTTATTTAATTCTGGCATTTACTCATATGCAATAAACAAAGCTCCTTGGTTATCTTATGTGAACTTAAGCATGTATATGTGATATACAAGTGGATCATGCCTTAACTGATAACTTAAATAGGTCTGTAGTATAAGGATTAAGGTGGGATACCTGATTCTAGTAACACTACGGATACGGCCCGCTTTGTAGAGGTTTACAAATGTTGTAAACTACTACAGATGGTTGATCCTGACCATTCATGTGGAGATGTGCGGGCGGGGGTATCCTATACAAAGAGTTTGTATAAGACCTGGACCACGAGATGACTAAACTCTGTATATAATGTCATTGATACTAGAGACGTGCATCTCACTTAAACGACCATAGGTGACATGACCTCAATCCTGAGTGTTTTGGGAACTCCTGCTTTTAAGGGCAGTCCTTTGATTTGTATGGGTGAGAGTGGCCAGATTGTCAACTCAACATGCCTACCTTTTTGGAGACTTGTCTGATCTGGGAGCTGGGAACTCAATCCACAAGATGGAATTCACTCCTTTCCTAAAGCAGGGATAAGTAGAGAGATTGCTCCCTTAAGGGCTGATTCTGGGGCTTGAACATAGTGGTCACAACTTCTCTTTGGAAGAGAAGACTCAGTCATAGTAGGACTATGACTTATGTTCATTAGAGGGATCAGTGGTACTTAAGAAGACAGATGTAACTACAGGGGCATAACGGTTATTGGCTTAGTTGTACTTACGAGCGATCTGTGAAGGGTGGTCGCACTGCTGATTAGTTAAGATGGACACATAATATATCTGTGGTAAAGAGAGTTCAGTTGTCGGTCTTTGGTGGAGTGCGTGGTGATGACATGCAGAAATGCATGTTATCTTAAGCCTTTTACTTAGAATTATGAAGGTTGTTAGGCAGAATATGTGTCAATCATGATAGGAATTCACGAGGGAATGAACTTGCGTCGATCAGCATGTTGAATTTCAGCTAACCCGTTATTTTGCGTTATTATGTGTTCAATGTTTTATTTTTGTAGCTAAAACAGGAAATGGATGCAAATGTGGAAACCGGACCACCGCATAGACGATCACATGCAGAGAAACTCTCCATCGCAAAGGCAAACGCATCGATCAATGCATGGATGTTGCGGTAATCAGCCGTATGTGTCTATCGCATGGGAGTTGCGCTCGTCAAGCGATTGCGGTCATCATGTAGAGTTGCAGTATTAAGCGAATGCGATCATTGAATGATTGTAGCTACGCGACAATGTATACTAATGGGTTCAACGCAAGGTTGGTGGAACGAACGCATCAACGCATCTACCTCGAGAAAAACCAAAAGATGATGCTGACATTTCACCTACCACGCCATTAGTGGCAGAGGTTCAGAAAGGACTAACGTGTCGAACGTCAGACTCAGAGCAGTCCAATTAATGCTGGTCGCGACTCACAACTCTATAATAGAAGCCGATGAGCTAAATTTAAAGTCATCCGGGGATGATCCTTGTGATTCGGGATTTTTCCCATGATCCAGACAAACTGCGTGAGAAGATGGCTGAGAGTTCTTCACCACCTTCATCCATTCCGAGTGACGACTGGAGCCTTGATCGAAACTAGATCTCGAGGAATCAGCTCCGCCCATCCATGGCACCACCGGCAGCCTTGACGCACATCCGCTGGAAGCAAGTCTTTGCTTCCAGCCGGTCATTTCATTCCTTTCTTTTCTTATATTGTACTGTTAAACATTTTGTGATTAAGGAATTAATACAATTTATTTTCAATGCATTTCTCTATTCCTTCGACTCCATCTCCATCTTCTTTGCTTTAGCATCTTTATTTTCATTGCAACACTTAGTGGGATTGCTTGGGTATGCATACTTAGTCATGTGGATTAGGGATATGAAGCATGTAGCAACCCACCGAGAGGTGTGCATTGCGCGAGTGTGTGAGTAATCTTATTTGCTTAGTATGAAGCTGCTGCAACGCCTGTCTTATAGGCTTACACATTGCTTGTCTATGAGTGAAATCAGCAACAATCAACTGCCCGGGAGGGTAAGTGGTTAGTCGTATTAAGCAATGTATGCATTGTTCATAAGGGATAGTAACAATCTCTAGGTCAGCAAAGTTCATGCGGTTACCTTGTCCTTATGAGCGCATCATTCATCATTTAGGCTACTTGGGAGAGTAGTCTAAAACAAAAAATCTAAGACTCGGGAGAGCAGATTGGAACGTATAGGCAAGAATGGGAAACTTAGGGATAAGCTCCGTTTGCTTCACACAGCGTATGCACCCTACAGAATGGATTTACATGCGTCCAGGAAGTAGGATAAAGGGTTATGCGGCAGCCATGCTCATGCGGGGGAAGCTAATGAGCTGGTTATGGAGGTCTAGGTAGCATAGGCTTCTCGGCAATATCGCAGATTACACCGCATACATCCTAGAAGTTAGGTTCACGTGTGTGTAGCATGATTGCATGGCTTGCGTTGACTAAGGTTGCCTTTTGCGGTCACTCTTAAGGGTTGCAATGAAAACATCTCCGCATTTTATCTATTTTTCCATTCATTTATTTCATGTCAAGTGTTGTCGTATCTCTACCTCTCATGCATATTCCCATTGCGTTGTCTGTTAGATAGGAGTAGGAGTAGGATTAACTTAGCAACCCCTCCAACATTCTTTTATTCAACCGTCACATGCACATCACCGCATTCATTCTGCTACAAGTCCCTGCGTTCAACCTCGGATTACCCGAGAAACTTGTGTTCATGTTATACTTGGTGTGAGCGCAAGAAAACTTGTGACAGGACGCATGGTCATCGCATACATTTGTCGGCGCATATTCATTCCAACGCATGACTATCAACGCATATCTTAGGAACATGCATCGCATATTGCGTCCAAGGGATTTTAGTTGTTGAATAATTTGACTTCTAATTTCCCATCATCAAGTTTTTGGCGTCGTTGCCAGGGACTTGGCAGCTTATTGTTTATTAAGTTTTGTGTCTCTGCGAGCAAACTTTTTATCTCAGGAGTATTGCAGCTTGTGCGACTAGGTTGTAAACAATATTGAAGTGTAGGTGATGCGCTGAAAGCCAATATTGACCCCAAGGTAGAAGGGCAATCAGTTGCAAAAGAGCTTAAGGCAGTTCTAAGCTCATGACGGTCGCATGCGCCCAACAATTGCTGGAAGTTCCAATGGTCAGGGCAACTTGACCCGAGCAATTGAAAGCCATCTCCTGCATGGAAGACTCCTTGCGGTGACAACACTCCTATTTTTCTAGGAACGTCTTCTACTCTATCTTTACTTTGCTTTCTTAGTTTAGGTTATTTTTATTTTCATTGTTATTTTGGATATATGGCTGCTTCCTTGGGTATGGTACGTTTACTCTTGTAGGTGCAACAATAATTATCCTTGGTTCGCAGTTCAACGGAAGAATTCTTGTCATCCTTCAACGCTTGGCTTTAATCGCATGAATTCTAACGCATGATCGCATGCGTTGGTCTGCCTAAGGTCTTTTCCTGTTATCTTGTATGCCTTATCCGTTTGAAATTCTTTCTTTCCCGATTACGTTGTTTTGCAATGTTTCTATGATGGTACATATAGTTCACCGCATCCTCTAACTAATCAACGTAAGGCATTCTTTACTTCTATTAGATTCTTTAAATTTTGAAAGTCTTGAGTTTTATTTTGTGTAAACCTTTGTTCAAGCATTTATTACTGCATTCTTGTAATTTTGTTTTTAGCTTTGCGGTGAGAACGCTGCCAACCTCTAAGTTTGGGAGTGGCAGCAGTCTCGGAGAATTGCGTTCATTGCATTGCAATCATTTGAAAAAAAAATGAAGCGAGCTTTTGAGAATAATAACTAACTATCAACGCAATGGGGAAACCCAGGTTGATAAGAGTTAAGCTGTGAAAGGCACTGGCTCGAAGTTGGATGTCCGCATGACATACGTGGGGGCAAGCCAAAACGAAGGCAAGTCGCCAGAATCAGCGCATAAGCGTAACTTCTCTGTCCGATGCAAGCCAAATCAAACAAGACAAGAGTTGAGTTGAATATGGAACGCAACCAAAGTTGGATGTCCGCATGACACACGTGGGGGTAAGCCAAAACGAAGAGCATAACCAGGTTCAACGTCGCATTTGAATAAGTCATCGCAAAGTTTGGAATTATTTTGACGAACGCATTCTCAAAAGCTAAACACAAAGTTGTGGTGAATGAAGAAAAAGTTTTTAAACACCTGCCAGTTAACAGATGGTGGATCCCGTGACTAAAGAGTTTAGTCAGTTATTCACGTATCGTTGTGTTAAGGTTGATGCCCTAAAGTCTCGTGTCCTGTAGTTTGTAAATAGTTTGTACGAACGTTTGTGTTGTTAATATATGATATTTACTTCACATATTGTGTTTATGCTCAGTTGCTTATTTTATTTTCTTTACCACAAATCAATAAACATAAAATCCCTGGTTATCTGTATGTGACTCAAGCATGTATGTGGTGACATACAAGTGGATCATGTCTTGAGTGATAACCAAAATGGTCTGTAGTATATGGATATAGAAGGGAAACCTTATCCTGGTAATGCTACAGACGCGGCCTGCTTTGTGGAATGGTCACAAGTGTTGTAACTTGTCACAGATAGTCTGATCCTAAGCATTCATGTTGAGGACATGCAAGCGGGGGCGTCCTATACAAAGAGTTCGTATAAGACCTAATCACAAAGTGTTAACGTCTCGTTATATAACACCGTTCATGACAGAGACTTCACTTCACTAGGATGACCATAGGTAACATGACCTCAATCCTGAGTGAGTTGGGAACTTCTGCCATCGAGGGCGGTCCTTTTATTTGTATGAGTGCGAGTGGCCAGGTCACCGATTCAAACCAACCATTTTGGGGATTTGGGAGCTGGAAACTTAGTTACACAAGATGAAATTCACTCCTTCCCCGGGGTGGGGGTAAGTAGATAGATAGCTCCCTTAAGGGCTGATTCCAGGGCTTGAACGATATAGTGCCACATACCTTCTCTTGGCTCGAGAGGTGTTCACACATAGTTGGACTATGTTGTATTGTTCATTAGAGGAATCAGTTGTACTTAAGGAGTGAGATGTAACTACAGGGGCAAAACGATAATTTGGCCCAGCTATACTTACGAGCATCTGTGAAAGGTCATCGTACTCATGATTGGTTATATCCGATTGACACAGAAATATATCTATGGTAAGAAGAGTTCAGCTGTTGGTCTTTAGTGGAATGACTGACAGTTAACGGATGGTGGATCTCGTGGCTAAAGAGTTTAATCAGCTATTCACAGACCGTTGGAGTTTCAAGCTACAGGTCCATTAGATCCCCTGGGTAGCTTGGATAAAGTCGAGAACCAGTGTTTGGGTTAATTTGAAATGTTCAAATTGACAAGAGAAAGTTCGATTATATATGATATAATTGGACTGGATAATTATATATGATATAATTGGCTAAATGTATGAGATACATTATTTTGGAGGAAATTAGATATAAATATGATTTATATCAAGTAAAGGAGAAAATACTATAGCAGATATGTGATATCAAACTATAGGTTAAAAACATAATATGATTATGTTTATTAATATTTTAGTTGGTTAATTATATGATAATTAACCCAAAAATCATGTTTGGACGCGGGTTAGTGGGAATGAGTCGGTTATTGTAACCAATGAAATAAAAATGAAATTGTTTCATTTTTTGAATCGTTCATCTTCAAATCGTCCAAAAGAAATAAAGTGGAGCACATTAGTAGAATAGTAAACTATCGCTTAAAGAATCGAGAGTCTATACGATAGACGCCTCGCGCCTAAACGATCGTCCACCTCGCACCTAAACGATCGCACACTAGTTCCTCCACGATCGCATAGCTTCTCTAAACGATCGTAGTATGTGCCGAGTTTGCTAAATGATCGTAGTATGTGCCGAGTTTGCTAAACGATCGTATACCATTTCCTAAACGATCTTTCACTAAAACCTACACGATTGTGTAGTGTCTCCTAAATGATAAGCATCGTGCTATGCGATACCTTTTTCCCTCCCACTTGCTTATCGCCTACACGATCCGTGCTTCCTCCATCCTCTACCAAATTCACCAAAGACCACACTTTGGGTTCTCACTCCGAGAATACCCAGAGCTCTTTTCTGGTGGTGTCGTCCCCACGGCGTTCGTGTTCATGCGGTTGTTCGTGCTGCTGTAGTCGACGCTGCTGCTAGGCATTGGTTGATCGGGTGGAAGTTTCCGCTGCGTTAAGTTCCAAAGTTTGAAGACAGTCTTCAACTGGTATGGCAACTCATTACCTTGTTATTTTGTTATTCATAGCATATCTTTAATTAATATTTGTTTGCATAACTGTGCGTTTGAATGTACATTGTTGTATTTCGGTTACTGTAAGATCGGAGCGATTCGAACGCGCTCATCGAACTCTCCGATAAGAGATCCTTCACGTTGAAGCTTTGAGCTACAGGTCCATAAGGTCCCCTTGGTAGCTCAATCGATTCAGTTGATGATCAGTTCTTGGTGTTGATTTGAAATGTTCAAATTGACAAGAGGTATTTTAATTATATATGATATAATTGGTATGATGTATGAGATACATCTAGTGGAGATTGATGTAAATGAGATTTACATTAAGTACCATGGAATAGAAAAAGAACTATGCTTTATATGTTTCATGAGATGAAATATTAAAACTATAGGTTATAAATATAGAATGATAAGTTGGTTATCATTTATATTTATAATAATATTAATTATTGGATAATTATCTCTTTTTCTTTAATAACCAAATGAGTGAGTGATTATTGGAATCATGGTAACCGTGAGTTTAAAAGGAAAATGGTTTTCCTAATTTTAAAAAATGATTTTAAAAACGCTGAAAAGTTTTTCATTTGAGATTTTTCTCTCGGCGTAAAGGATCTCACGGAGTCATCAAGTAAATGTCGATTTACTAAACGACGGCTGGGCGAGCTAAACGATCGTGCAGTGGCGAGCTAAACGATCGCACAGTATTTACTAAACGATCGCATAGTTTTGCTAAACGATCGTTTGCCCTAAGTAAACGATCGTGTAATGTCTATAGGCAACAGACCGAGCTAAACGATGAGCTAAATGATCGCATAGCTTTTGTTAGACGATCGCATAGCTTTAGCTAAACGATTGGGCTTCGACCTATACGATAGGTCTCCACCATCTCCCACTTGCCCAGTCGTGTACACGATCAATGTTTTCCTCCTTCGTCTGCCTCATCCAAGTCCGAATAGAGCCCACCCTCTGGATTCTCACACCAAGAATACCAAGGTAGTCTTGTTGGTGGTGTCAAACTCAACTCGACACCGTTGAGGTTTTTTGGAGGTCGTTCGTGATCGAGACGATCATTGAGAACGAGCGCGAAGTGTTCGTGCGGTGTTGCGGTCGTGCAGATCGAGCGTTCGAGGTTGTTGTTGTTCGAGCGATCGTGCGCAATGGAGCATGGAGACGCATCTTCAAATGTTCGTAGAGTTTCTCTCTTTGTTCATTTGAGTTTTTCATGCTGTAATTTCTGTATGAATTGTATAACTGTTTGTTTAAAGTCGACTGTAAATGTATTGTTCATTCATGATTGTGATTTGGAATTATCTTTCTTCCGCTACTCATGGAAATCTCGAATCTGATTTCCTTCAATTGGTATCAGATCTGAATTGAATGCATTTTTCAATCACGGTGGGTTTCTGCATTTATAGTTAACCGTTTTCTGCATTTGTGGATGAATATGATGAACGTTTCGGGTTTAAATTGCCTTTTTGTTAAAGCTTTAGATATTACAAAGTGTTGATTGTAAAGGCCCCTGTGTTTTTTGGGCGAAATTAACATCGCAATCGTGTTTGTAATTCAAAAAGTTTGAGTTTGTCGAGTCGTTCGTGATGACGCTTCGGCGCATGGCGATGCGGTTCTTAACGAAGAAGAAGACCAAGCATTGGTCGGATCGTGTAGCCTCAAGTAAACGATCGTTGGGATATAACAATGTGATCGTTTAGTAGTTTTTTCTAGACGATCGTGTAGTATTTTCTAATCGATCGTTTAGCTACTAGTAAGCGATGGGGTAAATCATTTACCATATCGCGTAGCGTTGGTTGCGCGATCGTGTAGGTGCTGGAGGTAGACGATCGTAGTGGGAGCATGTGATGCTTATCGTTTAGTAGAAGGCGTGCGCTATGCGATCGTGTAGTCAGTAAGCTTCATCGCTTAGTTACTACCTACATGATCGCGCGTATATGATACGAAGGCATACTAAGCAATCGCTTAGGCGATGGTGCTTCGCGGCATCGTAGTCGGTTAGACGATCGCGGAAGGTGGGCGTTTTGCAGAGCGCGTTAAGCGATCATGTACTTCAGGCTTCATCGCTTAGTCTAGGTACACGATCGTATAATAATAGCTAAACGATCGTTTGTTTTTTTCTAGGCGATCGTATAGTAGATGCTAAACGATCGTTTAGCTCTGAGAGTGCTGGTAAACGATCGAGCAAAGCGTTTGTTTTATCGTGTAGACGATCATGGGGTGCTCAGTACACAATGGTTGGAGAAGCGATGCTTTCCCCGAGCGGTTCAAGACTCGGTTCACCTATTTGAACTGGAGACGAGACTCCTTGTCTTTGTAATAGTTAGCTCTTTTTGTATTTTTAAGGCAATTTTACCCAGTTCATCAGCATTGGTTGTTTATACATGTGATGTATGGTGCTTATATGTCAAAGTATTTGTCGTATAGTTAAAACCCATTTTAGGTTGTACAATTATTCATGCATCATGTATTATAAATGTTATAATCGAGCATGAAGAAATTACTTGAAAGCATGCGCATGCATCATGAAATATAAGAGTTATATTTTGCATGCAGTGAGCATTATCATGCATCATCCTTTTATTGTAAGTGTCATGGTCTAAGAGTGAATGGAAGCATGTTTTGCTTGTTTCATTGTTGTATTGTATAAGTGTTATATAAAAGAAGTAGCAATGAATGGACAATGCATTGAGCATGACACTTAGGTGGTTTATAAGCGTTATGAATGCCTTGCATGTGTTAGCTTCGAATTGTGGTGATTGTTTCCGTTTATAAGTGTTATAATGGAAATTAGAACTAGAGTTGCATACGGACTTAGGGTGAACTCAAGTTTTTAAAAAGGTTTTCAAATTGGATTGAGATAGACCTAAGTTCAAATGGTTCTAAAGAGTTTAGTAACCTAGATTAATCTTTTAAAATTTGTTTAATAGGATTAAATTGGTTGAATAAAAGATTAAATTTGTTGTAAACTTATCTATAATGGACCTTTTGTCTAAGGCGGGTTCTGGCTAGGCTGGGGTTCTTAAGTTGACGAAAACGTAATGCCCCTACCTGGGAACCTACCTGAAAAGGTGAATTAGATCGATTTTCAACAAGCATGTGACGTTTTGGTCAAAGATTCCGTTAAACAATTTAATGGATGATGATCAAAAGTTGTTCAACTATCCAAGGTAAAAGTTACTCTTGGGAAAATCTAAAAGTCACTTAGTTAAAATCCTTAGCCGTGTTTTTTCTAAGTAAGTTAAACCCTAGGTTATAAAATACTCAGTGGGAGGAAGAGGCATATCAGATATGTTTATGATTCCACTCACATTTCTCCCTGTATGTTCACACCGTGAGATTCATGCTTGGTCTCGAGGTGCCCAGGATGTGACTTCGGATGGTGTTTGCATGAGTCAATATCAAGGTGGACGGAGAGAGTATTTATAGTAAGTGGGTGAAGGGTGTGTGTCAACACGTCCTATGGTCTCTGTCATTGGTTCACACCGTGAGATCATTTTGTACTCCCTCGTGTTGCCTTCGGAGCGTCCCCCTTCGGATGGGTTTTGTGCAGTTGGTCAATATCAAGGTGAACACCAGAAATGGATAGGGTCGCTTTAGGTTTTGCCCCAATCGGATTTTTTCCCTTCGGATTGGCCTTTTGGGACGGACCTCTAGGGCTTAAAATGGCGAGTCACACTTATGGGAGATTGTTAAGTAAGTTAATGATCTCTTGGCCAAATCAATGATGGATTGTCATTATAGGAATAAGAGTTGTTTTGGTATTAATGACTGGTTGAGAACTTCTCAATTCAGAGGAGGGATAACTGACCTCCCTTTGGCGGCTTTTGTCCTAAACCTTTGAAGCATCATTGCGAAACTAGATGTCACACGGGGTTCTTGTTAGTTTTGCTAAAACGTTATTAGATGTTGTTTTGTTTTACAACGGGTGTTTGCTTATAACCTAACGTAGGTCAATGTGTTTTTCTTTTCAGCAACTCGATAGTATTTCCGTTTAAAGCTTTTAAAAATGACTGATTATTTACCGTGGAAAGAATCGTGTGAAATGAATTACATGGCAAACGACCTCGATCCCACTACTCTCCAAAAGAGGAGACAAAACAGTAAATATGATTTATTGGTCTTGGAGACATGTTTGGTAGAGAATGATGATTCTGCCTGGATCCCAGATTCGGGTGCTACTAATCATGTCAGTTCCTCTTACCAAGGATTCAGTTCCTGGCAAACGTTGCCACAAGGAGAGATGACTCTTCGAGTCGGTACTGGTGAGGTTGTTTCAGTTGTTGCTGTAGGCAGGCTGAAGTTATTTGTTGACAAGAAACGTTATCTGTTACTGGATAATGTTTTTGTAGTTCCTCATATTAAGAGGAACTTAATCTCGGTTTCTTGTCTCATTGAACAAGGCTACACCGTCTCTTTTTCTGAGAATAAAATCCAACTTTCTCGTTGTTGCTCTCTCTCTCCACCTTTCTCGTTGTCGCTCTTTCTCACACCCATTTCGTTATGCTATTTACATACCTTTTTTGAGACCACGTTCCTACAAACACCAATAAAACCACGTTCAAGAAAAGTTCATTCCATTCTGAAAAACCCGTTCTGAAAACTTTGTTTGGTTCCAAAAAAACTAATGAAGTTTATATTTTAAAGAATTTACCATTACATGTTTGTTGTGTTTTAACGATTTTAAGTTGTAGACAAATGATTTTGTGAAAATTGTCAAATCAATTGTATAATGACAAACAATCACATCACAATGGAAGATAGACAGACAGCGAGAGCGAGATCTATGTAGCGAGAGCGAGACAATTATCAAAGGCAATTCTTGTAATCTCATACTGTGATGACGTCAGCAAAGGTCAATTGACAGTTTTTAAAAAAAATCGGGTCATTTGGCATTATGGACTCAGATATTAGGTCATTGGCCCAAATTTCTCAAACGGGATCGCAATCTTGTGATTGGGTGAATAAGGTGGTTGCGGGATGTAACGGAAACTTATTCTCGATGGGGGTAAAGAGGTATCAATTAAAGGTTATAGGCTTCTAGTTCATCGAAGTTGTCTTCCTCTATTTTTCTGTATTTATTTTAAATGAATTACACGATAAATTTTCTTGCTACATTGGCAGAATTTTTCGAGAAGAATAATTTTATTTAAGTGACTTTTGAACTAATTTTAAATAAAATTAAGTAAAACAGCTATAAATCACTAGTTTGGAATTTAAACTAGCATTTGCCCTAATTTACATAGTTTAAATTTTGATCCAAACCGGTCCAGTGTACTTTCAATTTTGTCTTCTAATATTTTAAAAGTTTCGGTTAGAATTGAAATTATTTGTGTACCGTTTTTAAATTTTTAGAACAGAAAAGAGGAAAATTGAATTTTGTATAAAATAGCCTAGAAATAAAAAGAAAATTTATTGCCTTGTTTGAACATGTTTTTCTTATTTTGTTTTTCTGTTTTTAAAAATTAAGTTGGTTTACAAATATTTGTTTAGTTTTTCACTTGAAGAACTCTTCAAAATCTTAGCAAAAGAGAAAAAGTCTTTAAACGTAGAGTCGTAGACAGTAGTAGATTACAAAGAAAACTAATGTAAAGAATTATAATTTTTTAAAAGATCAAAAGGTAAAATAATAGTAATAATAAGGAGAATTTTACACGAAAAGTCCTTTGTATATTATATATTTTATAAATGATAAAATATCTGCTAAAAGCTCTTAACAGATATTTTAGACCGATTTAACTTTTTCACTATTATTTCAAAGTTTTTGAGATATTTAATTTTTTTCTTTTTATTAACATCATTTTCAAATTTAAACTTTGTTTTTGTTATTTATATTAATTTCGATTAATATTCATTTAATGCAGGATTTTCAAATTAACATTTCCTCCATTCTGGAATAATTTGTTTATTTGCTTCTATATGCCTAGTTAAAAATCAATCACTTCTCTATTAAGATCTCATGTATATGTCAAACATACTAATAGTATATTGTAAAATGTTGTACATTGCAAATATCATGATTCAGTTTTTAGTATGGTTACAAATATACTAAAAAAATATAAATATACGTCGCATATATTGTACGAATTGGCTTATTCATGCACTTATCAAATATATTGAGTCTATTATTCAAATATATATCTAATCTATTGTGTTGTGCATATCAAATATACCTTGTTCTCTTTTTTAAGAAACGTTCTTACTTAGGCAAAACAACTATCGGTTTGAGAAGTTCATAGCCATGAGAAACTTCCCTTACATGCATCTTTTCATATTATTATATATTTAAAAAAAAAAATTGAATGACAAGTCTAAAAAAAAAGTAAATTGGACTAGACTATTATTGATAATCTAATAATTAAGTTCACGTTAAAAATTGAAAAGTTTAGATGAGTGTGTAATTTGACCTAAAATAGGTTTTATGGGTAGAAAGCCCAATAATAAACCATTAACTGGCTTTCTATTGAATCCAACATAACATCTTCATAAGGCATGGGGAGTGTACTAGGCAGCAGTGCCACATTGTTTAGGAGAAATAGTTCATGATTGGCATAAAACAAAAACTAATACAACATATTCTCTTTTGGAGAAAGATCAGAAGTATCTACACAAAATCAAACTAATCTGGTAGTGGCAATGTGAACAATGAGTAAAAAATGGAGTATTGAAATCATAGCTCTCATACCTCAAACTTTCATGGTGCATCGTGCCTTTAATCACGAAACGGCGTCAAGTCGATATTAAAACGCTGTTTTCCCTTGCTCACTCGCTGAGGAAAGAAAAAGGATCCTGGTTAATTTTCATACTTTATGACATGATAAACATGTATGAGAAAATTGGTATATGTTTGTGGCTATTACGTCACTAAATGGTAACCGATAGCAACAAGCATTAATACACAAACTAAGATGATGGTAAAGAAGACGATAATGTGTCCTATTCGGTTAAGTTCAGTTCAATCTAAGGTCATGTCTCACCAGAAATGGCTCAGCAAAAATATTCAAGAAATCTAAATGAACTTACTGCAATTGCCACAAGCTCTTCCAGCAATTCCTCCAAATGACGCAAAGGCTGATTGAAAAGGGAATATTCATTGAAAGGTTCAGCCAAAAATCACTTAAAGGATCTCATTTTACAAATGAAACTCACGGCCCATTTAAGTAAAACTCACCCACTGTGTTGGACCATCAACTGGAGCGTTCAGAGGGTCATCATGCACCTTCAAACCATAAGGAAACTCTTGAGACAGAAAATTACTCATACAAAAATCCACAACTTCAAAGCAAAATTACAACACAATGAAGGCTTAAATCCTTTTTTTTTCCTCTCAAATTTTCACAATTATTTCATTTGTCATCCAATAAATTTCATCTATTGCGGATTCAAACACGTATCCTTACATTTAGTGATCAAAATGAAAGATGTGTTCATTTAAGATTTCTATTAAATAATTTTTTAAGAATTGCTGGCCAAGAACAAGTTGGTTTTTTATGTGAGGTACTGCCGTTCCAGGACTAAAACTAATATTCGAGGCCTCATTTTTAGTTTTCTATTTTTGAATTTATGCTTGTTTCTCTCAGATTTTAAATTATGGTTTTCACCTTTCTTCGAGGAACACTTGAATTCCTAGTTAAATTCTAAAAAATATAACAAGTTGAAAACTACATTTTTTTTAAGTAGAAAGTGATAACAAAACATAGAAAACTTATAAAACTTATAGGTAAAAATAGTGTTTATAAGTTTAATTTTCAAAATAAAAAACTTAAAGAAAACGAATTGAAAGTTCAAAGACCCAAATGGAAAAAACACGAAAGTTTGAAAGAGAGCTATGATGTAAATTGCAAACTAATAACAAAGACAACATATATAAACTAGTTGGCACAAGGAACTATGCTCCAGAAAGTTCTTTTAAACCAAAATAAGTAAATTCCAGGAGTAGAATGCATCAGGTAATTCGAGAAATTACCTTCAATTATTGTCTACCCAATTTCTTTTTAACTACCATTTTCTTAAATCTCTTTTGTTTTTCCCAGTGGATAATTGGATATGTGGCTGATCTGAAACTTGACTAGTATCAGAAAAATTTGAATACCTCCATGAATATCCCATCTACTCCAACAGCCACTGCTGTCCTCGCAATGCATGGTATTAATTCACGTAGGCCACCACTAGCAACACCTCCATCGCCCAACTTCAAAGACATAAAAACACTTACATTTAGCCTTCTAAATTCAAAGATCCACTGAAAAATGTTATCAGGAGATTTCAAGTAACAAACAACATAGAAAACAAGTTAACGTGTTCCACATCTCATTTTGTTCTATGCACTTATGAAACTAATTGACATAGATTTCAAACCTACGATAAATTTTATCATTGCAATCTTAATAGAGTTCACGTCCAACTGTCCAGTTCATAAAACATGAATACAATATTATACTATACGTACCTGTCTCCCGGCAGGTTGTTGCAATGAATGCGTAATGTCGGCAACCTGAATTGAAAGCATTTATCAGATTACTTTGGCCTGGATTAGAATGAAGCATGTGATTACTTCATCTAATTGTAAAACAGAATGGATTATGGAGGAAAAGGGTGAATGATCAAAATACAAGAGCTTCACATCAATTGAAACCCTCCTCCCTCTCTCCCAGCAGCCCAGATTGTATACATAATAAATTGGAATATAACTTTCTTTTTTAAAATGGAGACGTCTTGTCGTGCTCCAGAAGAACAAAGTCTTGAATGTGTCAAGTGCTATTCTTTTGCAAAACCCAATGTAGAGAAGCAAAAGTTGCAGGGTCAAACAACTTACAACAGGGCAGTTTGCCTCTCTCATCCACTCCAGGTTCCGAGGATCAACAATTAGATCATCTACAAACCAAATCATACATATTATAAGACAAACAAAATGGGACGAGAAACAAGTTAACACTCAACAATGAGGAATAAGTCAAAACTCGGGAAACCGAAGCCAGAGTTTGACTAAATGAATAACTGGAGGAAACAAATTACTTGCATCAGAAGACAGATAAAGTTGTATTCTGTTAAACTACACATTGGGTTGGTCACATAAAAGGAGAAATTAAACTACAAATGCCTGCACTAGAGGATGACGTTATGAGAACCTACTAAGATCTTTTATTATTATTATTATTATTATTATTGATATTTGAAAAGCTACCAGGAGACAAACTCGTATAATGAACCTAGCAAGGTGATACCCCAGTGCAATCTATATACAGATATTAAGAAATTTCATAACAAGAAAGCTCCCACCCCCACCCACCCAAAAATTAAACAAAGCATTACTGCCTACCCTACTTCAAAAAAAATAATAAATAAATAAATCTAATCATACATAATTTCATGGATCGAATGATTTTGAAAAGCCTTGGAAAGACCAAACCAAGAAGCCATGTGAAGCTGGATAAGTCAAAAATTTTCTTCCCAAGAAGATTCTTTATTATCAAAGATCCTCTTATTCTTTTCATACCATATTCCTCAAATAGAAGACGTGACAAATTAGTTAGGGGGTGTGTGCATAAGCACTTGCTACAGAAATTAATCAATCAATCGATACAAATTAAGAAAAATTTAATGTTTGATAAAAACTCCAAATGGTAATCTTTCAATTGAGAAAATTGGTTTTCTAAAAAAAAAATTAGAAGTTCCAGATGAACCAAGTTACCCAATCTCTTGTTTGATACAAATTAAGAAAATTTCAAGTATATAGGCAATAATTTGAAGCAAATGCAAATACAAGCTTCGCTTCAACCAAACAACCACAACAAACGATGTTAAACAGAAACCTCAGGGAGAAAACGCAGTAACTTACTATATCCAAACATAGTTCCTCTCTCACAAACCATCACATTTGAATTTCCAGCCATTCTAATCTTTTTAGCAGAATTTGTCATTACCTGAAGAAAAGGGTATTTGGAAAATGAAAAACGACACTACATACTAGTGACAAATATACATTTTTAAAAATTACATGAAAAAACTAAGAAAACATTCTAATTTTTCAAGTTATCAGAATTCACTCACAGAAGGAGCACAAAACTGGCCTTTCTTAATATTTATAATTCTCCCAGTCTCGGCTGCTGCAACTAGAAGATCAGTCTGTTATGGTATGAGGTCAAAAGTGAGATTAGTAATTAAGACTCTAACTTCAGATAAGCTTAACTCATGGACATATTGGTTCCATCAACAAACATTAAATTACCTGTCGACACAAAAATGCAGGAATCTGAATAATATCTGCAACTTTGCCAACTGGTTCACACTGTAAAAGATGATACATTACAAATTGCACTCTGAAAGACTTAAAAGTTCCATATTCACGCTCTAATTCTTAGTTCATACTTACAACAGAAGTTCAATTTCTACTTGCAGAAATGGCAGTAACTTGAAGGGACATCAATCGGAAAATTATGTGTAAGAATTCAGATCTTAGACTGTTCCAGACATGGTTGGATCTAACAAGACATTTTTTAGACTTAAAACAAATGACCACACAAACATAGTGTATTTATGTGTCTGAAGTAAACAACACAAAATACCTGTACGGTTTCGTGCACATCAGTCACTATGGGTATATCATATGCTACTTTAACCTTTTCAAGTATCTGCAACGATGGAGAAAACAAAAGATTTTGTAAATACCCAAATTATCTTGATAAGTTGCACAAATTTTGGAATCAAAAGAAACAATACAATAAACTCAAGGAATAAACAAAACGCCACATCAAACACACGAGTATTAGATGTAACTTTGAGACAGCATAAAAGATATCTGACGATTTTGTGAAACACTAACAAATAAGTATATGAATTACTATCTTCAATTTGAATTACTCCCCTTTTCCTCCAGTTATAATTTAAACCCCAACAACCCATCCACCCCCACTGAGGAGAAAATGAGATGTATAAGAATTGGCAAATGCTAACAATGGAGCCTCCTTTGGTGCAATGCCTGGAACATACCATATTGGTTCAATACACAAAAAGTGACAATAACTTAAATCAACAATCAAATGAAATCTGTCAATGGGAGAGCAGCTTGCTATGAATTTAAATTGCCACTCATTATTATTTATTTCCTACGCTATAATTGTACCAGACGTCCTTTCTATATGAGGTTTTACTTTAATTATATTAAAATCACAGAGAAATTAAAAAATAGTTGCACAAAAATAATCATCAGACACATATGGTGTTCTTGAAAGGTGTAACTATGCCTATGCATGGCCGTGCAATTCAAACAAGTAAACCATTAGAAACCTTCAAGCCTTCAACCAGGCCTGGACCACGAAAGGATTTTGCAGATGTACGGTTAGCTTTATCAAAGCTGGACTTGAAAACCAGTGGCAAACCAAACCTGCAAGATAACATAAAAAATCTTTACTAAAGAGAAAAAAGAGAACCAAACTATGAGGGAAAATCAGGAATAACATGAAATTATTGGCTCTATAAACTTACCTTCTGCATCAATGATCAAACTACTTGAAATCTAGTATTTTCTCGCATCACTTAATGACTTAATGTCATATAGAGGAGTATTTACAATTTTTTGCATAGCCTTATTCAGCAATTTGGAATAAAGGACCTAAGACCCAAGGAACCTGAATACATACTTCGATGATATATTCTTGATGTGCTTGGCCATCCTAAATATATGCTCCTCCGATTCAATCACATTTGGACCAGCCAATAGGAAAAAGGGCTCAGCAGCCTGTCCAAATTAGTACAATCATCATGTAAAGTGCATATAGATGATCAATGGCTGATGTACAGAACAAATGATCAAGGAATTAAAAAAGAAAAAGAAAATGTTTCAAACCCGAAGCTGGTTGAAAAGCAGCGAAGCGTCCATGGCGTTTACTTATGTGCAATTAAAGACCGCAGACAATTACTTCTAACCAATTCAACAGAAACAGGAGGTCTGGAACTGAAATAAATGCCGGTGAACTTTAGACATTGCAAAAGTGAAGTTAAGGGCACATCGAATGGCAAAATGAGAGAGAAATCGCAAACACACACAGACAAAATAAGAGGCAGATTCAGTATGCATCAGAACTTCATGCTAATCCAATAGTTCTTCAACTTTTCAATCACGATTTTCAATTTTGAACATTATGTATGGTAAAATCAGATGATAACCGATGAAAGCAAAAGAAGAAAGGAAGAAGAATAGCACACACTTGTTTACTGGAGAAAGAGCATTATTCTTTCATGATCTGAATACAAGAGAGACTGTTCGTATAAATATATCACTTGGACCCTTAGGACAAGGCTAAATTACAAAACTACCCTTAGGACTAAAACTCTTATTTTCAACACTCCCTTCAAGTTGAGATATAGATATTAATAATACTAACTTGCTCACACAAAAATCAAAACTGTGTCTGAGTAACCCTTTTGTGAGAACATTTGTGACTTGCTGACTGGAAGGAATGTATGGAATGTAGATGTTGCCACTGTCCAGTCTTTCCTTGATGAAGTGTCTATCAATTTCCACGTGTTTTGTCCTGTCATGTTGAACAGGGTTATTTGCTGTGTTTATTGCTGCTTTATTGTCACAAAAGAGTTTCATCGGAAGATCACTGTCTTGATAGAGATCCGACAGGACTTTCTTCAACCAGATTTCTTCACATATCCCTAGACTCATGGCCTTGTACTCAGCTTCAACGCTGCTCTTGGTAACCACTCCTTGTTTCTTACTCCTCCAAGTAATAAGATTACCCCAGACAAAAGTTCAGTACCCAGACATTAATTTTCTGTCAACAACAAAACCTGCCCAATCAGAACCGGTGTAAGCTTCAATGCATCGTTTGTCAGACTTTCTAAACATCAAACCCTTACCAGGAGCGATTTTCAAATATCTCAAGATGTGTTCCTCATCATTCATGTGTTCTTTGTAAGGAGCTTGCATGAATTGACTAACTACACTGACTGCATAGGATATGTTAGGTCTAGTATGGGATAAGTAAATTAATTTTCCATCGAGACGTTGATATCTTTCTTTATTGATCGGAACTCTATTATCCACATCACTAAGTTTAGCATTAAATTCCACAAGAGTGTTAACGGGCTTACATCTAGTCATACTTGTCTCTTTGAGTAAGTCGAGCATGTATTTTAGTTAAGAAATTAAAATACCCTCTTTTGACCGAGCTATTTCTATTCCAAGAAAATACCTCAATTTCCCAAGGCCTTTAGTCTCGAACTCCTCGGTCATTTTCTTTTTTAGCTTGATAATTTCAGTGACATCATCACCAAACAGGACAATGTCATCCACATAAACAATGAGAACTGCAATCTTCCCTGATACTGACCTTTTTGTGAACAGAGTGTGATCTGATGCCCTTGATTGTACCCTTGGGACTTCACGAAGGTAGTGAGAATTTTTCAAACCAAGCTCTCGGAGATTGTTTCAACCTATATAGAGACTTCCTTAGTCTATAGACTCAGTGATTAAAGTGACTTTCAAAACCCGGGGGAGGACTCATGTAGACTTCTTCTTCTAACTCACCATTCAGAATCACATTTTTTACATCAAGCTGATGGAGGGGCTAGTCTTTGTTCACAACCACTGACAAAAGAATTCGGACGGTATTTAGCTTTGCTACTGGAGAGAAGTTCTCTGAGTAGTCTATTCCAAAGGTCTGGATAAAGCCTTTGGCAACCAACCTAGCCTTTTGCCTATCAATCGTTCCATCAAACTCGTACTTTATGGTGAACACCCACTTGCATCCAACTGTCTTGTGTCCTTTAGGGAGCGAGACTCGATTCCAAGTGTTGTTTTTCTCAAGGGCTTTCATTCCCTCCATAACCGCAACTTTCCATTCAGGAATCTCCATTGCCACATGTATACCGCTTGGTATCGTTACTGTATCCAGGCTTGTAGTAAGAGCCTGGAACTCGGAAGACAAATTACAGTAAGACATGTAACGGTGCATAGGGTACTTCGTGCAAGATCTAGTACCTTTCTTGAAGGCAATGGAAAGATCAAGAGAGGCATCATGACTTTTTATCTCATTTGACCCTTCACCACATTCAGTATTCTACTTAAGAGTTTTATCTTCTGACGAATCTTTTACACATTCATCCTTCCTTGTAATTGTATCGCTTTCTGGAGTTGTTTCCTCAACATTGTTATTTCCAACCGCATCTGTATTGCACATGGTGTCCTTAGTACAATTATCAGTACTATTGACGATTTCTTCATTCTTACCCACATTACACATATCATTTTCAGAACAAGCACCAATATCATTAGAAGTAGAGATACAAGAACCTGGTGCTGATGTTGGTCTAACTTATGGACTGGAGCCGGAGAAGCATCAAGTGGCACTAGTTCCTTTCTGAGATTCTTTCTATAGTATGTTATCCATGGGACTTGTTTGGTAGGGAGGACCGTGTCGTTAATACTCAAGACGGGCTCAGATTCAGGTGGTAAATCAAATGAAATTGGTGATGTGGACCCACTAGAACTCTCCCCCCTGAAGATATTAATGGAAAAGAAGGGTTGATCCTCAAGTAAGGTAACATCCATTGAAACGAAATACTTTCGAGAAGGTGGATGGTAACATTTATACCCACGTTGATGAAGATGATACCCAACAAACACATATTTCTAAGCATGAGAGGTAAATTTTGTGCAATTAGTACCATGGGCATGAACAAAGATAACACACCCAAACACCAGGAGAGGAACATCAGGAATAAGGCAGGTGGTTTGGTATGACCCTTTGAAACATTCAAGAAAGGTGTGAAATTTTAGGACACGGGAAGGCATGCAATTAAATAGATAGACTGCAATTAGGATAGCATCCTCCTATAAGTAAGACGGAAGGGAGGTAGACAACATAAGGGAACGAGCAACTTCAACCAGTGGCAATTCTTCCATTCAGTCACCCCATTTTGTTGAGGAGTGTATGCATAAGAACTTTGATGAACAGTTCCCTTAGAAGCTAAGAAATCTCGAAAAGAATTGTCAAAGAACTCACGCCCGTTGTGATGGCGGGAAATTAGGAGGTCAATTTTACTCGACAACCAAAATCACATGGACACGATATGCGATGCATGTTCCTAAGATATGTGTTGATAGTCATGCGTCGATGGTCATGCATTGGACTGATAATGCGTTAATGAATGTATGCGATAACCATATGTCCTGTCACAAGTTTTCTTGCGCTCACACCAAATATAACGCGAACGCAAGTTTCTCGAGTAATTAGAGGTCGAACACAGGGACTTGTAGCTATATGTTTGCGGTGATGTGCATGCAGCGATTTAAATAAAAGAATGGAGGGGATGTTGCTAAGTTAATCATACTCCTACTCCTATCTAACAGACAATGCAATGAGAATATGCATGAAAGGTAGAGATACGACGAACCTTGACATGAAATAAATGTGTGGGAAAATAGATAAAATGCGGAGATGATTTCATTACAACCCTTAAGAGTGACTGCAAGGACAACCTTAGTCAATACAAGCCAATGCGATCATGCTACGCTCATTCACAACAAATCATTTTCCAATGCAAATGCAATGCTCCTAAGTCTAGGACACATGTGTTGAATGCAAAAGTGTCCATAGAGCTTATTCCTAAGTCTCTACTCTTTTCCTATACGATGATGCAAAATGCACACAACGCTGCGGTGACCGCACTCAATCGTATCCTATCTCTAGGATGCATACAATGGGTTAATAGCAAATAGTGCTTATTCCTAAGCTCCTATCTCTTGTGTTATGCATTCTAACTTGACTCTCCCGAGCCTAGATTCTGACCTGACCTTCTCAAGCCTAGATCCTGCCCTTAGACTACCCTCCCGAGTATCCCTAATGGACGAATGAAGCATACATACTACAAGATAATCGCATGAACTTGGTTGATGCAAGATTGTTACTATCCCTAGTGAACAACGCATACATTGCTTAATGCGTTCAACCAATTACCCTCCCGAGAAGTTGATTGTTGCTGACTTTACTCATAGACAAGCAATGCATTAGCCTATAGACAGGCATTGCAGCAACTTCACACTAAGTAAATAAGATTACTCACACACTCACGCAACGCACACCTCTCGGTGGGTTGCTACATGCTTCATATTCCTAATCCACATGACTAAGTATGCAATACCCAAGCACCCACACTAAGTATTGCAATGAAAGTAAAGATGCTAAGCAAGAAGATGGAGATGGAGTCGAAAGAATAGAGAAATGCATTGAAAACAGATTGTATTAATTCCTTAATTCCAAAATATCATACAATACCATATGAGAAAAAAAAGGGAAAGGAAATGACCGGCTGGAAGCAAAGATTTGCTCCCAGCGGTGTGCGTCAAAGCTGCCGGTGGTGCCATGGATGGGTAGAGGAGCTAACTCTCTCGAGATCTAGCTCCAGTCAAAGGCTCCAGTCGTCACTCGGAATGGATGGAGAAGGTTAAGAACTCTCAATCGTCTTCTCAAGCATTTTGTCTGGATCGCAGGAAAAGTCCCCGGTTCACAAGGATCTTCCCCTGAATAACTTGAATTTCAGCTCGTCGGCTTTTATTTTAGAGTTGGGTCGCCGATAGCATTAATTGAACTGCTTTGAGTCTGACATTCGGTGCGTTAGTCCTTTCTGAACCTCTGCCACCAATGGCGTGGTAGGTGAAATGTCAACATCATCTTTTGGTTTTTCTCGAGGTAGATGCATTGATGCGTTCATTCCACCTACTTTGCGTTGATCCCATTAGTTTGCGTTGTCGTGTAACCGAAATCATTCATAAGCCGCATTCGCTTAATACCGCAACTCTACATGATGACCGCAATCGCTTGACGAGCACAACTCCCATGCGATGGACGTATACGGCTGATTACCGCAACATCCATGCGTTGATCGATGTGTTTGCCTTTGCGATGGAGTGTTTCTCCGCATGCGGTCGTCTATGCGGTGGTCTAGTTTCCGCGTTTGCATTCATTTCCTGCATTGGCTACAAAAATAGAATATTGAACACATGATTTAACGCAAAGTAACGGGTTAGCTGAGATTCATCATACTGATCGATGCAAACTTTTTTCTCGTGAATTCCTAACATGATTGCCGCATATTCTACCTAACAACCTTCATAATTCTAAGTAAAAGGCCTAAGATGACATGCAGAAATCACGTTGTCACTCCATAAGATGGCAATTTTCAAGTTCAACTATGTCTTTATAGTGGTATAAAACTGTTGGAACACTAATGATACCTCAGACTTATCAATAAAGAGGAAAACCCAGGTAAGCCAAGTGTGATCATCAATAAAGGTCATGAACCAACATTTTCCAGTAAAGGTGGTGATGGGTGGACCCCAAACATCACTATAGATAAAAATAAAAGGTTTGGACGACTTGTAAGGCTTAGAGTTAAACAAGACACGATGTTGTTTAGCCCAAATACACACATCACAAGTCAAAAAAGAGACATCAACATTATGAAACAAATGAGGGAATAAATATTTCATATATTGAAAACTATTGTGTCCAAGGCAAAAGTGCCATAACATGTAGTCTTTTTTAGAAGTAGAATAACAAGACGAAATCAAAATAGTCCTACCACAATTCCTAGAGGAAGCATCTGCATTAAAGAAATAGAGCCTCTATCATGCCGGACAGCGTTAATCGTCATCCCCGAGCTCAGGTCCTAGAACAAAACAACATTAGGTGAAAAGATAACTTGACAACCTAGATCTCTCATAATCTTATCGATAGACAATAAGTTATAAGAAATTTTTGGAACATGTAACACGTCCTGTAAAGTTAAACCCTTAAACGAGGAGAGATGGCCTTTCCCTGAAACATGCGCAAATGACCCATCGACAATCCTGATTCTTTTATTACCAGCACTTGAACAATACGAAATGAATTGGTCAGGAAAGCTGGTTAAGTGATCCGTAGCTTCCGAATCAAGGATCCACGACTTGTTACCATTCACACTAATAAGACCAAAAGATTGAATTGTACCTGACTTAGCAATGGCATCGACACCAACAACACCAGAATCATTTTGATTATTCACCTAGGTTTGAGGCTGAGAACCACCATCTACTGACTCACCCACAAGAGCTCGTCCAAAACTTGACTTATCATGTGATTGACGTCGTCTCCCATTTGGTGGTCTACCATGCAACTTCCAACACTGATCTTTGGTATGCTAAGTCTTATTGTAGTGTTCGCATACATGAGGGGGCATACTATTTTGTTTGTCACTATTAGGTCCGGATGACTTAACGTTAAATGCAATGGAAACTGTTGGAGAGATCAACAAATTATTCATGGCACTGGATATGTCTTCCTCAAGACGAACCTCAGAACATACTTCCATGAGGGAAGGTATTGGACGATATCCCAATATCCGACTATGAACTGCATCAAATTTAGAATTCAGGCCTGCAAGAAAATCATAAACCCGATATATTTCCTCGAGTTTTGAGTACTATACTCCACCATAAGGATAGTCTCAGACAATCTCACGACACATGTGAAGGAAATTTTTGAAAAAGATCCTTTGAGCAGAAGCAAAAATCGACCCAAATTCCATTTTCATTGAATATAAGTTTTGCAGTAAATAAGAACAAGATATGCATTTATCTTAAATTACAGCATGCTTGAAATAAAATACTTAGGATTTTAGAAACTCTTACCTTTGAAGAACCTTTTCTTCAAGAACTCCCTCGAACAGATCACGAACTGATCTACTTCTCTACGCGAAATACCACCACTCAAGAACCCTCTGTATTCTCTTAGGATAAAGGATTCAAGCAAGAGTTGTAGGCTTTACTTGAATCCTTGGATGAGGGAAAGAGATGGAGAGGAGGAGAGGGAAGAGAAGAAATTTTCTTCTCTGTAAACTTTTTCTTGGAGAGAACTCTTCTCTTAGAGCCAATTGAGGAAGAAGATAAAAAAAATCTCTAACCCACTTAAAAACATTGAGAGAATAAGGGGAGGAAGTTGTAACTTTTTTCCTTTAATTAATTTCAATTAAATTAATAACTACTTTATTATAAATATACACTATATGTTATATCAAATATAACATATAGCCTGAATTTTGGTATCTCACCCGTTAAATACCCGGATTTATGACGTCCTTCGAGGGCCATCTTGATAGGTTGAGACCACGAGAAATAGTTATGACCACTCAATTTCTCCCCAATAATAAAACCTGCAGAGTTTTCCATTGATCTAGACAATAATTTGGTGTGGGTAAAGCAGGAAAAGAAGTTACCGGATTTCCTAAATATATTGGTAAGTTGGAAGAGAGATCTAATTGAGTTGGAACTAACTAAATATTTGGGGTTGTTCGAAGAGCTACCCCGAGTGCAACCATCTGTTGCTGAAGAGACTGGTTCTGTTGTGTAAGTTGAAGTTGAAGTTGGGTGAATTGTTCTTGGACCATAGTTGGGGACATATTTTTGGGGTTTGTAGTGCCCTGAGCCCTTGAACTAGAATGCATACAGTCAGGTTGTCCTCCGAGATAATGTAACAACGACTCCCCAACTTCAAACCTGCTGGCCATCAAAATAGTTTGTTGACTGAAGCTGCCAATCAAAGTCGGTTGGGACCTAAACACAGCTGGAACAGTAGGCATGATCGGCGTGTTGGGTTGCGGCTGGAAGGACCTAAACGCGGCTGGCTGGTGAGACCCGAACGTGACTAGAGCAGCAGTGGCTGCTGTGCGCTGGGCTGCAACGGCTTTGGTTGGCTAAAAAGCGTCGACTGCGATTGACTAGAACATGTCGATTGCTGGGTTCTGATCAATAGGATTGCGGCATAAGGTTTGGTCTCGATTTACTGGTTGTTGGTTGGCTCGATCAGGCATTCGATCAGCTAGGCCTCACTTGGATCGGTTGGCTTGTGTAGATGAGGAAGAATTGTTTGAAAATACCTTTCCACGACGGTCTGTACAACAACAACTATATCGATGGTTGTGGCATCATTGTTGTTGGCTGATGGCAATGGTGACTCTCTTGTTTGGTTTTCCTCAGTGGTGGCTAGGGTTTCATCTTCACGCTCTGATACCATGATGAAAGTAAAAGAAGAAAAGAAGAAGAATAGCACACACTTGTTTACATGGAAAACCCTAGAACAGGGAGAAAAAACCACAATACATAACACTTTTTATTATTCTTTGATAATCTGAATACAAGAGAGATTGCTGATATAAATAGACTAGTAGGAAACCCTAGGGCAAGCTAAATTACAAAAATTCCCTTAGGGCTAAAACTATTATTTTCAACAATAACAAACAAAAAAAGAATAGATCCAACACAATAGTTGTTTAACTTGAGAATGCTATACAAAAATAGCTGAGACAGTAGCCGTAATCTGCAGGAAACAAGGAGAAGGTGATTTGATTTTGGCTTGCTATGTTATTGAATTGTTGTTTGTTTCTTAGGAAAATCTCTTCGAAATGCCGGTTCACAAGTGTATATCTTTTCCATGAAAAATATCTAAAAACATGTTGTGTTCAGGAAACTGTTGGCGTTCTGAACCCAAAAAATGAAAACCCACTGACCATTTTAGTCAAAAGAATAACCCAAATGAAAATTTAATGAAAAGAAGAACAAAACTGCATGAACTGAACAAACCAAAACCGTTGGTTCTTAAAAAAAAAAAAAACATTAAAATCATTACAAATTTAGAGAAGAATAACTACATTACATAGGCTTCTCTAAGTTTTTGACCAGAATCAATAGCTGGAATAATATGAACCTTAATTCTACCTTTTCACATGGGATCAAGTGAATGGTTTATAGGAGAAATTCGGAATGCAAAAATAAGAAGAAGAAGAAAACTAAACCATTAAACATGAAAAAGTGGAAGAATTCTCATCTCTAAGGAGAGGCCAATGTGTTGAGGAAGTTGAGAAAAATGAAGCAATTGGTAATTTACCTTGGAAGATGGTCTAATGGAGATTAACAGTGGAAAAGGGGACGATGATTTATTGTGAGGGAGCTGGAAGAAACAGTAGGAAGGGAGGGGAACAAATAATAATAATAATAATAATTAAAAAGAAAAAAGGAAAAATAAATTTTCACCTTTTTTTAGAAATTAGTAAATCTACAGGCTCTTGTATTATAAAATTAGTTTAAACTTAAAAATATTACTCTGTGTTTGGAACCATGAGAACACGTTTACCATTTGGGGCCATTTGTTTTTCGAAAGGTAGATAACCGAAATCCATGAGAACACGTTTACCAATTAGGGTCGTTTGTTTTTCGAAAGGTAGATAACCGAAGTCTTAGATGCCCGAAATTATATATAATAGGAATTATAGATGTTTGTATCTTTATATTTTTGCAGTTATCTGGAAATATTTTGATAACTGTGTTTGTTTTGAAAGATTTCTACTCGGGAATAACTTAAATTTACATAAAGTTCCAAGAATGTTAATTTGATATAATTTGAACTTATATAACATATTTGTTTTTATCAATTTAAATTTCTTTTAAAACTAATACGATTTATAATATTTTTATATGTTGTTTTTCTCAACAAAACAATTTATCATAATTTAAGATGTTTTTATTAAATAAATATTAAATATAAATATAAATTTGAATATGTTGCTAAAACATAATAAGAATTACGATATAACTAAAAATATATGATATACATAGTTACAGTATTTATATTGATTATATAATGCAAATGGAGATTAATATATATGTGTGTGAAATAAAATAAAAAGGAAGGACAAAAAAGTAAAATGGGGATGCCATCAAATCAAGAATCTGAAAAAACCTATATTTCAATAGGGCATCTAAAACTCTCCAGATGCCCTCCGTCCAAGCATCCTAAGATGCTGGGGAATCTTTAGACGTCAGGCATCTCACAATAGTGCAAAACAAACACGGTAATCAGAGTGCCTGCTTCATTGGAATCTAGGATGCCTGTGAAACAAGTGACCCCTTGGTGTAATCGTAATGGGATATCTAAGACTCAGTTTGGTAATCATCTGGTTTTTAGTTTAGTTTTTTTTTTTTTAATTAAGCTTATTTCATCCACATTTTTTTTATAATGATTTGCATCTTTATTAAATACAATGGTTGATCTTTTAGCCAAATTCCAAAAACAAAAATAATTTTTTGAAATTTATTTTTTTAGTTCTCAAAACTTGGCTTAGTTTTGTAAATATTCGGTGAAAAGTAAATAACTAAGGAAGAAATTTTGTAAAATTTTTCAGGTAATTTTCATTAAATTATTTTGAATATTTGGGTGTTAGTTTGATAAATTGGGACTAAAATTTTAATTTGGAAGGCATGATGATTAGTTTAAAAGATATTTGTAAAAAACTGGAATTTTAATTCAATTTAAGGAAAAATTAGATAAATTATTTCAAATGGTAAAATTGTTGAAAATATTTACAAAATATAACAAAATTTTAGAACTATTAATGATAGATGCTGATAGACACTCATTATCACTAATAGAATTCTATCAATGTCTATCAGCGTCTATCATTGATAGTTCTAAAATTTTGCTATATCTTGCAAATATTTTTGTTTATTTTTCTATATTTAAAAACATCCCTTAATTTATTTGAGGAAAAATGTGATTTTAAATTGATTAAATATTTGGAATGATGTAATTTATCTCAATTATTGGATTGTGTTTTTCCTCTAATTTTGGTTTTAGAGCCAAAATTAAGATAATTGGAGAAGTTAATTGGTTTGAGATTAATTTGATAAGAGTTTTGGAATTTTGGATTATTTTAGATAAAGATTTAAAGAAAAAAGAAGAAAATAATTAGGATTTTGAAAATTAAAAGGAATTTGAAATTTAAAAAGAAAAAGGGGAAATTATGGTTTTAAATTTTATCATCTTTAATTTTGAAGTTTGGATCCGAATTGAAGAATACAATTAATTTAAATTAAGTTGATAAAAGAAATTTGGATTTAAGTTAAATTAATTAGATTATATAATTTCTAATTTAGTTAGGTTGTGATTTTTTTTAATTCAATTAGAATATGGATTTCCAAATTAATTAGATTATGGACTTTCTAATTAATTAAAGTATGGATTTCCTAATTAGAGAATATGTCTTATACAAATCCAATCTATCTACTACTTCAAGTTATGGAATCCCAAATAATTTAGTATTGAGATTATTTTTTCCTATAAATACAAGCATCCACTTCATTCCAGACCATTCACTTAGAGAAAAAAAAATCTATGCTACTTTTATATTTCTTTAGTTGTTCACTATTGTGCATCTGCGAGTCACCACCACTCACCAGATTTTTATCTGGTGAGTTGTTGATGAGTTTTCTTTGGGTCTCTTGGTTGATTCTTTAGTACACATTAAATTTTGGACCAAACTTGATTTGTCCATAAGGTTTGAAGCATTGATTCAAGTTTTCGAATGTCATTAGTGTATTGTTCAACAAGTTCCGGAGCATTGTGACACACATTTGATTTGAATCTTTGAGTGAAGTTTGGAATAAATTTGGAGCATAAAGAATTTGAAACATTAATTCAAATTTCTTGTTTATTTTATACTGATTAGACCGTTAACTTCATGATATGGACCAATTGAACTATTTTGACCGTGATGTTATGTAAGATTGACTGAAGGCATGCTGAAATTTCTTTTTCCCCTAAGTTAGACGACTATGATTATAACAAAGAAATTATGTGAATAGAGATATCCAATTTTTCCACGAGGACAGGGCTCTGTAGGACCCCGCCCCGAATGAGGTGGAGGATTCCTTGATTAGGTGAGGAATGGAGGAAAAAAATTCTCCGTGAGCTAAACGAGAACAGGGACGGGGACGGGGAATGCATTCCTTGTCCCCATCTCCACCCCGCCTCCGCCCCAATTAGCTTCTACATATTTATTTAGTATAGTTATCTAATGTTATGTTATTATTATTATATAAATATTACATTTAAATTTCAAATTTGATTATTTATTGGAAAAGATAATGAATATGCTTAAATTGAATATTTAAATTTAGATTATATATGTGAATAATTTGATTTATATTTATTTCTTTCTACTAGAAAAATTAATTAGCTTTTTTAGGCCAAAATTTGAATAATCTGTCTTTAAATTTAAACTGTCATGTAAAACTCGCCATAATAAACAATTTAGTGATAAAATTAATTATTTATTTAAAATTTGCTTACGTTAGTGATTTAAATTAATTAGTTTTTTACAACAAAAAAAAAGGTAATGGAAAAAAATTATGGAGAATCCCCGTCTCAATCCCCATGGGGAATTTCACAGGGATGAGAAATGAAATGGGGAGGCGGGAGGATGGGGAATGGTATCCTTGACCCCGCCCCGCTCCGTGGACATATCTATATGTGAACTGGTGTCTGCTAAGTTTACATGATTCTTGTTAACTTTCCTTATCTGGACATGTGTACACATATGGTTGATTGTGTGCTCCTTCGGGACCACACCATAATTGTATGTGTGCACATTTATAACCGATCGTGTACCTTTAGGATACACACCTACGACTGACGTGTGCTCCTTTGAGACACACCTACGATTGCTTTGTGTACCTTCACGATACATACAATGCGCATGTTCCTTCGAGTCACATTTATGACTGATTTGTGTACCTTAAGGATACACACTATGACTAATGCGTGTTCATTCAATATCACGTTTATGACTGATATGTGACCCTTTGGGATCATTATGACCGATATGATGGGTGTACATTGATGCCTAGATAGACTAGATAATAGATTATTTAGAGGGTCCAATAGCGGATCACTTCTTAAATATTTCATACTCACCCTTTTCTTCCTTTATGTTTTTCAGGCAATGATAGGTATAGATTGACGAGTGATAGACGAGAACCGTGATAGAGCCATATGGGAACAAGAGAAATTGCTTCTGCTCAGTCTATGTTTTTTTTAGTCATTTGAATGTTTTGAAACTAGAATTTAATGTCAGACATAAAATTTAATGTTTTGAATGTTTTCTTTATAAAAGTTTTTAGGGGGCCTTGAATAAAGAGTTTATTTATTTGTTCCTTTATTGTTTATTGACTTTGTGAATTGTTTTGAAAATTGTCTCTATCGTTTTAACGGGTTCAACTTTAGTGGTCAAAATGTTTTGAATGCCAATGCGTAATTATAAGTAACGACTCTTGTCGGAGTACTCGAAAGATCATGTCGTTACAAATTTGGAGGTGAAAGTGGTGTCCATATACTTAATTTAAAAAGAAAAATAAAAAACAAAAATAAAAAACAAAAAGGTTACCAAACTGGGCTAAATTATGTAGTGGTTTGAACTCATAATGGATCATCTTTTCTGTTACCATTTTAAATCATCAATTGACCAAAAGCTTAGTTAATGGGTGAAGACAAATTTAATCTTATGTCACTAAGATTCCATTGATAAATCAATTATAATGTGCAAGAATAGTAAATGTAATTGGATTAGTTTTGATCATGTTTAATCATGAATTTGTCACATTTATTTTTATCGTTATTGTTTGACCCTAAACGATAACAATATCTATAATAGTAAATGTGACAAATTCATACTTTTCATACTATAATACATTAACAATAATGATAACGTAATTTCAAAACACCAAAAACATTAATCACCCATTGTTCATCAATTAATTTGCATTTTTTTATTATATATTAGACAATGAGCCTCACGTGCCAGCAAAATACGAAACACAAGATAAACAACAACAGATGTAATCTATCGAAACTCACTTTTCATATTACCATTTTTTTTCTCGTTACTGTAAACATGGCCCGATTTTAAATCAGAACATATTAAAAAAATTTCTGCTCAAAATAGGCTAGATTTGGTAGGATTTCCATCAAAATTGGACTAATTCCAACTTTGTCCTTGTTGAGTTGAGGAAAAAATAACAAAATTAATTCGGGCATAGTTTGAAGGCGAGCAACCAATTAGCGAAGGATTGTGTAGTTGTAATTATTCTAAGCAAGCTCTTCTTGAAAATGGATTACGATGGTTTCAACAACAAATTACCTAAACCATAAATTATATAAATTATATTTCCAAAATAAAACCGATACGCACAATTTAACATCAATCGGAGAAAATGACCAATCAAATGTAAAGGTAGAAAAAATAATCTAAACCCTATAAATCTTAAATATTTATTTACTAATTTAAATATATTTTTTAAAAAGAAAAAATATCAAACTATTTACAGAAATTAAAAAAAAATAATCCTATAAACGATAGACACGACAAACTTCTAACAACCTCAAAAAAAAAAAAAAAAAATTTTTTTTACTATTTTGTATAAATAGTTTATTTATTTTTTGTTTTTTAAATTTTATCCCTATTTTTTTCATTTTTTCAATTTCAACCAACTCTATCAATTTTTTTTAGCGATGCTTAACTCAGTTTAAAATGTGAAAATTGGATTTTTTTTCCCTAAATAATTTCGTTTGCCCCGCACGTGTGGGTGACAGCGTGGCACTTCCCCTTTGCTTTGCCATTTCGATAGGAAAATGGATAATTCAATTTTAATTTCCGGACCTTCTTCCTCCTCCACTGGACTGTCAGCCCCTTTCATCTTCAACCATTTCCTCTCTCTCTTTCTCTCATGCGAAGCTGAAATTTATTCCTTTGATTCCTTCCAGAATCAAAACTCTCCCATGGCGAAAACCCTAATTTCATCTTCACCTTTCGTCGGTTCTTCTCTCCCATCTCTCTCTCGCCATGTTCGTCTCCACAATCTTCCTCACCGGAGACACGTCGCCACCAGAGTCAATTTCAGCTTCCATGAACTTCCCCCTATCCATACCTTTGATTCCGCCTTCAATTTTGAAGCAATTGTTAGCAGAGCCGAAGGCCTGCTCTATACACTTGCTGACGCAGCGGTTGCCGTGGATTCCACTGTTTCAGGTGGCGCGGCGTCGAGTTCCACTGATACCGCGGTGCAGAAGAATGGCGGATGGTTTGGATTTATCTCCGAGGCCATGGAAGTCGTTCTTAAAGTAAGTTTTCGCGTCAATAAACTCGCCTTGTATAGCTGATAATTCATTTCGTCTCAACGCTTGTTAATTACTCTGCTGAGGATAAGAGAAACTAGTGTATTGAGTGTTGGAAATGGTAGAATGTCCTTATAAGTCGGATGATTAAAGATTCTCATAAGTAATCATCAGAATTTCTGTATTTTGGGGATTCTTTGGGTATGGATGATATCAAGCACTACAACTCTGAAAAATTCATATATGCATAGTGGAACAGTGAATATGCTGTCACCTTTTATGGCATTTCCTGAAATGCATCTGTTTTTCTATGTTGCTCTGTGACTGAATGGTGAAACGAAATTTTGACGTGCCAATTCAACTGTATCAGGTGTTGAAGGATGGACTAGCGGCTGTGCACGTCCCATATTCATATGGATTTGCAATTATTTTACTTACAGTTATTGTTAAAGTTGCTACTTTTCCTCTCACGAAGCAGCAGGTTAGTTGATTCTGCCATGACAGTTAAAAAAGGAATTCTCATAATCTGATGACACATACTTCTCTTATGACGAGTGCATTCCAGTTGGTATAGGATAAGGGATAACTAACACGAGTCAATGCTTTTGTGATGTGTAGGTTGAGTCAACATTGGCTATGCAAAATCTTCAACCGAAGATCAAAGCCATCCAACAAAGATATGCAGGAAATCAGGTGGGGCATTTCTGTCCATTATGGAAGCTAGCAAGCTTTTGAGCTTGGATTGAGGGGATTTTCCTCTCTTGTTTCAATTATAAAGTAATTCCTTCTATCGTATTATTTTCTCTATTTTCAAGGAAAGAATACAACTTGAGACATCGCGGCTTTATAGACAAGCAGGAGTTAATCCTTTGGCAGGTACAAAGCACTCGCGAGTCCTTTTTACCCTCTTGTTTTTCATGTGTTGTTTATTTATTTATGGTTTTGCTTGATATCTATGCATACTTCAAAGTCCAATTTCATGTTTCTGTAGGTTGTTTCCCAACTTTAGCCACCATACCTGTCTGGATTGGTCTATATCAGGCCCTTTCTAATGTGGCAAATGAGGTAACTAAACTGTTGTGGTCATTGATGTTTATATAGGCCACTTGAAATATAACTAATTTGTTCTTTCTGATGTTACTAATTCTTGAAGGGATTACTGACTGAAGGTTTCTTTTGGATTCCCTCTCTTGGTGGACCAACTACTATTGCTGCTCGACAAAGTGGAGCTGGAATCTCTTGGTTGTTTCCTTTTGTGGTAAATTGAATTCCACAATTTTGACTTATGTTACCCAAATTTTGATTCCTGCCCATTTTTTATTTTGTTATTATTTATTATTTATTATTTTTAGTTATCTAAGCAAATCTCACTTCCGGGATACCAGAACTTGATTCTGATGCTGATTGTTGAACATTTAAATCTGAAGCGAATATTATCTGTTTTTAAAGATGTTCACGTGGTTTGTTGCTTTCATGCTTTTGAAAAATTGTGGGTATAAAATTTTGAAAAGCTTCATTTTTTCACTCTTTCTTTGCAAATACACTCATAAGCTGCTGCTTTGTTTATTTTTTTCTTGATGTGGTACAGAAATGCATTCTCCTCTTGATAGAAAATTATTTTTCCATTAGATTACAGTAGAAAAAGTTGTCAAATGCCCCCAATCTCTCCCACAATCCAATCTAATTTGGATTTTCTATTACTCGATGGTTAGATACCTCTTAAATTATAGAAATCCTATGATAAGACTTGGAAATTTTATTGAAGGATCAATAAGAAAATACCACGAGTGATTTGAGATACTTGGACCCTCTCCTTGAATTCTCAAGACTAAAAATCCACAATATTTGCCTACCTCTAGAAAAGCCTGACCCTTCCATTTATCCAAACTTGTCTCTAATAGCTCGTGACGAACTACCTTGTTACTTCATATATATCAATGAACAATACAACTTGTTGATATGGTTAAATTTTCCTTCACCCATCAACTTAAGCTTTTGGGATCAATTGGTGATTTAAGATGGTATCAGAGCAGGTGGTCCAGGGAGGTCTTGTGTTCAAGTCCCTACAATATTGTTTCCTTTCCGATTAATATTGATTTTCACTTGTTGGGCATTCTTCATATTTCAAGCTCACAAGTGAGGGGGAGTATTAGATGATATATAATTAAATTTACCTTAACCCATCAGCTTAAACTTTTGGGCCAATTGGTGATTTAAGAAAACTCTTTTCATTAATTAGCTTTTGTTACTCCCTAGTCCTGCAATAAAGCACAATCTAATTTAAGTTATCGATACTTGTGCTTAATAATATTAACTTAAATAAGTCAAGGTTAAAGTTTCATCAAGAATTCATTACAAATTTCTATAGATGTTCATAAAAGCTGTAAATTGTTTTTCAAGTTTTTTAATAATTGAATATTCATTGATGTATATGTAAATTAGATTTCTTTTTCTTTAAAAAGAAGCAACTTCTCATTGATATAATAAAAAGGGAACAAAATTTAAAGGATACAAACTCCTGAAGGGGGTGAAAAAGAAAAAAAAAACAAAAAACAAAATGACAAATACACCCATATAGAGAACAAACATGAACATAAACTTTTCATAGACCTAACAAAACACACCCCTATCGAAAATGACTCTTACTACATTTGCTACCATCTTGAGAAACTTGCGAATGTTGGGAAGGGCCTTCCAAATTAGCTGCTATAGATTTGTCTTTGTACTTCTCAGAAATGGTTGAGTAACTATCATTTAGCTCTTGTTTGTATTGGAGGAGAATTTCTAACTTCTTTTGAACATATTCTATGCTACAAAGAAACATTCCACGACAAATGAATACCAAGTCCCATCATGTTGTGCAATCCAAGGCTCCATACAAACACATGTGACGCCATAGAGAAGCTTTAATACGCAAGGCACAATACATAAATTTGAATGATTAACATCATCATGGAGATCAATGTTTTATCTTCAGCCTGGGGGGTGCTCTACCTTTTTCTATTCTACAGCAGTAGAGGGGGTCCTCTTCTATAAATGATCCAGCACATAACAATACACTCTTTTTGTGAGGGGAAGGGGGAGGACAATGATATTGAGATCAATGTTTCATATAGTTTGTTTTGTTGTTGTTGTTGGTTTATACATACATATATACATACATATATATATCTATATCTATATATCTATATATATATATAGTTTGTTGTTGTTGTTGGTTTATACATACATATATACATACATATATATATCTATATCTATATATCTATATATATATATAGTTTGTTGTTGTTGTTGGTTTATACATACATATATACATACATATATATATCTATATCTATATATCTATATATATATATAGTTTGTTGTTGTTGTTGGTTTATACATATATATATCACTCCTTAGTAGCTTTAAAAATGTGCACTGAAAAAACTTTTGTTCAATAAAGTTAGATCTCTTTCATGGTTAGAGTAGAGCCCTTTTTATGGTTCTTCACATTTTTCTGGGTTTTATCTTTATATGCCCTCACATTCTTTCATTTTCACTCGATGAAAGTTTAGTACTTCATACAAAAAAGAAAAGTTAGTATATGCTATAAAAATAAAAATAATACTAGTGACTAAAGAAAATTCAACCTGGGTTTTGTAATTTTATGTTTGCAGGATGGCCATCCACCATTGGGCTGGTCTGACACTGCAGCATATCTTGTATTACCTGTTCTCCTTGTCATATCTCAGTATGTATCGATGGAACTCATGAAGCCTCCCCAGGTGAAAACACATCTCAAGTTTGTCTGCTGTTTAATTGACCATTTCAAGTCTCTTTAAGGATTCTGAGTCTGATTTGCTTTTATTCAGACTGATGATCCAGCACAAAAGAACACACTCCTCATTTTCAAGTTTCTTCCCCTCATGATCGGTTACTTCTCATTGTCTGTTCCGTCAGGATTATCAATTTACTGGTTGGTTTCTTATGATGGTTCTAATTTTCATTATTTCCCTATATCTTCCTCTGTTGTGCACTTATCGTCTATCTGCTGAGACACCACAAATGCCTGTTTTTTGGATTCGACTCCTGTTGTATGTATTATTCTTAGAAAAATGGTTTGCGTTAGCTAAGAAATGATGTTATATGTTAGGTTCACGAACAATGTTCTAAGCACGGCTCAGCAAGTATGGTTACGCAAATTAGGAGGTGCAAAGCCTGTTGTAAATGAGAATGCTGCTGGAATCATAACAGCTGGACGTGCCAAACGAACGCCTGAATCAGAAAGAACGGGTGACAGGTAATTTTATTTTCAAAGAGACTTATTAAATGCTTTTTTACTTCATTTAATGACCAAGAAATGTTAAAATAGGTTTAGGCAGTTAAGGGAAGATGAGAAGAAGAATAAGTTAAGCAAGGCAGCTCGATCAGAAGATATTCAAACTTTGGCTTCTGAGTCTGACAATGAGGATGGGTATGATGGGGAGACAACTGAGAAGGTAAAAACTCAGTGTTGAATGTTCTTACTTGAAAGTATAAATCCCAAATGAAATTTACTTTACTGTCAGTCTATCACTGCGGAGTGAAATATTTAGCTGTCTTGTTTGCTATACTGTCATTGAAAAAAATGTTCCGGGAGAAAATAGTTGATTTACTGAAATTAAATACAGCCGCATTGTTGTATAGGAACTACTACTCTAAAGTGCCACAGAATAATAGGCCCTCCGTGCACCCAATAGAAAAATATCAATGAAGTTCGTGTATATATAAAAATGTATTGTGTAATAGTAATACCATCTCAACAAATTTAGTATTATGATCATGAAAATGTAAAGAAATTACAGCTCTTTATTAATAGATTATTTAAAGGGACGAAAGTCTGGAACAGATTTATTAATTTCTTCATAACCGCTATAAATGGGCTTTTTTCGGTGTGCTTGTCAAATACTGGTAGAAACTACTTCTATTCTGTCAAGAGTATGGACTGTAATTGATTATGTGACATTCTTGACTTGCATTGTTGTCAAGCAAGTCTATCAGATGATGTTCATAGCGGGGGTTGCTCTGCAGCGAGCTAATTAGTTCTATGATAGTAATCTTAACCATTAATCTTTTTTGCGACAAATTGTAGCATATTTAGACTTGATTAGGTGTTAACTGTTAACAAAGACGACCTTTTCTACTGCATTATTGAATTGCACATATGATGAATTTTCTAGTCCATGAAATGATGGTATGATAATCCAATTAATTATTGTATATTTTTTTTTCTCCTATGTTATTACTAATTATGTTAGAAAAGATAAAAGACATGCAATTTAGATTCTGTTTTATATTTTCAGATTCACCAGTGAATCAATGTTTGGGAGGCCGTTTGAATTCTGTTTTCGAAAATTATTTTCGGATTCTGTGATCAAAACAATGCAATTTTTGAAAACAACATTTTTATGTTTTCAATGTATTTAGATTTTGAGTTTGAAATTTTAAAATGTAGAATTATATTAAAAATAATAAAAACATTAACAAATATAGTATTTCATGTTATAAACTCAATTATTTTTGTTAATTTAAATGATATATTATATAATGTATTATAAATTATATGATATGAGAAAATAATAGTTATACAAAATTTTTAACATAAACCAAGTTCATAAATTAGTTAATAATAGTTTTTATTTAATCTAATATTTAGTAACTATAGTTAGTTTTGTGGATTATAAATATAATATCAGATACATTTTAAACAATTGTTTGAATTGGAATTTGATTTCTAAATATGTTACCAAACACATATCTGAAAACATGAAATACAACATTGTTTTCATTGAATTCCTTATTTTCAAATTTCTGTTCTCAGATTATCTACCAAACGGACCCTAATTCTTTTCCAATTCAAAATCAAATTGGCTTGAAGCCTGATAGATTATAGTGTATGAAACTACATGGATGATATCTTTTCTTAGTGCTCTGTTTTATCTGTTTACTTATTATCGTTGTCCTTATTTCTTAATTCCGAAGTAGAGGAAGATCGTTGGTCTTTTTGTATTGTGCATTGATCATTAATTTTCATGATAATTGATGGCTTGCTGGTACAATGTTTATATCTATTTGGTGATTTATCAGGCTTTCGTCAAAAACTAATTTGAAGTGTTTTAACAGGGTGAAGACAGTCTAGAAGAGGCATATGCATCAAGTGCAGACAAAGAAGTCCCAGCCTATAATCGACAAAAGAGAAGCAAACGATCAAAGAGGAAACGTGCAGTATGAAAGATTATATACTGATATATTTGTAGGTAATTTTGAGCCGTGTATATCTCGACATATTGCGAAGTAGTTAAAACATAGTGACCACCACTTTTATGGCTAATTCATTTTTGAATATAGTGCAAATAAATTCAATTAGTATTCCTATTTTTTTTTTTTTTGGAAAGGGAATAATTAGTATTCCTATTAGTTAAACATAAATTATCCTGCTACCTTTTGATAAGTCCAAAGAGGTTGAATGAAAGCATTAGAAATGTGACTTACCCCATACTGTGCTTATTTGGGAATATCTAGTTAGAGTTAATCTTTTGCCATTCCTCGCGTGAAAGTTAAAAATTTACTCAGCCAATAACATATTTTTCATTGGATATATGTGAATTAGTGATTGATTTCTGTTGCATTTAGGGAGGCTACTACTTGCCATTTGGACTTATTTGCTGGCCTGCTCATCTTTTGTTAAGCATCCACTTGTAAATACGTATGTAAGGAAGGGTAAAAAGGGAAACTAGGATTCGGTAGTTGGTTAGAGAATGTGTTCCTTAATAGATAGGGGGCAGAGAGGACTATAGGGGAAATCAGTTATTTTGGTAAGTGTAGTACTGTCTGGGAGAGAGACTTGGTTTACTGTTTTGTTGAGAAGTACATATTGATATTGATGCCTAATGTCCTGATTTGATGTGGTTTGAGACGATGATGTTTTTCAATTTACTGACGGAGCTTTGTCTAAGAAGGTGAGAAATATAGTGCATGAAAGGAGAGATTTTTGTACGGTTGATTCATTTTCAGTCCCCTAAATAATTATTGACCTGCCTCTCACAAACTAATGAAATCTAACCTTCTGTTTACGCAAAGTGCACTATTACCGCATTTGATTTACATAGTATCGCGTTAAAGATAGTCATGTCTATCGTAGTCTTAAACATGATGATCATGTCCATCGTGATCCTCATTTATCTCTACTACACCGTAATATTCATTGGAAAAGCACTGCAAAATGTGAGAAAAATTGAAGATTGCGATAGGCATAACCATCACATTAGGGCTATGATAGACATGATTATCCCTAACATAAGCAGAAAGTTAGATTTCATTGGTTAGTGGGGTGGGATATTATTCATTTAGGTGGCTGAGAATGGATCATCCGTACAAAAAACTCTATTATGTATTTTCAGTCATTCTCTAAGCATAAGTGTGTGAATCTATTGCCAAAGGGCAGAAGGAAGAGAAGAGTCTTCATCCATATTCTACAAGTGATGATAGGAATACAGTTTATGTTTTGAATACAGAAAGAAATGGACAGCCAAAACGCATGCTTTGGTCATTTCCTTGATGGAGGCAGATGATTCCCCTCTGGATTTGGCACTGATGGCTTTTTATGAGCTCTCTTCTCTATTGCCTGGTTTCCATCATCATAACAATGAACACAATTTCAGGTATGAATTCTTTGCATCTTATTAAAAAATCAATCTAAAGAAGAGGGACAGATTAAAAAAAAAAAGGTGACTTATTTATTTATTTATTTAAAGTTTAACACTTACAAGATGGGAGATTGAATTGTCGATCTCTAGGATAGTAGTGGGTGGAGCTATGCTTGAATTGATTTTTATGTTTGTTTTGAGGGGCACTATATATATATATATATAAAAGTTGTTTTTTAATATAGAAAAATGAACTAAAATATTTACAAATATAGCAAAATTTTACTATTTATCTATAATAAACTGCGTGATACAGATAGAATCGTGGCTTATCATAGATATACTGTGATGTTTTATTATTATTTGTAAATATTTTAGCAGTTTTTTCGTTTAAAATAAATTTTCAAAAAATAAAAGGATGGTTATTGTTATTTTTTTTTTTATTACAAATGATTAGGTATATAGTATTTTTTTTATAAATAAAAGATTTATGAATATTGTATATTTTGTATTAACTTTTTTCCCTCTGAAGTCATTAAAAAAAATTAGGGCAAATTTCAAAAATTATTCTTATAGTAAGATTTATGAATATTGTATATTTTGTATAACATTAGTTGGAAAATTTGGTTTTGTTTTGGCAGTTAATTATTTTAATATGATGAGAGAAAAAAAATTCCATTATGAAAAAAAACATATTAATTTTTCTCTCTATGAATGTCTTTCTCTCTCGTCCACTCGAGGATTAAAAAATATCGAGGCCGGTGTCAATATTGATATTTTTGACACATTTCTTTCTCTAAGAAAATTTCACTTTGTTCTTCGTGCTAAAAGAAAAGATTAATAATATTGATAATAATAACAACAATGCTTTGTTCTCTTAACAAGGGATTTTTTTTAGGATTGTTTTCAAAGATAGAAAAATGAATAAAAATATTTACAAATATAACAAAGTTTTATTGTCTAAGATCACAATAGATGTGATAGATTACTACCTGTGTCTATATGTATCATAGACACAGATATTAGTTCGGTAATATTTTGCTATTATTTATAAATATTTTTAGCAGTTCTGTTATTTAAAATAATTTTCCTTCTTTTTTTTTTCCTAGGATATTAGTTTTCGTTTTCATACACTTTCATATTTGGGACTAAATTTTGACTACAGCATCTTTATAGTTGAGTGACGAGAATTAAATTTGTGAAGAAAATGAAAATTAGTGTAAAGACTAATACAATGATGGATTGATTTTTTAGTCAGATTTACTATTTGGAAAAAAAAATAAGTTGGATAAAAGAACATAATAAGACAGTATAACTATAATAAGTTCATATTACCTTTGAAACTAATGCACCATGGATGTACCTTGAATTCGAGCTCCGATAATGAACAGATTTTATCTCTACGTAAAATCAAGAAACAGTAGTTGATTAACTACTTTAGAACTCCTCTTTCATATTAAAATATGAATGAAATATAACCTACAAGCTTTATATNAGAGGCCTGTTTTTATGCATCTTTTAAAAAAATATATATATTTAATATATAATTTTTGTTGTAGGTTAAGATTCAGTTTGGAATACTTTTCGGTATGACTTATGAGCACTTATTAAAAAAAATAATTTTACCATTTTTAGATAATGCTTTTAACAATGTGTTTTTTTTTTCTCTATAAATCACATATAGGGTTTTCTTTTCTTATTATATATTTAAGTTTCTTTTGTTAATCTCTTCAAAGTCATTTTTGGATAATCTTTCTCTCAATTGTTTCTCAAAAGCAAATTCAATTTTTCTCAGTGTTTTTTATTTATCAAATATTTCTTTTCCAAAAAGAACACTTTCGATTATCTAAAACCATTCAAATGGTTATGCATATATTAACGCACTTAAAATTATTTCTTTTTCTTATTTCTTTTTTTTTTTTCAAAAGTGTTTAGAAAAAAATGATTTTTTTATATAAAAAAATCAAAATTTTTTCAACCCACCATAATTTTTTTATTTTTTCTTTTAAATTACATTTTTGGTTGATGAAGTTTGGGTTGATAGCATTTGGAGTTTCTAAATTTCTAAATTTGATATGATAACCTTTGAGATTTGAGTTTAGTAGTAATTTGGCTCATGTTGTCAATTTTTTCGTTATCTAAAGAAAATTGTCAAAATGAACATAGCTCAACTGACATATGAGTGTATCAACTGACATATGAGTGTATTAGTAGCCACGACATCTATAGCTTGAATCTCCCTATCCCCAATTGTATAAAAAAATAAATTATGCAAGGTGGCAGCAATAAAGTTAATAATATATCACCACTTTAATATATTTTAACGTGTTGTTTTCAAATATAGAAAAATATAAACCAATATATTTACAACTAATAGCAAAATATCACAATCTATCTGCGATAGATCGCGATAGATAACGATAAGCTATTATTTGTATCATAATAGATACAGATAGTAGTCTATCGCAGATAGACTGTAATATTTTGTTATTAATTATAAATATTTTCAGCAGTTTTATCATTTAAAATAATTTCTTTATTTTAACATGAACAAAGGAAGTGGAAAAGAAATAAACAAAGGAAAAAGAGAGTGGCAGTGGTAGCCATGGATGAAGTGTGGAGATAGAGGCGATATATATATATAGTTTAAAAAAGTCACGACAATTTTCATTAGAGTTAAAATTGACGGCAGAAACCTAAATGCTACCAAAACTCGAACCTCATATGTAAATTCAAAGACTAAAACACTACCAAATACGAGGATCAAAAGTTTTAGGGCTTGTTTAATAGGAAGTTTAGAAATAGAAATTTGAAGATAAGGGATTCAACAAAACATGGTTGTATTTCATGTTTTCAGATATGTGTTTAGTAGTAGATTCATAAATTGAATTCTAATTTAAACAATAATTTTAAATTTGTTTGATACTATATTTATAAATCATACAACTAGTTGTCCTAGTTACCTGCTAAATATTAGGTCGACTATAAACTATTATTAATTAATTTATAAATATGTATATGTTAAAAAAATTGTATAATTGTTATTTTATAATATTATATAATTTATAATATATTAAAACATTATATATTTTAATTTAAAAAATGAATTGAGTTATAACATGACATATTGTATTTCTAAACATTTTTATCTTTATTTAATATAATTTGGTATTTTGAAATCTAAAATTCAAAATTTGGATATATTGAAAACATAAAAGAATATTTTTCTGAGAATTTTGATTGTTTGGAATACAAAATCTTTAAACTGTTTTCCAAAACAAAATGCAAATTGGCTGCCAAACACGAATTTACTAAACTTAGTAAATTTGAAAACAACTAAATAAGCCCATTTTCTTGTTTCTTATTCTATTATTTTTTTAAAAATAGCCTTCTTGTGTTTTTATTTTAGATTCATATGTTGATTTAAATGTTAAAATTCTCTCAATTTTGATTGTTGTATCAAATCATGATCTTTTAAAACATTAAATTTTGATTATGATAAACTTTATGATAACACCATTTATTACATAAATATTGATAGGATTTACAACTGAATTAATGAATGACAAATTGGTAAGATGTGACTCTCATAAATAGATAAAATATGTGCGAATAAGGTACCAAATTTGATCATACCTTACAACTAGCTAGTTAAGAGTTAAAACGCACACATATATATACTAAAATCTTATCTATATATGATGTCAAACTAAAAAAAAAGAAGTTAAAAGTCGTAGATTCTATTTAAAATGTATCGTACACACCCGTTCCATCAAAGCTTTTGGCCTACTTATTCTTATTTTTATCTAGCCTAATCTATTCTCTTAATTATGTCACATCTTACCATATTCTCACTAGTTAGTTCAATTCGGTATATCAAAAGCTTAAACTTCGTTAGAATTACATATAGAAAAGTACAAGACTTGTTTTATAGGAAGTGATTAGAAATTAATTGAAAAGGCATATAGTGATGAAATTTACCTGAGTTGGTGGCTCCAAAAACCACCATGGGATGAAGATGGACAGTTGGTTTTAAAGCTGCAAGCACAAACAATGACAAAAGAAAGCGACATAGTATATGTGTCATTGTTTTCATTATATTGAGAGAAAATAAGAGACCACTTTAATATGGGCACTTAGCTAGCTTGTTTAAGAAAAAGGAAAAACACATAAAATAGGGTTCTGTGTAAGGAACATTCTATGGTAATTATGGCCTTTCTTTGAAAAGGAATGGTTGACAATTGGAAGGGAATCCAATGCCACCTTGATATGATTTTATTTTTGTTTGTTTGTTTTCTTTTTCTTTATTAATATAATTCTTTCAAGTGAGTTGTTGTGTATCCAAAACTTTAAAATTTAGCCTATGGTTTTTAGTCTTTGAAAATTAAATTTATAAATACTATTTTCATTTATTGATCTTCTTTGTTTTACTTATCTACTTTTTGGAAGAGTATTTTAAAAAAATCAAGTCAAATTTTGAAAACTAAGAAAATAGACCATATTTAATAACCCTTTACTTTTAAAAATTAAACTTACCAAGTTGTACTACTTTCATTTATTGAATTTCATGTTTTGTTATTTAATATATAGGAGTATTTTAAAAAATCATGTCAAGTTTTGAAAACTTAAAAAAGTAAGATTTATTCGATAACCATTTGGTTTTTATAACTAAGCTTATAAACACTACTTTCACCAAGTTTTGAAAACAAAAAGAAAAAGTAAGGTTTAAAAACGTGTTATCATTTTTAGATTTAACTAAAAGTTCAAATGTTTGGCTTATCTGATAACCATTGCGTTTTTTGTTTTTGATTTATGAGAATTAAGCTTAGTTCCTCTGAATTTCTTACTGTAATTTGCATATTCTTGACTGCAAGAGATGGATTATTAGTCAAATTTTAAAATTAGAAAAAAAAAATTAGAAATTATTTTTATTGTTTTCAAATGATTTATTATGAATTCTTAGTTAAATTTGAGTAGTTTTCAAATATATGTATTATTTTTTTAAATGATTTATTTTCAAAACTAAATACTTGAAAAGTGACTTTTAATATATTATTTAGGCCATGTTTACTAACATGTAATGAAAATTGGCGTAATTGTAATAAAGTTTCATTGATAGATCAATCGTAATGGGTCACAATCGAAAATGTAATTGGATTGCTTTTAATCACGTTTATTTAGAATTATGTATCGTTATCATTACTATCACCATTACCTTTTAGGGTCAAACGATAACAGTAATGTAACAATAACAATAAATGTTATAGATTTTGTAATTCTCATATTGTAATTAATAGTACCATAACTATAATGGTAACTATAATGATAACGTAATTTCTACAATTGGATTGATTACCCTTCGGCCTCTGCTCCTTAAACGAATTGCACTTTTTTATTACAGATTTGGAAGTAGGCCCCAGATGTCAGTACGAGTACGGAACACAAGTAAATAATACCAAACGTAATTAAATGAGGTCCACTTTTCAGATTACAATACCTTGTATCACATTTCACCTGACGTAAATACGTGGTTTTAAATGTTTAGTTTTACTACCTCTTCAATAAACACGATTTTCATGCGGTAATCAAAATTGGTTTAAAATGATTAAAAAGAACATATTTGAGAGTAATTTTGAATATGACAAAAATGATTTTAAGTAACCATTAAAAATCACTTTCAGACATACTCTAAGAACTTACTATTGGCCAATGTATGAGTGGTGAACGTTCGTGCTATGAAATCGACATGTAAAGAATATAGAAAACGTAAAAAAATAGAGAAGATTGTCTGCTCACAGATTTATGTGGTTCACTAAAGTGTTTTAGCTATGTCCACGAGATAAAGAAAGAATAATTTAATTAGAGAGAATGTTACAGAATATGGAATGAATGACACCTCTAAGATTGGAGATTTTATATAGTACACTTGTCTAAACTCTAGAGTTATAATCGTAAACAACCATAAATAATTAAACATACAAACTACGATTTTATTCGAAGTATTAGATAAGAGATTCAAGACATTGATGGGCTCATCTTGGACATACATTTCTATTAATGTACACTATTAATGGGCTCATCTGATCATGAGAATTAACCTTGATAAAAACTAGGATTTGAATTTAGAAATCTTGGATGATGAATATAACACAATTCATTGTTGTAATTTCACTAATTAAATTCATATTTATTGGTAAGATCAATTCCCTTGTTTTTCTTTTTTCGTAATTATATTTATCTCTTTATTTTGTTATTTGTACAATTTCATCCCTCACTTTAATTTTTAAAATAAAAATTGGTGTTAATATTCACGGTGATTTTTTAATTAGAAAATCAATCTGGTGGACAACACTCACACTCTACGTATCACTATATTAAAACTTGACCTGTATATAGAAAATTTTGAAACAATATTATGTAGTGTCACATTTTGCTAAATCATCACATCAATATTTAAATTATGATGCTAACAACAAAAACCTGTAATTATTAGATTAAAATTTTCATTGAAAAAGTTAAATTTGTAGTTTAACTTTGAACTTTTAATAAAATTTTAGATAATGAAAGCATGGTGTAATTCTCATTGAAGATTGACTTCCTAATGAATGATCATTAACCCTCATCATGAAGACTTGCAATTACTGCATTTTCCTTTTCCTTTTCTTTATTGTCACTTTTCTCATTTCCAACTATATGTATCAATATTATTGAAAAATAAATAAATTATGATCTTAACAATCTTATCTATTAAATCTAATTAATTCCATATTTTAAAGTCTGATGGCAAAATTTGGTGGAACGATCCCAGTTGACTTTCACGTGTGACCAACAGGAAACTTCTAATTTGAAAATGTCGTCACCTACAAAATATTCAAAATAATATATTGGTGTGGTGCTTGTCACAAACAATGCGATGCTTAAGTTAGATCATAGTTAAGGGTCAGAGCAAACTTTTATGGAAGAAGATGAACCAACCGAGCTGTCATATTGCTCTATTTATGTGATAGAGTCAAATTTGGGTTCCCTTTATCTTAGGATTATGATTTCCTTTATTCTTTTGAAAAAAGGATTCTCAAAAGTTGGATTGAGTCACAAAGGATGTTCCAGATAAAATAGGCCTATCAAAATAGATCTCACGTGAGGGGCACATCAGCCTTGGCCCACTTGGACTTGCCTCCTGCTATTCTCCAATATATTTGAATGAGGTATCTCTCATGATTTTAATCTCTTTCTTAGGTTTCTTCGTGGGTCCAAAATTATCCATAACAAAGTCAATTCATATTAATTTTGTTTGGTTAAATTATTAAAAAAAAAAAACTCCTATTCTTTCGGTAGTTGTAATAATACCATATTTGATCTATTATAAATATTTCAAACCTATATTTGAACTAGAAATGTTTTAGAATATCGGATGAAAATTGAGACATGAAACGGTGTGACAAAGGAGTCAATTTAATTTGCTTTTTTTTTAAATAAAAAAATAAAAAAAGCTCCAGCCTGTGGGAATATGTCACTACAGTTATTATTTTGTGTAGACTATAGAGCTAGAAGGGTCTCCATATTCATATTTGTCAATATTGGAAACATAGCTGAGCCTGGTTGTTTTCAAAACTTAGTCTAATTGGGTTCAAGTTTCAAAGACCATATTCATATTTAATCAAATTAACTGTTCTTACTTGTTTGAGAATGAATAAAATAAGGTTATATTGTTATTTTTGTTCTTAAACGAGTTTTAATTTTTTTTTTTTTTTTTTTAGAATATGTGATATTATTATACAAGAACAAAGGGGATCCCACAACCCGGAATCAAGGCATCAAAGTAACAAAGTACAAGCAAAGACAGGGAAACAAAACCAAAACAAAGCCAACAGGATAAGACCAGAACAAAACCAACACATAAACGCAAACTCGCAAACCACCAAGGTGAAAGACAGAGAAAAGAACCAAAAACCTCACAAACTAGGGGCTACAACAAAACAGAGAACAACATGAAGTTCAAAAAGAAAAAACATCCGTACACGCACTAGATAAGTCCAAGAAGGTCAACCTGCCAGGAAATAGCACGACCACGAACCGTAGAGACCATAAGGTGAACCAGAGCAGACACCGACCTCGGTCCGACCTCCATGCAGCCGCCGATTACGCTCCTGCCAGATGTAGTATATGAAAGCACACCAGAAAACACGGAACAACTTACTATGCACCCCATTACCCGACCCCACTCGGCACAACCAACTTAACTCTACATCCCAACCAGCCACCCGATCCATTGAACCCAACTGACGCAACATACTAGACCACAACTCTCTCCCAAACCCACACTCAAAAAATAAATGATCCCGCGACTCCACACCTCCCCCACACAGAAGACACCCCCCCTCTGACAGCACACCCCAACTCCTCAACCAATCTCGCGTACCCAACCTATCCCTCATTGCTAACCATGCACAGAAGGAGTGACGCGGAATACCACCCGCCGCCCAAAATACCAGCCCAAGACACCCTAGGACGATGAGGACGTATACTCTTCCAAGCACTAGAGATAGAAAATCGACCACTAGCATCCGACACCTAAACCCAATAATCCTCTCTCCTCACTTAGGCCCTACTGCCTGGATAAAACCCATATCTCAAGCAGCTCCCAAGACACTGTAGGCCACCTCCAACCTCCCTCACCATCCATGAACTCCGACAACCGCGCTTCCAAACTACTCATTGCATCATGAACCATCGTAGATCCGTATGAGTCCAAAATCGCGACCCCCGACAGCCAGGGATCCCACCAAACAAAACAAGACCGTCCATCGCCAATCATCAAATGAACCAGATGCTTGAATCTATCTTTACTTCGCAAGATAGCCCTCAAGCACCAAGACCTCCCAACCTCACTCCGAACAGCCCATAACGACCGCCCACGCAGAACATACGCCTCCACCCACGCCACCTAAAGTGACCCCGATTTAATTAAGAGAAGCCAGAGCAGCTTCATAATAGCAGTCTGGTTCCAAGAGGCCACATGCTTCACACCGAACCCCCTTCCCAACGGCAAGCACACCTCATCCCACGCCATCCGTGCACCACCTCGACTCACCACACTACCTTTCCATAAATAACTCCGTAACAGACGATCAACCTCATGAGTTACACACGTAGGCAACACGAAGATGCTACACCAAAAAACCTAAAAGAACTGTAAAACAGACCTAACAAGCTGCAACCTCCCAGCAAAGGAGAGGGACCTCGCTACCCAGCTTCTAATACAAGTTGTAATCCTTTGTATCAAAGGCGCACAATCCACAACCCTCAACCAACCCGCCAATAAAGGTAACCCAGATACCTAAAAGGCAACGAACCAAGAGAGACACCCATATACGCAGCTAGCTCCTCCGCCTCCCCCGACTCCACACTCGCAACAAACATGGAACTCTTCCCAACATTTGCAACTAACCTAGACAGCTCTGAAACTCTGTCATTATCTGCCTCACCAAACTGTAACATCACACACCTTTTTATTTATTTATTAATAATGTAAAACTTTCCTTTTTCAGTAATTGTCCTTAGTTGAAGGGCATGTTTGGAAATCTGAATTTAAAGTATAAATGCGAGGATTTAAGTGTTGTCGTGGAATTTATTCAAAATCATTCAATTTTGAAAAGTTTATGCAGGAATTAATTATTTTTGGAAAAAGAAAAGGAATTAAATAGTATAAAGTGGTTAAGAAAGGATCTAATTAGAGTTATACCATTTCCTTTTATTATTATTATATTTTTTATTTTTATTATCACATCATCAATCATCATTATTATAGTATTTTTTTAAAAAATAAAAACCCCCCTCACCTTCTCCCTCACTCACACGAGCGCCCCCTCCCCCCCCGTTTTTTGCTTCCTCCGCCGCCTTTCTACGCCGCGTCTCTCAGTCCGCCCAGATTGAGCTGCCGCCCACCGCATCGCTGCCGGCTGTTCCAGCGCCACCAGCCCTGTTCGTCGCAGGACCGCCTACACCACTAGACTTGTGCTTTGAGTAAGCGATTGATTATTTTTTTGGGCAAGATTTTGGTTTATCTAGTTTGATTACCCATTTGGATTGGGTTAAAATTGTTTTTCTCTATATTTGGAATCCAGATCTAAGATTGGAGTATTTGGAGTGCGCAGCGTGCTGTTTAGCGGATTCAAGTTCGTTCGGCAAGTACTTTTGGTAAGCGTTTGACCTTGTTGTTGATTGTTAGGCACTTTTGGTTGTTGGACTGATGGAGAGTTTGTTTTAGTTTCTCGAAGGTTCCAAGTTGTCGTCCTTTGGGTTCTAAAATCTGCTAAGAGGAAATTTTGAGTCGAAATCTCGCGAATGTTGTTGATCAAGTTTCGTTGGGTAAGTTCATTGGTGATCCCAAAATTTAATTTATATGTATGAATCTTGGTTCAAGAATTTAAAATTTAGTATTATGTCTGTATTAGGGACTAATTCAAGGTTTATTTTGTGAAGAGCATTTAGCTTGATTAATATTTAACTTGACTTCGAGGTAAGTAATTTATCATTGGAAATGCCCACGGGCCAAGCTCTAGTTGTATGCTAACATGATAGTGTATGTTATGGTAATATGTTAGCATGTTGATTGACAGTATGACTTGAATCAAAGTATGTTCTGGCACAAATTCTGATTTTTTTACATACACACCTAAGTGCTTGATCGTTAGTATTGATAGTAATGTGTTTTCATATGTCGATGTCTGATTTGCTGGCGTTGAGGCATATTTGTATGTTGTAGATTTATGATATAAGTTATACATGGATGATGTATTTATATTTTGTTAAGAATTAATGGGTATGTGATGTAGCCATAGCATTAAGGATTTTTATGTGTGCTTTAAGAACCGTCAATGTTGAATTTTAGCACGTTAAGACTGTGTGAATATCCTCATTGATAGTTAGATGCTCACCAGTTTGTGTTTCCTTCGGGATTTCACCAGTTTGTGTTTCCTTCGGGATTCACCAGTTTTGTTGTTTCCTTCGGGATTCACCAATTTTATGTTTCCTTCGGGATTCACCAGTTTTGTGTTTCCTTCGGGATTCACCAGTTTTGTGGGCATACTTAACTACAATAGGATAGGACTCAGTCTCTTATATGTTACATGTATTTATGTGCCATATGTAGGTATCTAGAGGACATAGATGCCTAGCCTGACCCCAGTGGTGGGGTTACTTATTGAGTATTTTATACTCATTCTTTCTTATGTTGATGTTTCAGGTAAGGGTAGAGATGCACCGGCGATGGCGCAGCGGAATTCATGATCGGGCCATTGGGACTAGTTTTTTACACTTCCGCATCATGAGATTTATAATTCTTTTCATGTTTCCCTTAATGTTTAGTTTTGATGTTTGAAACTTATTATTAAGAATTGTTTTTCATATGTACTTATTAACCTTTATGATTTATGGGTACCCTATTATTGTTTTTAACAATTGCATTTAATAAATGTCTTTTGAACTTCTCTTGTTTTTAATTAGTATTTATTTCAAATGACTGAGCGTCGTTTTAAATTCTTTGCATGCATTTATTTTAGTAACGGCCTTACCTAGGTCCTAGGGGGTCGGGTCGTTACACAAACTCCAAAGAATCTCTCTCAGCTGCACAGAAAATTATCAAATCGTCTACAAAAACCAAATGAGTTAGGCCCAAACGCTCACACCGATCATGGAACCTAAATCACACAGAAGGTTTATTCAACAACCTAGACAAGACCTCTATCACCATCACAAACAAAAAAGGAAATAGTGGATCCCTATGCCTCAACCCCTTCCTACCAGGAAAAAATCCTTTAAGGGAACCATTAATCATCATAGAGAACTTAGGCGAAGTAACACAAGCCCTCACCCAATTAACAAACTGAAGCGGCGTACCTATAGCCAACAACATACCAAACAGAAAATCCCAATTCACCAAATCGTAAGCCTTCTGAAGGTCTACCTTTAGCACCTCTGCCCTCCTTATAGTTCCCCACGAGCTCCCGACACAATAAAATGTTATCGAATATCGACCTACCCGAAACAAACGCAGACTGATTACCACTGATGAAATCAGGCAACCACAACCGCAATCTCTCAGCTAAGATCCTCGAGATACACTTATACATAACATTGTAACATGAAATAGGATGAAACTCCTCCATACGTTCTGCTCCCCGCCTCTTAGGGACGAAAGTAATAGCAATAGAATTAACTCCACCAGGCAGGTAACATGTCTAAAAAAAATTCAGCACAGCGTCATAGAAATCATCCCCAACCACACTCTAAGCAGCTCTATAAAAATCCACCGAAAACCCATCAGGCCCAGGAGCCTTCCCAGACTTCATCGAGAATAAAGCCTTCTGAATCTTCTCCCGATTCACTGGCTGACCAAGTGTCTCCACCCCCTCCTCGGGCCAGTTAAACTGCACATTATCCCCAATTCGGGCAGTAAGATCTCTATACCCCACATGCTGAGCCCCTAAGCAACCTCGAAAGAATTCTACCGCCACCATATCATGCACCGTCTGGTGAGTCCCCCATGCATCCACGACCGTAAACAAACCACTACAGCTGCGACGAGAACGAAAACAGCGATGGAAAAAAGCTGTGTTTATATCACCTAACTCCAGCCACCTGACTTTGGCCTTCTGCCAGAGCGACGCCTCTTCCAATCTTGCCACTGACCAAAACACCTCAGTGGTCCAAGCCGCCTCCGCACACACCGACTCTGAATCAGGATTCCTTTCTACCGCAACCTGAGCAGCCTCCATAACCTTCCTAGCTGCCCGCACCTCATCAGCTAACACAGATATACACCTACCAAACGAAGCACGAAAAACCCGCTTCACTTCCTTCAAATTTCACACAAAACTAACCGTAGGAGACACATCCCCAGACCTTCTCCACACTAACCTGATAGTATTAATAATGCTATCTGCCTCCGCCCAATGAGTAAAATAACAAAACGTAGGAGGCGGCCTATTCCTTGTCTCCCCTGTAGAAACCAGAAGAGGGCTATGATCAGAAATCCCCCACTGACCAACTCTAACCTCCGAATACGGAAAAGCTACCTTCCACTTCTCATTGGACAAGCATCGATCCAAACGCCACAAAATACCATTCCCTTGAAGTTTACTAGTCCAGGTAAACCAGTTACCTATCACACCCAACTCAACCAGATCCCCCTCCAATAACACCCCATCAAACTTCTCCATCTCTTTTAAGCTAGGGCAACCACTAAAATCCTCCGAGCTACTACGAATAACATTAAAATCCCCCAAAACAACTCCAGGAAGCTGCCATGAGGCACACACATCAATCAACCGAGACCACAAGTTCCTCCTCTCACTCACGTGATTAGAGGCATACATAACACCAATATGTACCCTAGTATTAGATACAATATCCACTAAGGTTCCATAAATGAATTGATCCCCACTGATATCAATGGAAAAATCATAGACACTCTTCCGCCACATCACCCAGATCCTCCCAACTCCCTGCACACTATAGCTACACATACAACTCCAAGCATCACCAAACCTACTCATCACCATACCAAAATTCTCACGACGAACCCTCGTCTCAAGCAAACAATAGAAAGTAACAGAGGAGGAAGCTAGAAAGTCTGCCACCACCCTACACTTGACAGGGTCATTCAACCCCCTAACATTCCAGGAACACTAAATCATGAATCTTGCAAGATATCACACCTACCACGTCCTACTAGGCCTTTGCCCAAACTTCCGAACATCCCATCCATAACAAACAATGGATCAGGATCTGCCTATACTAGAGCCAATGCCAACGAGTCTCCCCTCTTATTACACAAAAAATCAAACTGATTACGATCATCAACATGCTTTACAAACCCCGTTATTCTAGGTGACCCATAAACTACTCTGCTCTTCAAGGGCGCCGTACCCGGTGACCCACTACCACCCCTATGCCCTACACCTCCTCTATCACGCCTACATCGACTAACCATAGTAAACTATTCAACCCTCCCCGTGCCCTTAATCTCATCCACTGGGCTAGCTCCCCTCGCACCCATACCCAAGTCCTACCCCTTCCTCACACTCTCAATTCCCCCATTCTCCTCCAAACACCCCTCATTGACTGCCACAATACACAACTTCTGACCCTTCTCTACACCCTGTTGCTCACACATCACCCTAGTATGCCCAAAAAAACCACAATAAGAACACCTACGAGGTTTCCACTCATACACAACTGGACTAATAAACTCCTGACCCCGCATTCTAACAGTGACTGAAGGGGGCATTAATGGATCACTATCCATCTGAACACAAACCCTCGCATATGATAACCGTCGCCGTTCTCTTGTTGCAACATCAAAAGAGACAGGTTTACCCACGACACTAGCTAATACTACTAAACCCTTATCCATCCATAACTCTAAGGGAACACACTCCAGCTTAATCCATATAGGAACAGAATAAAAAACAAAGGTTTCAGGAACAATATCTGGAGACCACTATCGTAATAAGATGGGCTTGCCACCCAAGTGCCTCAGACCATTCTCCAGCACCTAATCCTGTGAATCTACCTTCTGAAATTTAAAGATAATCAAACCGTTATCCAACACGGTAATAGTTGGCATCTCTACACATCCCCAAATTCTCTGAATAAGACGACAAAGAACAGAATACAGGAGTTTGGCATTCATAAACTGACCAACCAGAGATGTCTCCCACATACAAACATCCTCATCAATAATCTCCTCACAAGGTTCAATAATAACTTTATCATTTTCAACCAATGGGGGAATGAACTCCAAATTACCCATCAACTTAGACCAAAAAGGCCTGCCCACGAATTTCCCCCTTTCACTCCAGATCCAGAACCACACCCCTCTTCCAACTGAACCACCTTTGGACCAAACCCCCTAGCTAAACCGGTTTTAGGAACCGGCTCCTCTCGCTCACAAGAACCTGAGTGTCCACCGATCGACCCTCACTACCATAAAGCCCAACCCACGAAACCTCCTCACTGTCTGACTTCTGCCCCCCTCTGAGCCTCCCAACTCTGGCCCAGCACCACGCGACCCACCCACGAAAGCCCCCACGCTTATCAACCCTTTCCCTATCTCCCCCTACATCATTCCACTTCCTTCACTCTGCCTCAGCCCACTCCTATCAGGACACTCAATCCAGCTCCCTCAAGGACCACCTCAACACCCCTCACAACCTGATTTTCATCTGGGCCCCCAACATTCTCAAGGCTCTCAGACACCCCCTTCACTTCCTGCTCATCAACTAACCCAATACCCAGCCTACCCGATTCAACCCTCACAAGCCGAATTTCCTTCTTCAACCCAACACTCCCCATACCAGACCCTTCACCTTCCTCAGAGCGACTGTCAGACAACCCAAAATCCTTTACCTCCGAAGAACGAGCACCCACTCCCACATCAATCTCCGGTCTAAGCAAATGAAAAGGTTGACAAGCAACTCGCTCTCCATTCTTCTTCTTCAGTCTTAGAGGCGATCGCTTATGCACCATCATCACCAATTCTCACTGTGTTAAACCAAGATCACCGTTTGGCAGAACCTTGCCTCACTAATCGACCACGAACACCTCTGCCAGTCGCGCATAAAAACCGTACAGCTTCGAACCTACCAGTCAACAAGTCGTGAGCTTATTAGTCAGTCGACGGCGGTCATCGAACGCATCTATGGATCCAGGAACCTAGATGATCGACGAACGAGAAACGACACCACCAGCTTCTGTCAATCACGAAATGAAACAACCTAGGAAACGGTGGTTTCCTACCCGTAGCAAACGTAGCAGTAGCGACGACCCTAGGCGAACCCTAGATGAAGTAGCAATGACAAAAAAGTTTCAATTTTGCTGCTATGGTCTAGTGGAATTTTATTAAGGTTAAATCGTTTTGATACGACCATTTGGATAACTATGTTATAGATTTATGGTGGGGTGTAGTGTAATATATTTCTTAAAGTGAGTGTGCTGAATGATAAATTTGGGAACACTAACAAATTATCAAGTCATTTTTTCAAAGTAAATGCAAAATTACAAATTTTTAAATTTGGGACTGATTAAAAGTCAACATATGTCCCAAATTGAAATTGAAGAAAAAAATTGGCAGGTTTTGAAGATGTCGTGTCTTCATCATGACCATTGGATTGAATATATCAATTTCGTCTAATTTGGTATTAATATTTGGGTCATGAAAAAGTAAAGCTAAAAATTGGACTTAATTTGTCTAAAAATCTAATCAAGCCTAAAAATCCAATTAGTTGGGCCCAAGGGTCCGATCAAGGAGAAAAACAAACAAGGCCCAATTCCACATGGCTCCATGGGAACTCTAAAGAAGTTCTTTTTCACTTTGGGGTTCATAAGATTTAAGTCTCTTTAGAGAACTTAGGCAGAATTTGTCCAACTATCAAAAGACTTCTCAAACTCTCGAAGATTGAACACTCCTTTAAGACCGAAATCTCTCAAAGTTTTAAAAAAATGTTCTTCTAAGACTTCAATTTTATGAACATTCATATGCTACACTTTCCCAATGAACTAGACGCATTCAAGACACCAACAAGCCAAAGGTCGGTCCAACATACAAGATCAAAAGACCAAAGGTTGGTCCAACATTCAAGAGATTAACAACACAAAGCAAGGTTGATCCACTATACGAGATCAACAAGTCAAAGGTCGATCCAACGTACAACATCGACAAGCCAAAGGCTGATTCATCATACAAGATCAACAAACAAAGTTTACTAGGAATGAATGCTCCAACCCTTAGTCAAGTATACGTAAGAAAATCAAAGTATAAATATTAAAGATTATACGCATCCACACAAAAATCAATAAAACTCAAGCTCATTATTGTTGATGCCAAAGTTTGAACATGAGAAATGCATATGACCTTCACGTGACACCATAATGAATTTATTTGAAGGGGAGAATAACGTGATTTGCAAAAGAGAAAACATGTGCACCGGATGCTTAAGTTAGAGAGTAAAAGAATGTGAAAACTTGAGAGTCTAATAGTAAGATTCTAGTTACCTCATATAGAGCTATAAATTATGTATTTATAAAGGAGGTTGACCTAAGTCTTTTCTTATTTCTTTTTAGAATTCATTTATCTGATAATTTGATTGGATCCAATGTGGTATTCTTAGACTCGGGAGCATGCTTGTGCGAAAGTTAGGGTTCTTAGCCTCCTAGGCTATAGTAATGGTCAAAGTGGAAATGGCCTAACTTAGACCCTGAGATTGCTATTGGGGCTGTGTATTTTCTTCTATCTCTTTTGTTGGATATTTTTGTTGTCTTCTGTACGACCAAATATATTTTCTTTATTTGTTGCAAGTTTTGTTTACGCTCTCTTTCCATCTTGATTTCTGGTTTGTTTCCTTATGTGGTATGAGATCTTTTCCTTTTTGGGCTTGTTGTATGCATCTCGATGAAGTGTTTAGGATTAGCTGCTTTTTGAACAAAACGTGAAAGGTTTTCCTAAGTGAAGGTGTCTGCTACGGGTGTGAAGATATTGTTTTATTGTGTGTATAAGAATTGGGTTGTTTCGCTCAGTTAAAGATCAGAAATAGTTGAGTGGTGTGTTCAACTAGACGGTAAAAGAAGGGATGAAGTTCATGCACACGACATCAGATTGAAGGGGAGGAGTCTAAATCTGTAGACTCGTCTATAAGAAGCATTAAAGTTAGGGGGAGCCTAACTTGTTCACTAGTTGTTAGTTGTGTGTAATTCTTGATAGTGTTTCTATCAGTAATTTGTTATTCTGTAAACGCTTATCATCATTAGTATAACTCTTTTCATTTAGGCTAAAGCCTCTCACACGTAGGTGTGGTTATACCGAACTAGTTACAAGTTCTTCTGTGTTATTCTTCTTTTACATTATGTGGTTATTGTTGTTATTCTCTTTGTTAGCAACATTATATTTAACATCTGGCTTAATTTGTGATCCGATACTTTTTCAGGCCCATTGTGGCAACTAGGCTCCTCAACCTCAAAGGCCAAGGTCGAGGAAGTAGGGCCTCCTATGGAAACTAAACGAAAAGAATAAAAAGTAAATGAAAATTTTAAAATTCTAAAGCTAAATTTGTAACAAAATAAAGATTAACAAGCTTATTTTTAGATAATATATATATATTTATGTCCTTAGACTTTGAATTTTTTTTCTACCTTCGAACTTTGAAATGCTTTCCCAAAAAAATACAAATGAACTTTGAAATTGTTCCATCAATATATATTTTCTAATAAAATAAAGGATGGAAATTAATGTGACAGTTAATAAAAATTAAAAGACATATATGATGTTATTTACAATTATAGTAATTCATATCATCTAAAAAAATATCGTGAAAATAATTCTTTTAGGGGTTTGTTTTCAAATATAGCAAAACAAGCCAACTTATTTATGAATATAGCAAAATGTCAATGTCTATCGGTGATAGATAGTAACAGATACTGATAGACATCTATCAAGACAGTAACAGACACTGATAGACATTTATCACGACAAACATCTATCAGTGTCCATGATAGATGTCTATCAGTGCCTATCACTGTCTATCATAATCTATCACTAATAGACACTAATATTTTGCTATATTTAAAAATGTTTTCAGGAGTTTTTCCTTTTAAAACAATATCCAATCAATTTTTAAACATAAATTGACATAAATAATGCTCAAAGTGATGTCACGTGTCTTTTATAATCTTTAGATATTGGTCATTGCATTAGTCTCCATCTTATTTGACTGAAAAAAGAAAAAAAAACTCTCAAAGTCTCAAAAATATTTAAAGTCATCCCAAACATAAATTAGAGGCTAAATTAGAAAAATATCCTTAAACTCTATACTTTGTGTCACAAATATCCTTGAACTTTCAAACAACGACGAAAGTAAGTTTTATTTCCATTTCTTCTTTTGATTGAATCCCTAATTTTAAAGCATGCTTAACCTAAATATTTTACAGTAGGTTTAATTATTTTAAGTCTATGTGATATTATGTTGTTTCTAGTGTATTGGTATTTCAAATTTCGTAATTAAATTTTGAGTTAAGTCTTGATTTTTTTCGATGCGTTACGGATTTTATCCCAACAAGGGGAGCATGTTCAGAATCAAAAGCCTGGGGACTTCTAAAACTTGTGAATCACAAATGTTCGTATTTGGGGTGTAAAGGGGTTTGGTAAATTAGGCTTTTGAAGTCTATGTTTAGGGTGTAGACATGGGTTTGGGTAATTTGATTTTTCTCCTATTTTTTAGTGGTTGTTTTGTAAACAGTATAACCTCTAGTTTATTATTGATAATTTTTTATCATAATTTTGAATAAAAATTTTAATCTATTCATTTTTAATTAAATTTATATTAGCTTTGAAACACATCTGAAATGTGTGTTAATTGCTCTTGATCTATGATAGTTTTTATATGATTTTTGGTAAGTTTGATGTCATTTTCTAGTGACTTTCAAGGTTATGTTTGAGATAGATATTTAATGTTAAATGAGCTAAAAAGAACATAAATATGCATAAGGAGGTCAAAACTAAGGTATACATTGAAAGGAAGGAAGAAAAAAGGAAAAAAAGTCAAGTTGACTGAAAATAGGGCAGCGTCGCGGTGCTCCACGATGCTATAACTCGAGAGCACTGAAAGGAGGAATTAGTGCAATATAGCACACAACATTACGATGTTGTACTAGAGGGCACTGTGGCAGAAAGAGGAAGTGATGCATGCAATGAAGATGACGCCACAACACTACCTTAGAGCATCGTGATGACAATGCATTTATAGAAAAAGAAAAGTTGTTGTTTTTGGAAATTCTCCTATATATATTGACCAAGGGTTTTAGCTGCTAAAATCATTTGACACACCACAAAATCCAGAGCCCTAGAAAGAGTTTTTAGTCTAGAAAACAAAATGAGGAAAATTAAAGGTCCGTTTGGAGGTCGTTTGAGATCCCGAGGTGCGAATTGAAGCGAGATTGACAGGCTCAACGACGGAGATTGCTTTGAGAGTAGTTTTTTTCCGTTCCCTTTGATTTTTTTTTACTTTTTATGATTGTTGCAATGTACGAGGATATGTTTGTAACATTGATGTGTGGCTAAACGCTTTAGTTCTAAAGTGTTGATGAACTTCCTAGATTTAAGTTAATGCATTAATATTTTCTATGGATGTGTGCATTGATTGTTTTCATTATTATTGTGCTTATTACTGTTGGGTTTGAAAGATCTCTTACCGAAGAGTTCCATGAGCGTGTTCAGATTGCTCCAATTTCACAGTGACCGAAATATATGAAATACGTTCAAACGTACAGTTATGCAAACAAACAGTCAATTAAAGGCATGCTTTGAACAAAAATAAACGAGTGAGAGAGTTGCCATACCAGTTGAAGACGTTCTTCAAACTTCGGAACTCAACGCAGCGGAAACCTTTACCCGATCAACCAACGCCCGACAGATGTGTCGACTGCAGCAGCACGAACAACCGCGAACTCACGAACGCAATAGGGATGACACACTAGAAAAGAGCCCCAGGTATTATTGGAGTGAGAACCCAGAGCGTGGTCTTTGGTGAATTTGGTAGAGGAAGGAGGAAGAACAGATCGTGTAAGCGATAAGTAAATGGGAGGGAAAAAGGCGCTATCGTATAGCACGATGCTTATTGTTTAGAAAAAACTACACGATCGTGTAAGTTTTACTGAATGATTGTTTAGGAAAAGGTATACGATCGTTTAACAAACTCGACACACTATACGATTGTTTAAGGAACCTATCCGATCATGTAGGAACTAGCGTGTGATCACTTAGGCGCGAGGTGGACGATCGTCTAGGCGAAGAGCGACTATCGTATAGGCTCTCGAAATACTTAAGCGATCGATTAACTTTCACCAGCGCACTCTCTCTATTTCTTTTTGGACAAGGAATTCAAAATGAAAACCAATTTCATTTTAATTCATCGGTTACAGTAACCGACGCCCCATTAACCCACGTCCAAACATGAAAAATTAGCTTAATTATCATATAATCAACCAATTAATTAATAATAAATATAATCATATTATATTTTTATTCTATAGTTTGATATCACATATCTACTATAGTATTTTCTCCTCTACTTGATATAAATCATATTTAATTCTAATTTCCTCAAGAAATGTATCTCATACATTTAGCCATTATATATATTATTAATTAAACTAGTCCAATTATATCATATATAATCGAAACTTTCTCTTGTCAATTTTGAACATTTCAAATTAACCAAAACACTGATTCTCGGCTTTATCCAAGCTACCCAAAGGGATCTAATGGACCTGTGGTTGAAGCTCAACGGTCTGTGAATCGCTGACTAAACTCTTAGCCACGAGATCCACCATTCGTTAACTGTCAGGCATTCCACTAAAGACAACAACTAAACTTTTTTACCACAGATATATTTTTTGTGTCCATTGGATATAACCAATCATGAGTATGATGACCCTTCACAGATGCTCTAAGTACAGCTGGGCAAATTACTCATTTGCCCCTATAGTTACATCTCACTCCTTAGTACCACTGATTTCTCTATAGAACAATACAACATAGTCAATTATGTTGAACACCTCTCGGGCCAAAGAGAAGGTGTGTTGGTGCCACATTGTTCAAGCCCCGAAATCAGCCCTTAAGGGAGCTATCTATCTACTTACCCGCCTCGGGGAAGGGTGAATTCCATCTTGTGTAGCTGAGTTCTTATCTCCCAAATCAGACGAATACCTAAAATGGTAGGTTTGTAATCGGCGACTGGCCACTCGTACCCATACAATCAAAGAACCACCGTCAATGGCAGGAGTTCCCATCTACTCAGGATTGAGATCATGTTACCTATGGTCATCCTAGTGAAGTGAAGTTTCTGTCTATGAAACGTTACATAACGAAACGTTAACACTTCGTGGTCAGGTCTTATACAATATATTTGTATAGGATGCCCCCGCTCGCATGTCCCCACACGATATGATCAGGAATAGACCATCTATAACAAGTCACAACACTTGTGACCATTCCACAAGGCGGGCGCGTCCGTAGTGTTACCAGGATAAAGTTTTCTCCCTACATCCAATACTACAGACCATTTTAGTTATCACTCAAGACATGATCTACTTGTATGTCACATATACATGCTTGAGTCACATACAAATAACAGGGATTTTATGTTTATTGGTTTGTGGTAAAGCAAATAAAACAAGCAACTGAGCAAAATACAAGATTGAAGTAAATATCATATATTATCCAACATAAGCGTTCGTACAAACTGTTTACAAACTATATGGACACAAGACTTTAGGGCATTCAACCCAATAGGGTTGTATGTCCTAAAATCGCAATTTGTAAATTTAAACATATTCTATTTGAAATAACGATATTATTGAAGTTTTTCAATAAAAATGTTATTGAATGTGTAAATTGCACTTGTAAAAGCCTAAATCCAATAAACTAAGACCCTATGTTGTTTAATTGATATTGACATTATGTGGAGACATAAAGTGATAAATTTAGTAAATAGCCAAAACGGTCTTTAGTTTACAAATAAGGTTCGATACCTTATTATGGTAATACTTATTGGATACGATCCACTTTGTATTTAGTACAACGATTGTGATCCTGAATCATTCATGTGAGACATGCGAATGGGGGTGTCCAAAAACTTGATGCTCGGAATTATGTGCGTGGAATATGGATATATCGTTGGATGGATTATGGTTGTGCATCAAGTTTCCTATGCGGAAGTGTAAATTCCTCTGAGTGTTCGTGGTAAGTCGGGTCGAAACAGGACTATACGAAAATAAGTTTGCATAGTGGATTTTTATATGAAGACTTGTGTACATTAATAAATAAATCATTGGGTTTGTTGTTTAACGTTAAATGAAATAAATAAAAATGGCGAGTTTGAAAAGAGTTTGAATAAAGGGGAGATGGATGAATATGCGGTGAAACGGGTTTCAGAAGGGCTCGGCTAACACTCCTAGATGCAGTTCATGCTTTTCGAGTCATGCAACATGCATACAATAGTAAACCACGTATCGGCGTGAATGCTACGACTTCTAATACTAGAACACATGCGATGTAGGTGCAAAGGTGTCCATAGGGCCTACACATAAACCTCTAATTCTTGTCTATGCGACGATACACAAACAAGGCGACCACATATCATCATACCTATTCCTAGGATTCATGCGATGTAGTGTTGACAAACAGAGCTTATCTCTAAGTCCCTATCTCTTGTTTATGCAAGCCTAATCTTGCTCTTTCGAGTCCAAATTCTAACCTAGCTCTCTTGAGACATTAGGTTCTTTCTTTAGACCCTCTCTCGAATAACTCTAAAGGGTATTTTGCACAACATAAAACAAAACAATCGCAAGCAATAAACTTCCTAGGTCATGTTAGCTTAGTTCTTCTCAACCCATTCGACTAACTTAGCTACTCATGCATATTAAGAGAGTGAGCAGATGTAGAAATAGAACTTTCATTAAATAGATATGAAGATGAAGTACAAAATAACAATGCAAGTTTAATAAAGAGCCTGGTAGCAATTTCTTGTTGCCAGGTGTTTATACTGTTTCTACTCGTGCTCTAAAGATAATCTCAGTCTTGTGAGAGTCGACCCGTTCTTTACTCTTACGCCCCAAGGTTCTCTCTCGAGTTGCCCTGGGCGATCTCCGGTGCCACCACTCTTCTCTTGTTCCGCCTAAAAATGAAAAGGAAATTATGAACAGAAGCAACTGGTTAACTTGTGAACCGATCAACCCCTTCTCTGAAGAATGCCCTTGGATTTATAGAGCATCCATGGTGAAAGGCGGCTTCTCTCTTCTGGTTGTATAGATGAGACAACTTTAATTCCTGACTGATGCGTCGGATAATTGTCACCGATAAAGCTGAATGTACTTTGCAACCGTTATCGGCTTTCAACTTAATTTGGATCCGACTGTCATCAACTTTTTGTCCCATCGCTCTTAATTATCCTTTTACCCGGATGCGCCCACCATGTTGCGCTGACCAAGTTGCGATGATCCTTCTCGGGCAAATGTTTACAAGCACGATCAACGTAAAGACTAGCGGTGAAGTTGCGCTCGACCAGTGAATTCCTATGATCACAATCTTTGCATTGCGTTAACGCATATTCTGCACAAAAATATAAAGATCAACTGTTCTAATGCGTTGGACGCATGCGACCGTAATATTATAGAATTTATGCTTAATGGACGCAATTTTAACATATTTCATCAACGCAATCCAACATTATTTAAAAACTTAGCACTATGATAACATTCATTTCTGCCCGTTATCACACCCCCAAATTTAAATAATGCTTGTCCTCAAGCATAAGCTAAAGATTCCTTTAGCAAGTCAATCACAAAGTTCTTTTCCTAGATTTCTCAAGAATACTTCATTCGAATCCTATATACCTGAATTTTCTTAAGTCTTATTCAAGTCTCTTCTTAAAATATTTCTAAGACCTAGGGACTACAAGCTTAAACTTCAAAAGAACTTTACTAAATTTCGGAACATTGCATGATTTATTTAAAAAAGAAAAATTTTCTACCGGGGTGTCAAATTATTTTATCCTTGCACAAAAATTTTCTTCATTGCTATTTTTTTCTAACCTTGTGTTGATTCGAGTGCCTTGCCTTCGTTTTGGCTTGCCCCCACGTGTGTCATGGAGATTTCCAACTACGAGCAATGCACTCTTTCTCAGAATAAACTCATACCTATTTGGCAGTAGAGTTGCGGTCATTTATTTATGTGTTGATCCTGATAACTTACTTTCGTTTTGGCTTGCCCCCACGTGTGTCATGCGGACATCCAACTATGGGTAAGTGCCTTTCACAACTTAACTCGTATCAACATGGGTTTCTCATTGCGTTGACAGTGGAGTTGTTATTCTCAAAGGGTTTTTTTTTATTTTATTTATTTTATAGCAAGGTCGAAAATAAATACCTCACCCCCAATTTTAAAATGCGGTAATGTCCTCATTGCCAAAAGAAATTAAAATAAGTCATGCGATGGTCATAGAATGCATTGTAAAGAGAGTTTGAAAGAAAGCTAGCAAACCCCTAACTTCTAGAAATATTTCATGAGGTGACTATCTTAAGATTAAGTTGACTCTGATATATACGGAAGAGATAAGAGCATATTTTTCATCATTGAAATCAGACTTGGCAAAGAAATAGAATGCGGTAAACTACTAAATTTATCTCCTTGTCAAATGATTGCGGTGATCAAAGAGGATGCGGTGACAAAACTTTGAAAACTAAAATGCAATGTGATAATGCAAAATTTGAAATAAAGATAAGGAAGAATACACCCCCAAATTTTGCGCTGTCGCCTGCATTGTGTTGACGCATCCATCCTTGCGGCGATCTCTCTTCTTTGGATGACGGTGATGGAATAAGATAAGAGGCTTCATCGCGTATCATCTCCGTAATCCAGTACCTCGATCGTTGCAAGAAAAACAAAGAGATGGTCAAATTATTTTAAACAAAATAAAACTCGTTATCACATTTTTTTTGAAATAAAGATAGTGATAGTAAAATAAGGATAGATCAAGATTTGAAAAGATAGTAAAAATTCCGAGTAGTGGAGAAAAGATTTGAAGAATTGAGGTTTCCTAAAACTTGCGTCCCTGATAGATTGCAATCATTTGATAACGCAGGGACCACCTACTTCCTTCTTTATTCAAAGTTCTTTAGTTCCACGGAGTCGACTTGGCGATGCCAACCTTCTCCATGATATGCCTTTACTCTCTGCCCATTGACTTTGAATATGTTGGTTCCATCATCATTTGATAATTCAACCGCACCGTGTGGAAGTACTTGTCTAATTATGAACGGTCCGAACCAATATGACTTTAGCTTTCCTGGGAAGAGTCGCGGACGTGAATTGAAGAGCAAGACCTTTTGCCTGACTTGGAGGTTCTTACCACATATGCGTTGATCATGCCAGCGATTGGTGCGCTCTTTATAAATCTTCGCATTTTCATATGCGTTGTTCCTCCATTCTTCTAGCTCGACCAGTTGCATTTTTCGTGCTTCCCCTGCCTTCTTCAAATGAAAATTCAGCTTTTTGACCGCCCACACTGCTTTATACTCTAGCTTCAAAGGCAAATGACGCCTTGTGAAATACCAACGCATATGGGGACATACCTATGGGTGTTTTAAATGCAGTCCGGTATGCCCACAACGCATCGTCAAGCTTTGTCGCCCAGTCTTTTCGTGAAGGCTTTACTACCTTCTCAAGTATCAGCTTAATTTCTCGATTGGACACTTCAGCCTGACCATTCGTTTGCGGATGGTATGCGGTGGCCACTTTATGGAGGATATTGCACTTGCGCAGCAACTCCTTGATATTGTGATTGACAAAGTGTGATCCCTCATCACTTATGATGGCACGGGGAGTGCCAAAACGAGTGAAAATATTTTTCTTTAGGAACTGGGAGACTACCGCCGTATCACTTGCGGCGCATGCTGTTGCCTCTACCCACTTGGAGACATAGTCGACGGCTAATAAAATATAGTGTTTACCATTCGAAGGAGGGAATGGTCCCATGAAATCAATCCCCCATACGTCAAATAGTTCCAGCTCCAAGATAGTGTTCATTGACATTGCGTTCTTCCATGAAATGTTGCCTGTGCATCGACACTGATCACATTTCATTGCGTAGTCAGCCGCATCCTTGAATAATGAAGGCCAAAAGAATCCACTTTGCAAAACTTTGGCTGCGGTGCGCTGCCCTCCGAAGTGTCCACCATATGGTGAGTCGTGGCATTGTGACAATATGTATTGTTGAGCAGCATTTGGTACGCATAATCGAATAATCTAGAATGCATCTTTTTTATACAGATTCGGCTCATCCCAATAATAGTGTCTGCATTCATTCTTGAGCTTTTTCTATGATGGTAGATGTAATCTTCAGGAAATTGTTCACAAACCAAATAATTAACGATGTCCGCATACCAGGGCAATTCTTCTATATGGAACAACTGCTCATCCGGGAACACGACACTCACCTCAGATTCATTGCGGTCAACCTCGGGATTTTCCAGTCTAGACAAGTGATCCTCAACTTGATTCTCTGTCCCCTTCCGATCAATTATCTCGATATCAAATTCTTAAGGAGGAGAACCCATCTGATCAACCTGGCTTTGTGTCCTTCTTTGTCATTAAATATTTGATTTCCGAGTGATCAATGTGAATGAGTACCTTGGTTCCCAACAGATATGCCCTGAATTTTTCCAACGCAAAAATCACAGTCAGGAGTTCTTTCTCTGTGGTGGTATAATTTATCTGAGCAGGGTTCAGTGGCTTACTCGCATATGCGATGGGATGCAAAATGGTTTTCTTCTTTTGCGCTAAGGCTGCCCTCATTGTATACCCGCTTGCGTCGCACATGATTTCAAATGGAAATGTCCAATCCAACGCAATCAAGACGGGCGCGGTAATCAACGCATATTTTAAAACTCTGAATGCGTTGAAGTAGTTGTTGTCAAACTTAAACTTTCTGTCCCCCTCTAACAATGCACTCAGTGGTCGTGCTATCTTAGAAAAGTCCTTGACAAATCGTCTATAGAATTCAGCATGCCCCAAGACGCTTCACACAACCTTCACACTGGTTGGAGGTGGAAGTTTTTCAATTGCTACAATCTTTGCTTTCTCCACCTCCAACCCATCCCGGGAGACTTTATGTCCCAACACTATACACTTCTTGACCATGAAATGACATTTTTCCTAGTTGAGCACCAGGTTTGTCTCTTCACATCTCTTCAGAATTCTCTCTAAGTTGGCTAGGCAGACTTCATAAGTACTCCCATATACGGAGAAGTCATACATAAATATTTCCACTGAGTCCTCGAGATAATCTGAAAAGATCGCCATCATGCACCTTTGGAACGTGCTCGACGCATTGCAGAGGCAAAATAGCATGCGGCGAAAAGCGAATGTCCCATATAGGCAGGTGAATGTGGTCTTGTCTTGATCTTTAGGAGCTATCATGATTTGATTGTATCTGGCATACCCATCCAAGAAGCAGTAAAAATCATTCCCTGTTAGTCTGTCTAGGATTTGATCGATGAATGGCAGAGGGAAGTGATCTTTTTTTGTGGCCGCATTCAACTTGCGGTAGTCCATGCATATGCGCCATCCAGTGATGGTCCTTTGCTGTATTAATTCATTGTTCTCATTTGAGACTACCGTCATTCCTTCCTTCTTTGGCACACATTGCACGGGGCTGACCCACGTGCTATCTGCTATGGGATAGATAATGCCTGCATCCAGCCACTTGATAATCTCCTTTTTGACGACCTCCTTCATCGCAGGGTTAAGTCTGCGTTGATTTTCCATTGTTGCCTTGTGGTCGTCCTCAAGACGAATGTGGTGCAAGCAGTACGCGGGCTTAATTCCTCTGATGTCAGCGGGCGTCTAGCCAATTACTCGCACATGTTTCTTGAGAATGCTTATCAATACATTCTCTTGATCTTCGTTGAGCGCAGAGGAAATTATCACTGGCAGCTTCTCATTTTTCCCCAGAAATGCGTACTTCAAATGGGTTGGTATGGTCTTCAGTTCAAGTGTTGGTTGTTCCACCAGGGAAGGCTGCGTTGTTTTTCGTTCTTCTTTTGGCTCTTCTTCTTGTGTTGCGATCATTTCTTCTTCTTTGTGTGTTTTTGCTACGATCGCATTGCAGACAGCTACGGATGCGTTGGCATCCTCTTCTTCACACTCTTCATCAAACTTTTCTTCTTCCACCAGGGAAGGCTGCGTTGTTTTTCGTTCTTCTTTTGGCTCTTCTTCTTGTGTTGCGATCATTTCTTCTTCTTTGTGTGTTTTTCCTACGATCGCATTGCAGGTAGCTATGGATGCGTTGGCATCCTCTTCTTCACACTCTTCATCAGACTTTTATTCTTCAATCAAATTCAGGTCATCATCAGAATCTTGCAGGTCTTCTTCATCTGGAAATTTCATGGCACGAATTATATTAAATTTGAGCTTCTGTCCATTTATAATCAAAGTGATTTCTCCCTTGTGCACATCAATTTGGGCACGACCCGTTGATAGAAAAGGTCACCCCAAAATGATGGGCACATCTTTGTTGGCCTCATAGTCTAGAATGATGAAGTCAGCTGACAAAATAAATTTATCAATTGTGATTAGCACATCCTTCACCTTACCTTCTAGATGAACCAGAGATCTGTCAGCCAATTGGAGGGTCACTGATGTGGGCACAAGTTGCCTCACATTTAATTATCTAAAAACTGACAACGGCATCAAATTTATGCTGGCTCCAAAGTCACACAGGGCTTTCCCAATATAGAGTCCTCCTATGGAGCAAGGAATAGTGAAGCTCCCAGGATCGCTCATCTTTGGTGGGATAATAGATTTGGAACTTTACGTTAATGCCACCGTGGCAAATGTTCCAGCGCCTCTTTTCTTAGTTACCATGTCCTTTAGAAACTTGGCATAGGCAGGAATTTTCTCAATCGCTTCACTGAAAGGAATGTTAACATGTAATTGTTTTAACATAGATAAGAAGCGTTGGTACTGTACCTCTTCGTTTTTCTTCTTCCTTAGCCTCTGAAGGAAGGGTGGTAACTGAACTTTCACGGTTCTCGTTTCACTTGACTTTGAGGTAGATGCAACCTCAGGTTCTACTACTTCATTTTCTCTTTCTTCTTCTTGCGTTACCATAATCTTAGGCTCGGTTGTGATGGAAGTTGTTCTACTCTGCTCCTTTTTTTCTCCCTCCACAGTCTTTCCACTACGCAATGTCACAACCTGACATTGCTCCTTACCTGACCCCCTTGGGTTGCGTGGGAGCTCGATTGAACTGGTTAACACCCCTTACGGTTTACTTTTCAACTCACTCGCAATCTGACACATTTGCAATTCTAGGTTGTGGATGGACGTAGCCTGACATTGAAGCACTGTCTCGTTTTTCTCTATATATTGTTTCAATAGGCTCTCCAAAGAAGAGGATTGCGATGGTTGTTGTGAGCTACTTATTGCAATTGCATTTGGTTGAACCGTTGTTGCAATGGAAGAATCCTGGTGGCCCTTCTTTTGTTGCCACAGATTGATAAATTTGTTGATTGATTCTTCCAGGAAAATTTGGGGGTGGTTTCTCCACCCGGGGTTTGTAGTCGCTTGAAAGGAGATTTTATTTTTAACAAATGTATAGCTGTGGATTTTTGAGCATTCTTCCATCGCTAATTGCCCATACCGCCAAGTCGCCACACCTTGCGGGGTATTTTTGACTTATTGCTGTTGTTTGTCCACTTGCTGTGTTGGGTTGCTGATCGCCATTCTTTTGGGTCAAATTATGCATGTGCAGGTCATTTCTGGTTTTATGTATGAAACAATGGCACCAATTATTTGCATCAGATCTTTAATCTCTCATCTTTGGTCGACTTTCTCTTCAGTTTCATGATTCTTGAGGTGCGCGGTCTTAGGATATTCTTTTCACTCATCGGTAAAGTTTTGTCAAAGCAGACCACCAGCGGTTGCCACATTGGCATGCGCGTCTGACCGAACAGGAGATTCAACCATGAATAGAAAATTGCCATTGTAGGCGAGTCTTGATAAACCATTATGCGGACAATCCCGGACCAACCTTCTAAACCTCGCCCAAACATCACTGAGCGATTTGTCCATATCTTGTTCAAAATTTGTAATAAGCTTCCTTCGCCTGCGTTCTCGGTAGGTGGAAAATACTTCTTCATGAATTTCTCTACCACCTGCTCCCAAGAAGTGATCTCCTCTAGTTCGAGCGAATATGCCCATTTTCTAGCCTGTTAACAGAGAGAAAATGGGAATAACGTTAGTCAAACTTCTTCAGCAGAGATGTTCGGGAACACAAAAGTATTGCAGATTTCAATAAAACTTTGGAGGTGAGCATGCGGGTTTTCACAACACCTTCCTCCGAATTGACCTGCAGTCTGGATCATCTGCTGCATCACTGGTTTCATCTTGAATGTACTTCCGCGAGGGCAGGCCTCATGATTCCTGGAGAGAAATCATAGAGGTTTGACGATGCATAGTCTCTGATGGGTCGATTGCGATCATTTACCAACAGAATCAGATTCACCATGACATTATTATCGTTTGGTGCTCCATTTCCAGGCTGCTCTGCCATCTCTTCTTTGTCTGATTATGATTGCTATTGACAGTCTCTTATTCTTCTTCGAAACTTTCTCTCAATCTCCTGGTTGTAATTCGCCAGAGATTGAGAGTTCTGCAAAGAAATCACAAAAATTACCGTTAATAAACTACCTTGCCAAAGTCCCCGGCAACGGTGCCAAAAACTTGATGCTTGAAATTATGTGGTGGAAATATGGATGATATGCGTTGATGGATTTGCGTTGTGCACTCAAGTTTCCCTAGCGGAATTCAAGTGTAAATTCCTCTGAGTTTCCTGGTAAGTCTAAGGTCGAACACAGGGACTTGTGAAAATAGTTTGCGTTGGTGATTTTTATGAAGACTTGCGGTAAACAGTTAAATAAATAAATCGTTGGGTTTGTTGTTTGCGTTGATGAAAAATAAATAACAAATATGGTGGAGTTTGAAAAGAGTTTGTAAACAGGAGATGCGATGAATATACGGTGAACGGTTTGAGAAAGGTTTGGCTAACACTCCCTAGAATACATTCATGCTTTGCGATCATGCAACATGCATGCAATAGTAAAGCACCTCTCGGCGTGAATGCTACAGTTTCTAATACTAGAACGCATGCGATGTATGTGCAAAGGTGTCTATAGGGCCTACACATAAACCTCTAATTCTTGTCTATGCAACGATACAAAAACAAGGCGACCATATATCATCATACCTATTCCTAGGATGCATGCGATGCAGTGTTGACAAACAGAGCTTATCTCTAAGTTCCTATCTCTTGTTTATGCAAGCCTAATCTTGCTCTTTCGAGTCCAGATTCTAACCTAGCTCTCTCGAGACATTAGGTTCTTTCTTTAAACTCTCTCTCAAGTAACTCTAAAGGGTATTTTGCACAGCATAAAACAAGACAATCGCAAGCAATAAACTTCCTAGGTCATGTTAACTTAGTTCTTCTCAACCCATTCGACTTGCTTAGCTACTCATATGTATTAAGAGAGTGAGAAGATGTAGAAATGGAACTTTCATTAAATAGATATGAAGATGAAGTACAAAATAACAATGCAAGTTTAATAAAGAGCCTGGTAGCAATTTCTTGTTGCCAGGCGTTTACACTGTTTCTACTCGTGCTCTAAAGATAATCTCAGTCTTGTGAGAGTCGGCCCGTTCTTTACTCTTACGCCCCAAGGTTCTCTCTCGAGTTGCCCTGGGCGATCTCCGGCGCCACCACTCTTCTCTTGCTCCTCTTTAAAATGGAAAGGAAATTATGAACAGAAGCAACTGGTTAACTCGTCAACCGATCAACCCCTTTTCTGAAGAATGCCCTTGGTATTTATAGAGCATCCATGGTGAAAGGTGGCTTCTCTCTCCTGGTTGTACAGATGGGACAGCTTTAATTCTTAACTGATGCGCCGGATAATTGTCACGGATAATGCTGAATGTACTTTGCGACCATTATCGGCTGTCAACTTAATTTGGATCCGACTGTCATCAGCTTTCTGTCCCATCGTTCTTAATTATCCTTTCACCCGGATGCACCCGCTATGTTACGCTGACCAAGTTGCGGTGATCCTTCTCGGGCGAATGTTTACGAGTACGATCAACGCAAAGCCTTGCGGTGAAGTTGTGCTCGACCAGTAAATTCTTATGATCACAATCTTTGCATTGCGTTAACGCATATTCTGCAAGATCAACTATTCTAATGTGTTGGACGCATGCGACTGCAATATTATAGAATTTATGCTTAATGGACGTAATTTTAACATATTTCATCAACGCAATCCAACATTGTTTAAGAATTTAGCACTATGGTAACGTGCATTTCTGACTGTTATCACCTATGCGAAGAGTTTGTATAAGACCGAACTAAGAAATAAGTCACTCTTACTTTATAACGTTGTTTACTGTTTAAGATTGTCTGTTTCACAACGATGACCTAGGTAACTCGACCTTAATCCTGAGTTAACTATGCACTCCTGTTTATTCGGGATTATCCTTAGATTTTCATAGGTGAGAGTTGACTCGACAATGCCAGTTCAATAAGCCTTCCATTTCAGAAGTAAGATCGGGTAGATAGTTGGAGACATAGGGAGCAAGATGGAATTCACTCTGACCCTCTTTTAGGGTTACTAGAGAAGTTGTTCTCTTAAGTACTGATTTCAGGTCTTAAACAAGGGGCCCATCCTAAGGTGCTGCTAAATGGAAGGATTGTTTTGTGATTAGATCACAAACCAATTGTTCATTAGAGGATTAGTGGGACTTAAGGAGCAAGATGTAATTTCAAGAGTAAAACAACATTTGACCCAACCGTTATTTCGAATAACTTGTGAAGGATCGACTTACTGATTTTGGTTAAATCAAGTAGAAAAAAATATATCTATAGTGAGGGGAGTGCAATTATTGGGCTTTAGTGGAGTGACCCGATAGTTAACGAATGTTGATTAAATCGGTTTAAAGAGTTTAACCAATTAATCTCGGATCATTGGAGCCCATGATCTATAGGTCCATTAGGCCCCCCTACTAGCTCATATACGGATTAAACCTTAGAATAGCATGATGAGAGAATTTGAAACGTTCAAATTTGAATTAAGGAATTCAGTAATTATATACGATATAATTACACATTTATTATCGAATTAAACGAGATTGAAGATTTGGATAATATTTAATTTTGATTTAAATATTAATTATATGAATAGGGATTCATGATTAAGAAATTGGTGTTTAATTAATTATTAAAAATTTATTTTATTTGAAATTAATTATTCAATTAATTTTATATAAAATTAATGAAATTTTATTTGATATTAATTATGGAATTAATATTTTGTAAATTGAATTTCCTAAATAATTTTAAAAATTAGTTCAAAATATAAAGAAAATTGAATTTTGAATTAAAATTCAATTTAATTAGAAAATTTCAAATTAGTGGGTTTTCCCCACTTTAGACAACACCAAATTCCACTAATTTCTATAAGTAGGTTATGATCAAGCTGAACAAAAGGCAACTCAATTGTGCTGAGAAATGGCCATGCAATTCTGATTTTATGGTTTAGAAAAGAGGAGAGAGTTCTTGATCCACCAATTGAAACCAGAAAAATTCTTAAAACTTTTTCCTAAATTCAAACTCATTTTGGGTTCCACCACCCAAGCTAAGGTTCAAGAGAAAAGTAAGGAAGATAAAGTGGTGGTCTACAATATTTTGGAATAGAAATTCAAATTGGGACTTGAAGAATTTGAAGTCTTCAAAGGTATATTTTCTGAAACTCTATTCTTGTTCATGAACATGGTTGCTTAGATCTAAAGTTGCTGGATTAGAATGCTTAATGATCCTGATTACTTCCGCTAATTTCTTGCTAACTCCAACAATTGGTATTAGAGCATGATTTAAGCACTCAATTCGTGGTAATTTTAGCTTGGTGGGTGTTTTTCATAGGCAGAATGAAAATTGTTGATATGGATAATTTTAGTTTTGACATTAAAATTCTCTTCAATTAAGTATTAATTGTTGTAATTGGCTCTTTGTTTATGAGCCATAATGTGTGAGATTGGTTAAAAGTGGACTTCTAAACAAGTTAGAAGATAACTCTTTACCACCGTGTGAGTCATGTCTCAAAGGAAAAATGACAAAAAGATCTTTTTCTGGAAAAGGTTTTCGAGCCAAAGAAACCTTAGAGCTCGTGCATTCAGACCTGTGTAGATCGATGAATATTAAAGCACGGGGAGGTTATGAATATTTCATTAACTTTATTGATGATTATTCAAGGTACGGTTACATTTACCTAATTCATTATAAGTCAGAAGCTCTTGAAAAGTTCAAGGAATTTAAGACCGAGGTTGAAAACCAATTAGGTAAATCTATTAAGACATTTCAATCAGATCGAGGTGGGGAGTATTTAGACTTGAAATTCCAGGACTATATGATAGAACACGGGATTCAGTCACAACTCTTTGCATCGAGAACGACTCAGCAGAATGGTGTATCTGAACGGAGAAATAGAACCTTGTTAGATATGATTCAATCCATGATGAGTTATGTTTAGTTGCCTAACTCGTTCTAGGGGTATTCAGTAGAGTTTGCAGCTTACAATTTGAATAACGTTCCCTCTAAAAGTGTTTCAGAAACACCTTATGAGTTTTGGACAAAGTGTAAAGCTAGTTTATGTCATTTTCGAATCTGGGTTGCCCGACACACAATTGGTGTAAAATCCTAAGAAATCGGAACATCGTTCAAAATTATACCTATTTGTGGATTACCCTAAAGGAATGAGAAGTGGTCAGTTTTATGATCCTCAAGTTGATAAGGTAATTGTATCGATAAACGCCACATTCCTAGAGGAAGACCACATACAAGATCATAAACCTCGCACTAAACTGGTATTGGAAGAGATTTCAAAAGATGCTACAAACGGATCAATAAAAATGGTTGATCAGGTTCACTCATCAACAGAAGTTAATCAATAAAAATTGTATGTCCTAAAACTCGTAGTTTTTAAACAAGTAAACCTATATGAAGTTTATTTAGAAAAATGTTGTTAAATGAAAATGAATTGATTGTTTAATAACTCTAAATCCAATAAATTACGAACCCTTGGCTATTGTCATGAATACTTGGACTTTATGTGTGAACGGGGGTGTTCTACACGATGAGATTGTATAAGACTGACCACGAAATAATCACTGTTACGTATTAACACCGTTTACTATTAACATTGATTAATTTCACTTTTTGATGACCTAGATAACTTGATTTCAATCCTGAGTTTTCTATGAACTCCTGTTTATACGGGATTGTCCATTGGTCTACATAGGTGAGAGTAAGCTTAGCAGCGTTGCTCAATATGCCTCCCATTTCAAGGATAAGACCGGGTAGATAGCTGGAGACATAGAATTTGCAAGATGGAATTTACTCATACCAATTTTAGGGACAGTAGAAAGGTTGTTCCCTTAAGGGTTGATCCAGGGTCTTGAATAAGGGGCTCCCATCTTCTTGCTGGTCTGAGAGGGAATGGATTTAGTGATTAAAATTCCTAAATAAATTGTTCATTAAAGGGACAATGGTACTTAAGGAGAAAAGATGTAACCGAAGGGTAAAACGGTGACCTAACTGAGGTTACGAACAATTTGTGAAGGATCAACTTATTGATGACGGTTATATCAAATGGACACAAAATATATCTACAGTGAGAGGAGTGCAACTACAGCCTATAATGGATAGTCTTGTTAGTTAACGAATGTTGATTAACTAGGTTAGAGAGTTTGATCGATTAGTCTCGGATCGTTGGAGTCCATGATCTGTAGGTCCATCGGGTCTCCTTGCTAGCTCACTACAGATAAAATTGAAGAACTAGTTAATGTGAGAATTTGAAATGTTCAAATTCGGTCTTTAAGGAAAATTGTATTTTATATAAGATATAATTTACAATTAAATAAATAATTATTTATTTTTGGAGAGTATATTTTATATAAGATATTAAATAAAATATTATCATGAAGGTGTTTTAAAAATTGATTAATGTCATTAATCAAAATTAGGTGTCAAAGATAATTTAATATATGATATTAAATTATTTATTTTATGTAATTAAAATTATTTTAATTAAATAATTTCTAAATATGAAAAATGTATTTCATATTTTGTCAAAAAATTGATTATTTATAAATTTATTTTAATAAAAAATTAGTTAGTGAAAAAATCCAATTGTTGGATTTTTCAACCAACTAAGTGGGTTATGAAGTGGCTCATGCTAAGCTTGACACCTATTTTTTTCATGCTATTAGAGTTTGACGTGGAGGCCATACAAGTGTTTTGGTTTATAAATAGTTTTGTTTTTTTAAATGAAAAAGACTGATGCTTACTTTTTTTTTTTTTTTTTTACTTTGACAATTATCTTCCACAAAATATCTTTTACTCTCAAATTAATTAATGAAATTCCCTATCTTTCACTAAAAATTCGGTCTCACAACCGTGTTCTTCAACTGAAGAATAACGAAGATTTTCCGTCGGTGGTGCTGATTGCTCACAGAGAGAAAAATTCTTGTGGAAACTACAAAGGTTGTATTTATAACCTTTTGCATGCTTAATCCTAGTTCTTTAATGTAATTAGAGTGTCTTTTATCAATTGCTTCTACTGTGCATGCTGTTTTTATTCCATCAGAGACATGTTTAGTGGAAAATGATAAATTAACCTGGATATTAGATTCAGGTGATGCTAATCATATCTGTGCTTTTGCTCAGGAAACTAGTTCCTGGAGACAACTTATAGAAACGGAAACAACCTTTATGGTAGAGACCGGAGATGTTGTTTCAGCTAAAGTAGTGGAAGATATGAAGTTATTTCTTGAAGATAAATTCATTTTACTTAAAAATTACTATTACATTCCTTCCATAAGAAGGAATTTAATATCCATCTCATGTTTGCTTGAACAGAAGTATAAAGTCATTTTTTAATATAATGAAGTATTCATTATTTCAAAAGGTATTAAAATATGTTATGCAAAACTGGAAAATAACTTATATGTGTTAAAACCGTCTGAGGTAAAAGTTGTTTTTGAAGGATCTCATATCTAGGAGTTCCATGAGCGTGTTCGGATTGCTCCGATCTCACAGTGACCGAAATGCAAATATATACATTCAACACATACAGTTATGCAAACAACACTAATTATCGGCATGCTATGAACAATAAAATAATAACGGAAAGAGTTCCATACTAGTTGAAGACGTTCTTCACACTTCAGAACTCCAAGCAGCGGAACCTTCAAAGCAATCTACCAACACCCAACAGCTGCGTCAACAATAGTAGCACGAACAATGCATGAATGCGAACACTGCGGGGACGACACAACCACTAAAGAGCCCCGGGTATTCTCGGAGTGAAAACCCAAAGGGTGGTCTTTGGTGAATTTGGTAGAGGAAGAAGGAAACATGAATCGTGTAGGCGATAAGCAAGTGGGAGGGAAAAAGCGCTATCACATAGCAGACTGTTTATCGTTTAGAAGGAGCTACACGATCGTGTAGGATTTGCTGAATGATTGTTTATGAAAAGGTATACGATCGTTTAGCTAAATCGACACACTATACAATCGTTTAGGCAGGTGGGAAATTCTCTCCAATTACAAAAGTATGATCTGATGTCGCTTGTAGTCTATTCAAATCACTTACATATATTGTTTTTGCACCTAAGTCACGAAAAGAATGTACACAACTCAACAATAGCAAGTGGATTTACGTTCTTACGGTCCGGAAATGCTCGAGATACCAATAGGGAGTAAGTCTGTGAAAACAATGATCGTGTGTTTTCAGCCCCGATATTTTTCCAATCTTTGGTCATTGACAAATCGTGATACTTTAAGATACGAATCCATCCAAGGGAAATTTTAATTTTACTGGATTTCAAATACCTTACAAACGAAATCTATTCACGCTTTGTTAATGTGTTATACTGCGCTGTGGTATTTACAAATCTGTTATGACCTGTATCAAGTGATCGGTCATTTCCTATCTTCAAATCTTGTAAGTTTAATCGAGCGTATCGTTGTATCCTTTGTCTTTCCTTCAATATTTAAAAAATGTGCCCACTAAATTGTCGCATAATTTTTGTTTCAAATATGCCATAACATCCAATTTTGTCCGTACAATGTCCCTGGACCAATATGGAAATATTGGAAAAAAAATAAACTTTTTTTTAGTCCACGTTTAGAAATTCGCTTTCTATTTTTTATCTGCTATCGATGGAATGTTTGCTAAGGCACATAAAAGTTTAGCAGTATTTATTTGTTGTATATCTCTTCTCATTCATTACGACTAGTGGGAAGGTCTACGTTCAACCTTTTCCATCATGTTGTTACTTCGACGTCTCCATTGATTCCTGGAAAGATCGTCGATGTCCCATAAATCGATATTTCCCTCTTATCACCGAAGGATAATTTATCTTCTTCCTGCAATATTGCAGGTGGATTGCCTGACTAATAAACTAGGATGGTGGAACCTCTCGTGGCTAAAGAGTTTATGTCAGCTATTCACGTACCGGTTGGAGCTTTGAGCCATAGTCTAATTAGTCCCCTGTGTAGATTGAATAAATCAGAGAATCAATGTTTAGGTCAGTTTTGAAATGTTCAAAATTGACAGAGGGAATTCGAGATTATTATGATTATAATTGATTAGTTAATTATATATGATATAATTGGCTAAATGTATGAGATAACATTAATTTTGGGAAATTAGATATAAATATGAATTATATCAAGTAGAGGAAAAATACTATAGTATGATATGTATATATCAAACTATAGGCTAAAAATATAATTATGATTCTTTATTTAGGATTACAGACAAGAGACAAGGTTTACTTTATTTCATTGGACGTTGATTATTAATGAGATATTTAAGCCGAATTAAAGGCATTCCATTGCAACAGTAACACCGCGTTAGTAAGGCAAGTCCCACCGTCCACGAGGTTCAGATTGGTCTCCTCTAATGAACAATACCAGAGTAAGTTTAACTTATGTGTGAACAACGACTCTACAGGAAGACTGAAGAGAATAGTTGTTTGTTGGCTGCCAACATTCCATCATTCAGCTCCAGAATCAGCCCCTTTTAGAGGGCAGCAGTTTAAACCTGATATCCATAACAATTGTTACCGCGGCTACCCATCGGTGGATCGGAACGGAGTATATTCTCCAGTCTTGTGTTAGTTACCGGTTCCAGCTCCCCAACACCTCAAGACGAAAACCTCATGCCAAACATGGTAGGTTTGAATCAGGGCAACGCTGAGGCATATACTCAGCGACCGCAATACAAGTATCCTAATACCGAGACCCGCTCCTCATGGGCAAGAAGATTCACCAACCTTCCGCGGGGAATTGAGAGCGCTCAATGTATCCTATGGTCATTCCTAGTGAAGTGAAGTCTCTTCATGAAGGGTGTTATAATAACGAGACGTTAACACTTCCGTGGTCAAGGTCTTATACAAACTCTTGTATAAGAGCGCGACCTCGCAATGCCCAACACGAAAGATCAAGGGTCAGACCATGACTATGACAAGTCACAAACACTTGTGACAGATTTCACAAAGCGGGCCGCGTCCGTAGTGTTTAAACCAGATAGTTCCCTCCTATAAATCCATATACTACAGCCATTCTTTGTTATCACTCAAGAATGCATCCCCACTTTGTATGTCACCACATACATGCTTGAGTACACATACAGATAACTAGGGATTTTAATGTTTAAAATTGGTTTGTGGTTAAAGCAAAATAAATTAAGTAACTGAGCAAAAAAT
>NC_052356.1:20765593-20767833 GCF_009727055.1 Benincasa hispida
AGAAGAAGCAGCGATCGTGTAGTCGACAGTGTGCGATCGTTTAGGCGTGAGGAAGACGATCATTTTAGGTGGAGAGTACTATCGTATAGGCTCTCGTTTTACGTAAGCGATTCGTTTTAAAATTCTACCAACAGTGCCTCTCTCGAATTCTTGGGCGATTGATTGAACAATTCAAAAATGAAAACATTTTTTCATTTTAATTCATTCAGTTACAATAACCGACTCCAGCCTCACTAACCTACGCCCGAATGTGAATTTGGATTATTATCAATATAATTACACTAATTAATTAATAAATATAACATTATATTTTTAGCCTATAGTTTGATTATCACAATATCTATCTATAGTATTTTTCCTCTACTTGATATAAATCATATTTATATCTAATTTCCTCATACACTAATGTATCTCATACATTAGCCAATTATATCATATATAATTAACTAATCCAATTATATATCATAATAATCGAACTTTTCTCCTTGTCAATTTTGAACATTTCAAAATTAACCCAAACACTGGTTCTCTGACTTTAATCCACAGCTACCAGGGACCTAATGAACCTGTGACTCCGAAGCTTCCAACACGTTTCGTAGAATAAAGTCACTGACCAACATAACTCCTTTAGTCACCCAGAGATCACCAACACCCAAGCCGTTAAACATGTCAGGACATTCACACTAATATCGACCTAACAAGTTGAAACTACTCTTTCCTTACCAAAATATAATATTCTATGTCCATCACAGAATATAAAACCAGATCATGAGTACGATGACCCTCACATGATGGCTCAGTATTAGTACAACTGGGCATAATATTACTGTTTGTGCCCTGTATTCATCCTCACACTACCTTAACACACCCATACGATCCCTCTAATGAACAATACAACATAGTTTAACTATGTGTGAACCCCTCTCGGGCCAAGAGAAGGTGTGTGGCGCCAACATCATCAACTCCAGAGATCAAGCCCTATAAGGGAGCTATCTATCATCATATGTGAAGTAAATATCATATATTAACAACACAAGCATTCGTACAAACTGTTTACAAACTACAGGACATGAGACTTTAGGGCATCAACCCCAACAATCTCCCACTTGTCTTAAAGCGAAGTGGGGTGTACAATAACTAGTACAAAATAATAAACTAGGGCATAAAAGCCCAATACAAGAAAATCTCCCACTTTCCCTACTCCAGCCACGGGCGATCCTATAGACCCATGTTTCGTAGGTGACTCTCAAACACTGTAGCCGTGAAAGCCTTCGTAAACTGGTCAACAACATTAAAATGGCCTGGGGGAGACTGATCTGTCACATCTCCTGAACCTCTTGAGGCGTCTTAGGACAAATTTCCTTAAACAAAGGGACTCTATGCCTGAACAGCAGTAGGCCCCTTCTGGAGTTCTGCATCGAGTACTTGAGCAACATCTTGTCAATGTACAATGCCTGAGACAATGCTAGCACTTTGTTCTTACGATCCTGATAGATCTGTATACCTAGAACAAACTGAGCCTCTCCTAAATATTGCATTTGGAAGTGGGTCACTAGCCAATTCTTAACTGCAGTCATTAGACCTACATCATTCCCAATGAGTAGGATATCGTCTACGTACAAATCCTCCATTGCCTTCGTATAAAACAACGGATCCTCAAGGTCGCCATCTGCTACCATAGCAAGGATTTCCGTGAAACCCAGATAGCGAATGGGTGGGTTAGCAATGAAAGAGTAAAACAATATGCAAAGGAAGTATCAAGGATCCATAAGTTTTCTAATTCACTTATTTTAGCAAAAACTAAAGCATGCTCTTCTAAAAAAAATGGGTTTTCTGAACATACCTTTGATAAACTCTCCAAGAAAACGCCTGTTCAGCTGTTGTCTTCTCTTGTTATCAACATGAACAACCTCAAAGCCTTCCCTACTATGCTCTTGGAGATTTAGGTAGAGTTGTGGGACTCAAGAACAGTTTGAAGATATGAAGAAACCAGAGAAACACAAAGCAGCACAGCTGAAGAAGACAGCTTCTTCTTCAGAAAAAATTCTCTCGAATTTTTTTAATTATTCTCCTCACCAACAACTTGAATCTTCTTTATATATATTTGATGAACATGCAAAGAGATGGAGTGCATGGCTTGTAGCTCATGCTTGGAGAATCAAAGTCAAGAAGATAATGCATTTTGTGTGAGCATAAAGATGATGGTAATGGAAAATACCCATTTTCCATTTTTGTGCAAT
>NC_052356.1:20768053-20769453 GCF_009727055.1 Benincasa hispida
CTTATCCATTTACGAGCTAGTAGGGGGACCTCGCAGACCTACAGATCATGGGCTCCAACGATTCAAGATTAATTGGCTAAACTCATTAGTCCGATCTAACCCCCATTCGTTAACTAATGGGACACTCCACTATAGCCCATAGTTGAACTCCCCTCATTATAGATATATTATGTCCACTTAATAACCATAATCAGTAAGTTGATCTTTCACAGGTTTTTCGTAATCACAGCTAGGTCAAAAATACCATTTTACCCCTGTGACTACATCTTGTTTCTTAAGTTCCTACTGATCCTCTAATGAATAATTCCGATTCATAATCTCTATGATTCAAATCCTTTCTCTATCATGAGAAGGCGGGGCCCCGATTTTTCAAGACTTGGAGTCAGTACTTAAGAGAACAACCTATCTGCTAACCCTAAATAGGGGAAAAGTGAATTCCATCTTGCAAGGCTATGTCTCCAGCTATTCATCCGGTCTTATCCCCAAAATGGTAAGATTATTGAGCAGTGCTGTTGGACTACTCTCACCGTTTGCATATCAAAGGATAATCCCGAACAAACAGGAGTTCATAGCTTGCTCAGGATTAAGATCGAGCTAACCTAGGTTATATAATAAATGAAATAGTCAGTTTTAACAGTAAACGGTCGTTATAAAGAAAAGTGACTATTTTCGTGGTCCAGTCTATATGCAAACTCATTGCATAGGATGCCCCCACTTTCATGTCTCAACATGAACGATTTGTGGATCACATCATTTGTAGCACCTTACAACTTCTTGTAACAACTATAGAGTGGGCCACATCCAATAGTGTTACCAGGATAAGATACTTAATTTCATCCATATACTTGTTAGACCATTTAGACTATATACTGTCAACTTGATCCTGTTTATGTCATTACATAAAGTTATAGCATTCAGACTATAACAAAGGATGCGTTTATTGGATTTCCATAATAAGATGCAAAATCAAAAAGTCATTGTTATTGATTAAATAGAATGTTTAACACGAACTGCAAGTTCTAGGACATTCCCAACAAAAACCCTCCCACTACATCGAGGTTCCCTCAACTCTTGAGGTGGAATCGACCTACTGGATGAACTTCCATCAACAACTCTTGCTGATGTAGCAGGCTCTTCAACAACTCTTGTTGAAGTCTCAGTAGTTTCATTGGAAATCTCACGCAACAAGACTTTGCTTCGTGGACTGTGCTCCCTTATATGATCCTTCTCCAGAAAAGTAGTGTCTGTTGAAACAAATACCCTATTTTCCACCAGATCATAAAAATAACCCCCTCGTGTACCTTTGGGGTAGCCTACAAAGAGGCATAACCTCGACTGTGGTTCCAACTTCTTAGGATTAGCCTCAAGCACATGTGCAGGGTAACCTCAAATGCGGAAGT
>NC_052356.1:20771982-20868435 GCF_009727055.1 Benincasa hispida
CATACATTAGCCAATTATCAAGTATAATTAACCAATCCAATTATATCATATATAATTGAATTTCCTCTTGTCAATTTGAACATTTCAAATTAACCCAAACACTGGTTCTCAACTTTATCCAAGCTACCAGGGGACCTAATGGACCTGTGGCTCGAAGTTCCACGATTCCAATAGCTGACTAAACTCTTTAGCCACGAGATCCACCATCCGTTAACTGTCAGACATTCCACTAAAGACCAACAGCTGAACTCTTCTTACCACAAATATATTTCTATGTCCATCGGATATAACCAATCATGAGTACAATGACCCTTCACAGATGCTCGTAAGTACAACTGGGTCAAATTACTGTTTTGCCCCTGTAGTTACATCTCACTCCTTAAGTACCGCCGATTCCTCTAATGAACAATACAACATAGTCCAAATATGTGTGAACACCTCTCGAGCCAAGAGAAGGTGTGTGGCGCCACATTATTCAAGCCCCGGAATCAGCCCTTAACGGAGCTATCTATCTACTTACCCTGCCTCGGGGAAGGAGTGAATTCCATCTTGTGTAGCCTAGTTCCCAACTCCCAAATTAGACGAATCCTCAAAATGGTAGGTTTGAATCGGCAACCTGGCCACTCGCACCCATACAAATCAAAGGACCGCCCTCAATGGCAGGAGTTCCCAACTCACTTGGGATTGAGGTCAAGTTACCTATGGTCATCCTAGTGAAGTGAAGTCTCTGCCATGAAAGGTGTTATATAACGAGACGTTAACACTTTGTGGTCAGGTCTTATACAAACTCTTTGTATAGGTCGCTCCCGCTCGCATGTCCCCAACACGAATGATCAGGATCAGACCATTTATGATAAGTCACAACACTTGTGACCATTCCACAAAGCGGGTCGCATCCGTAGTGTTTCCAGGATAAGGTTTCCCTTCTATATCTATATACTACAGACCATTTTGGTTATCACTCAAGACATGATCCACTTGTATGTCACCACATACATGCTTGAGTCACATACAAATAACTAGGGATTTTATGTTTATTAGTTTGTGGTAAAGCAAATAAAATAAGCAACTGAGCAAAATATCAGATGTGAAGTAAATATCATATATTAACAACACAAGCGTTCGTACAAACTGTTTACAAACTATAGGACATGAGAATTTAGGGCATCAACCCCAACAGTTTTGAATATATAAAAGTTTAAAACAGTTGAAACTCAAAATAAGAGACAAAAAATTTCTTCTAGTGTCTATCTTTGGCACTTAAGACTGGGTCACATTAATCTCAACAGGATTGGGAGGTTGGTTAGGAGTGGACTCCTAAATCAATTAGAAGACAACTCTTTACCACTATGTGAATCTTGTCTTGAGGGTAAAATGACCAAAAGGTCTTTTACGAGAAAAGGTTTTAGAGCCAACGTACCCTTAGAGTTGATACATTCAGACCTTTGCAGTTCGATGAATGTTAAAGCACGAGGAGGGTATGAATATTTCATCTGTTTTGTAGATGATTATTCAAGATATGGCTATACTTACCTAATACATCATAACTCCAAAACACTTGAAAAATTCAGGGAAAATAAGGCAGAGGTTGAGAACCAATTAGGTAAAAAGATTAAAACACCCTGATCAGATCGAGGTAGTGAGTATATGGATCTAAAATTCCAGGACTATTTGATAGAACACGGAATTTTGTCTCAAATCACATCACCTGGTACACCTTAATAGAATGGTGTAGCAGAAAGGAGAAATAGAACTCTATTGGACATGGTTCGCTCAATAATGAGTTATACTCAGTTACCTAGTTCTTTTTAGGGACATGCAGTAGAGACTGTTATGTATATTTTGAATATGGTTCCCTCGAAAAGTGTTTTAGAAATTCCTTATGAGTTATGGAGAGGACGTAAGGGTAGTTTACATCACTTTAGGATTTGGGGTTGTCCAACCCATGTACTAGTGCAAAACCCAAAGAAATAGGAACGTCGTTCGAAAATATGCCTATTTGTTGGCTATCCTAAAGAGAAAAAAAGGTGGTTATTTTTATAATCCTTAGGAAGATATAGTATTTGTATCGACAAATGCAACATTCCTAGAAAAGGACCACATAAAGAATCATCAACCTCGCAGTATGCTAGTATTAAGTGAGATGTTTAGAGAAACTACAAAGAAATCAACAAGAGTTATTGATCAAACTAGTCCTTCAACAAGAGTCGTCGATCAAACTGGTACTTCACATCCTTCTCAAGAGTTGAGAGTGCCTCGACATAGTGGGAAGGTTGTTCAATAGCCTGACCGATACATAAGTTTCATGGAAACTCAGGTCATCATACCTGATGATGGCTTAGAGGATCCATTAACTTTTAAACAAGCAATGGAAGATGTAGATATGGACTAATGGATAAAAGCCATGGACCTCGAAATAGAGTCAATGTAATTCAATTCAGTCTGGGAACTTGTAGATCAACCAGAAAGGGTAAAACCTATTGGTAGCAAATGGACCTACAAGAGAAAACGAGACCAAGCTGGTAAAGTACAAACCTATAAAACTAGACTCGTGGCAAAAGGATTTACCCAAAAAGAGGGGTGGACTATGAAAAAACCTTTTCTTCGGTTGCCATGATCAAGTCTATTAGAATACTCTTGTCTATTGCTACTTTTTTATGATTATGAGATCTAGAAAACGGATGTCAAGACAACTTTTCTGAATAACTATCTTGAAGAGAGTATCTATATGTCTCAACCAAAGGGGTTCATTGAACAGGGTCAAGAGCAAAAGATTTGCAAGCTTAAGAGATCCATTTATTGGTTAAAACAAGCGCTTTGATCCTGGAATATGAGATTTGACACTGCGATCAAATCTTATGGCTTTGAACAGAATGTTGACGAACCTTGCGTTTACAAGAAGATTGTCAACAAGACTGTAGCTTTTCTGGTGCTATATGTTGATGATATTCTACTCATTAGAAATGAAGTAGAATTCTTAGCTGACGTTAAGAGATAACTGACATCACAATTCCAAATGAAAGATTTGGGAGATGCACAGTATGTTTTTTAGATCCAAATAGTTCAGAATCGCAAAAACAGAACACTAGCATTATCTTAGGCATCTTATATAGACAAGATGTTGTCAAGATATAAAATGCAAAATTCCAAGAAATGAATGTTACCTTTCAGGCATGAAATTCATTTGTCTAAGGAACAATGTCCTAAGACACCTCAAGAGGTTGAGGTTATGAAACGAAATCCCTATGCATAAGCAATTGGAAGTTTTATGTATGCCATGTGTACATGCCCCGACAAATGCTATGCAATTAAAATTGTCAGTAGGTATCAGTCCAATCCTGGATATGATCATTGGACTGCCATTAAAAGCATCATCGAGTATCTTCAGAGAATGAGGGACTATATGCTCCTGTATGGTACTAAGGATTTGATCCTTATTGGATACACTGATTTTTACTTCCAGATAGATGTGGATTCGAGGAAATCAACTTCGGGGTCAGTATTCTCTTTGAATGGAGGAGCTGAGGAATATAAAGCAAAGTTGTATTGCTGACTCCACCATGAAAGCGGAGTACGTAGCTACATGTGAAACAACCACGGAAGCAATATGGCTTAGAAAGTTCTTGATTGATTTAGAAGTGGTTCCAAATATGTACCTACCAATCACTCTTTATCGTGATAACAATGGAGTTGTTGCAAATTCCAGAGAACAAAGAAGCCATAAGTGCGAAAACACATCGAGCGTAAGTACCATTAGGGAGATAGTACACTGAGGAGACGTGATTGTCACGCAGATAGCCTTAGAAGAAAACTTAGCTTATCCATTTACAAAGGGTCTCTCAACTAAAGTGTTCAAGGGTCACCTAGTGGGACTAGGACTACAAGACAAATAAATCTAGGGCAAGTGGAAGAATTATTGGGTATATGATGTCCTAGTTTATTGTATTTATCCTTTCATACTCAACATTATATATTTACATTGTACACTTGTATATATCTAAATCTACTGGAGTTTTAGTCCAAGTGGGAGTTTTTTGGGTTGTATGTCACAAAACTCGTAGTTTGTAAATTTAAACATATTCTATTTGAAATAAAGATGTTATTGAAGTTTATTCAATAAAAATATTATTGAATATGTAAATTGCACTTATAAAAGCATAAATCCAATAAACTAAGATCCATGGCTATTACATGAGTATTTGGACTTTATGTGGAGACATAAAGATGGATTAAGTTCGAGTAAATAGCCAAAACGGTCTATAGTATACGAATAAGATTGGGTACCTTATTCTAGTAAAACTTTCAGATGCACCCACTTTGTATTTAATACAAATAATGCGATCCTGAATCATTCATGCAGAGACATGCAAATGGGGGTGTCCTATGCAAAGAGTTTGTATAAGACCAGACCAAGAAATAAGTCACTCTTACTTTATAACGTCGTTGACTATTTAAGACTGACTGTTTCAAAATGATGACCTAGGAAACTCGACCTTAATCTTGAGCTAACTATGAACTTCTATTTATTTGGGATTATCCTTAGATTTGCATAGGTGAGGGTTGGATAAATAGTGTCAGTTCAATAAGCTTCCCATTTTAAGGGTAAGACCGGGTAGATAGTTGGGGACATAGGATGCAAGATGAAATTCACTCTTATTCGCTTTTAGGGTTAGTAGAGAGGTTGTTCTCTTAAAAAAGGGTCTCACCCTCTCATTGTCCCGAGAGGGACTCGATTTGGTGATTAGATCACAAACCAATTGTTCATTAGAGGATTAGTGGGACTTAAGAAACAAGATGTAATTTTGAGGATAAAACAACATTTGACCCAGCCATATTATGAACAACCTGTGAAGGGCCGACTTCATGGTTAAATCAAGTGGACAGAAATATATCTACAGTGAAGGGAGTGCAACTATTGAGCTTTAGTGAAGTGACCCAGTAGTTAAAGAATGTTGATTAAATCGGTTTAAAGAGTTTAGTCAATTAATCTTGGATTGTTGAAGCCCATGATCTGTAGTTCTATTAGGTCCCCCTACTAGCTCACATACAGATTAAACCTTAAAAGAACGTGATGAGAGAATTTGAAACATTCAAATTTGAATTAAGGGATCAGTAATTATATACGATATAATTACACATTTAATTATCGAATTAAACGAAATTAGAGAATTGGATAATATTTAAATTTGATTTAAATATTAATTATATGAATAGATATTCATGATTAAGGAATTGGTGTTTAATTAAGTTAATATTTGATATTAAATTAATATAATTAATTATTAAAAATTAATTTTATTTAAAATTAATTATTGAATTAATTTTATATAAAATGAATGAAATATTATTGGATATTAATTATGGAATTAATTTTTGATAAATTTAATTTCCTAAACAATTTTTAAAATTAGTTCAAAATAAAAAGAAAAATGAATTTTTGATTTAAAATTCAATTTAATTAGAAATTTTCAAATTAATGGGTTTTCCCCACTCTAGACAACCAAATTCCCCACTCTAGAAAAAATTCAATAGATTTGCATGATCAAGCTAAACAAAAGGCAGCTCAATTGTGCTGAGAAATGACCATGCAATTCTGGTTTTCTGGTTTAGAAGAGAGAAGAGAGTTCTTGATCCACCAGTTGAAAAACCAAAAAAATTCTTAAAACTTTTTCCTAAATTCAGACTCATTTTGGGTTCCACCACCCAATTTAAGGTCCAAGAGAATAGTAGAGAATATCAAGTGGTGGTCTACGACGTTTTGAAGTAGAAATTCAAGCTGGAACTTAAAGAATTTGAAGTCTTCAAAGGTATTTTTCTTAAACCCTATTCTTGTTCATGAATATGCTTTCTTAGATACTAAAATTGATGAATTAGAATACTTAATGATCCTGATTGCTTCAGCTAATTGCTTGCTAACTCTAACAATTACATCGATTGATCGTTGAGTATGTTAGGTTAAATGTTCAATTGGAAAGATTGCAAGTTTATCGGACCTATAATATTGGATCATTAGTTAATCTATCATGTGAATAGTTAAGCTGCTAATGAAAGTAGATTATAAGTAACCTTAATGGCATGCTTTTTAATTTGGTTTCAAAAAATTAGTAGTAAATTATGTTTGCATGTGAAAAGATTGTTATTGAAAGATAATAATCCTGATAATAGTTTCTAGACTTAAACACTACATTGACACAACAATCCATAGAAACGTTTGCAAGACTTAATGAAGTAACTAAGGAAATCAACACCCTTAAACGCCATTGACTCTTGAATTTCATATTTATTTGTTCGTAAAGTTTAAAAAAAATCGAAATATCATCAAAAGACCGCTCCTTAGATAAAATCAACACAATTCTAGAATAGCTAGGCGTAATCCAGGCATTTGATCTGTAGAGGATGATACTCCGTCTGTTGACCTTTTTATTAGAATTTGACCTATGCACTTGTGGTAACATCAAGTTTGTTGGCATCAACTTTATATGTTGTACTCCTAAATCAATTCATTTAGTCTATTAATTTTCATAACAATAATGTTGAATGACAATAACTTAGTTATTTTTATATAACAAATTAGTTTTCAGTTTTGTTTTAAATTTATAATTTATCTCCTTTTAAATAAGAAATTTATCTTTTGATAACAAAGTAGTAAAGTTTGAAATTTAGTATACTAATAGATTTATAACAAAGTTAGTTTTGTTTTAAATCCTTAAATTATCTCTTTTTTCTTGTGGTCATGAAATGAATTTTATCTTTGAGTTTGCACTCAGACCGCATTTACCAATCCATAATCAAACTTGGTGTAATCATAATCGGATTCCATTAATAGATTAATTATAATGTATCATAATCGCAAACATAATTGGATTACTTTTGATCATATTTACTCAAAATTATGAATCTTCATATTCACTGTTACCATTACCGTTTGACCAAATGGGTGACCAATGATATTGATAGGTGGACAATGTTCAGTGAAGAGAATCAAATAACTCATGAGTAGCATGATTGATAAAACACTACAGTCTTTAGAGCTCCTAAATGAAAGAGTTAATTTCTTGTTTTTGTGTGTATGAAAATGAGTCAGAATGGGAAAGAGAGGAAAAAGAAGAAAGAGGAGAGGGAAAAAAAAATAAAAACAAAACCCTAGTAAAAAGTAGTGGGCGACGAATTTCTTCATTTCCATGTTGAAGCAAACTCTCAAGCTTGAAAGCGGAAAGTATTCTCTTTTACACAAAGTACTTCAAACTCTGAATTTCATAAGTGAAGAAATATCTTTGACTAGGAACAAAAAACATTAAACTATATCCACGACTAGCATAATCGACACAATGCTTTTAGTGAGGAATAACCTAGAATGAGGGAAATTGTTTTTAATTTTTATTTTTGTGAAAATAAAAAAGAGGAAAAGAATGGACAATATAAGAGAAAGGGAATATGAAAAGAAGAAAGAAAGGGAGATGGAAGGAAAAAAACAAAATTTCCAACCAACAGTCACACATGCAACTTGTCGACAACAATTGTCAACTATCACTGGCAGTCATGCATCGATCTAAGATGACCACAATGGTCGATCGGTGATGGTCACAAGGATAGGTCGACGATAATGATAGTCGATCGTTGATGGCCATAACGATCAATCATCGATGATCACAATGATCGGTTGGTCGCCGATGGTCAATTGTTGATGATCAATCGTTGATGATGGTCGATCATCGACTGTCAAGACATTTAGTCGTTGAAGGTCTATGATGCTCGGTCACTGATAGTCAAGATGATCGATCAATCATGAAAGTCGACGGACAACTGTTGTCAATGGTCATTGACGATCATTGATAAGAGGTAAGAGATGAAGGGAATTTTTTCTCAAACCCATGGCATTCATTACAAAAACATATTCAGAACTATTGAATTTGGTTTATTAATTCAGGGAATTTTATTTCAATGGCCCAAACATGGGCTTGGATTCAAAAGCTAAATCCCTCTTATAGTTAGTTTTGGATGGAAGCCGTTAGTAATTTATTTAAAAAATATCCTTAAACTTTTAAAAATTTCAAAAATACCCTTAAACTTAAATAAAAACCATTAATACCTCATTGCATATGAAATTTTATAAGTGGTTTGTCACATAATTCACATATGTTACACAAGATGTCCTAGTAAATTCAGGGACAACAAAGTTGAAACAAAAAAGAACACATAGAGATTAATGACCTGTTTGGTGATAAATCACCTACGTCTAGAGGCATTGTGACCGGGAAAGATAATTCATTAATATATAGAAATCAAACATTTACAACATTGTACTTATTTATAAATGATGAAGATTACAGTGTCACATGTAAATTCTAACTTATTTAATCACCTAGGCTCCCCCTAGAAGTAAGACTCCTTTTAACTCGAACTTAGGCTCCCCTTAAATATATGAATATTAGTGGCACAACACTTAGGCTCCCTCTAAGTGTATGAGACTTCTTATCACTTTAAAAATATATTTCCTCTTCCTTGTGAACTCCCTTCACATGAGAAATTAGGCTCCTCTAAGTCTTGAAAGCTCCTTCTTGATAAATGATACATTAGGATCCCCCTAAGGATGAGAATCCTTTCTCGATCAACTTTGTCTTAGGCTTCCCCTAAGACAAGGAAATGCTTTGCAAGATTGAGACGTTCACCACATTAACAACAACAGAAATATGCTACCACATGCTATGCTTAATTCTATCACTAGAAGAATTTTGGGCTTTAATGTCGGTTGACAACCGACATTAAAGATAATGTTATTAAAGCCCTTTAATGTCGGTTTTAAACCAACAATAAAGGGCTTTAATAACACTGTCTTTAATGTCGGTTGCAACCAACATTAAAGCCCTTTATTGAAATTTGTAACCGACATTAAAGCCCAGAATCTATCCGTTTTATCAATTATTGTCCTTTTTAAAAAAAATTTCATTGCCAAATCTATTTTTTTGGTCAAAAAGTATAACATGACACATCATCATCGAACACTGTGGCTATGACATATTATTTATGTATGGATTGCAAATCTATTATATTTAATCCATTAAATTCTGCTATAAAATTATAATTTAAAAGGTCATACAATAATTTAGCCCTTGAAAACACAAATTACAAGTAATACAAACATTATGATTTTACAATATTATGAGTTTACTGTCCCTCCACACTTGGTAATATGGATCCTTTCATAATTCTTCTTGAACAGACCTCACAAGTTTCAGCAGTATCTGGTTATAGACATCTTTTGTCTGACCACTGTTGTTCAAAGGATCACAAACAAAAAAGGTTTAAGACAAGAGGATTGAAAGTGAAAATGTGATCAGAATTCATATTCAACTAACCGTGTTTATTGGGAATGTGTATAAATGGTAACATTCAAGGCAAAATTCTTTACTAGAGTTCCCCAAGAAATAGCATAAAGAGGTTGCGATACCAAATCTTTATTCCTTTGTTTGCACCTGCAAAATAAAAGAAACTCAATAGTTGAACAAATGAGAGAATCTTCTTTTTAAAACTGTGAGTCAAACATTCTTTTAATGTATTTAATTAGCATAATGCACATGTTCTCAAGCCAATCAATCGTTTAGTTCCTGCATCTATCGCTTAGCTCCAGCGGCCCATCGTGTAGTTCAATTGTTTAGTAAACGATCTCGCATATAGGCTATCGTTTAGCTATGGTGCCCATCGTTTAGCTCTGACGCCTTATCATCTAACGCATTCGCTTATCACTTAAGCGCGTCTGCTCATCGTCTAGCACTCATGCCCATCACGTAGTGCCATCGTGTAGTCTATCGTTTAGCGCCCACGCGTCTGCTATAACGATCGTCCAACGCCCACCTACACGATCGACGATCGTCCAACGCCCGCGCATCTGCTATAACGATCGTCCAGTGCCCGCCTACATGATCGACAATCGTCCAGCGCCCGCGCATATCTACACGATCGTCTAGCGCATTGGTTAGCTCCACGCATCTGCTATACGATCATCTACCTCATCGTTTAGCTCCCCGCATTGCTACACGATCGTCCAGCGCCCGCCTACACGATCGCCTACCTCATTGTTTAGCTCCCGCATTGCTACACGATCGTCCAACGCCCACCTACACGATCGCCTACCTCATCGTTGTAAGCGCTACCCATTTGCTACACGATCGTCTACCCAGCGTCTTGCACTCAACATTTCGCTTTCACTGCTCTTGCTCACACATACCCAACGCAGTAGCAACTCTTGGCAACGCCTCCTACCAATACTTCAAAAAATGTATCATATACAACAAAACCATTAATCAAATTGAATTTCAAAGGCCATAGACACATAAAAAGGCTCAAATCTAGGAGTAGAAAGACATATTGAAGTGAAACTGCAACTGGCTTTCATTGAGACATTTACACAAACAATTGAGAGGCGTAACATAAGAATAAAAATTGATGTCAGTTTAAGAGAGAAAAGAGAAGAAGAGCATACTGATCTGGACGAATGACAAACGGCGAACTTCAGATCTTCAGATCTGGACTTTAGATCGAACGACGAACGGGTGCGGGTTGCATGACAATTGGGTGCAGCGGCTGGGTAGGCGGCGCGGGTTGCACGACGAATAGACCTGCAGGGAAGCCAGATTTACACTACGACAGACTCTTCACCCACGACCAATGGACGAATGGCAAGGGTTTGGAAGAGAGAATTGAGAAAGAAGAGGGTCTGAAGAGGAAAGTGTGAGAATGAGAGGAAAAAGAAAATAGGGGGAGAGTGAAGAGGGAAAAATTAAGCGAGTCTTTAATGTCGGTTTTAAAGGTACCCTACAATGTCGGTTTAAAAACGACATTAAAGATCTGCTTGTTAAAAAAAACAAAACCGACATTATACATCTGATTTCACTTTTTTCAACCGACATTAAAGTCCAAAATTCTTGTAGTGTATCTTCTTCAACACCAAAATATAGCAAGCAGTCTGTCAGAACTTAATGAATGATCTCACACAATAATACATGTGGCAATCCTAGCAATAAGACTTTTTGGGCTTCAATAGCACAACGGAAAGATGGAAAATATTTCAACACAAAAACAACAAATCACCAAAAAAAAGAAAAAGAAAAAAGAAAGTAGGCCAGAGAAAATAATCTGCAGAATAATTTAAAAAACTGAAAGAAATATTCTGCGGAGTTAGCATCTTGAGCAACAACTTTTTTGACAAGTTACCATAGAGACATAATCTGAGACACCTCATAAACTATCTAAGTAGCAAAAGCGAGAAATCTTAAATGAATATATATAGCCAATGACACAGATCTAACAACATAAATACACATAAACTTTCAAAAGTAGTATTAGTACCCTTACCTTAAACAAAAACAAAAAAAAAATGTTCTTAACGTTTATCTACACCCCATCACCTCTTTCTTCCATTTTCTCTCTACCCTACTTCAAATTATGACCTAATACTTCTCTTCTCTCTATATTTTTTTCGACCCCTTACTTTCGACTTTTGTTTATATATATATCCTCTCCAGTTGAGGTATATGAATTATAACAAAAAGAAAGAGAATGATGAAAGTATGAATGGGACCTAAAGACTTAATTGTTATAACAAGTTTATAAGTTAGTAGTTGAATGTGTGTTAATAGTCAAATACATCTTTTTATAAAAAGTGAATTCATGTAAATGAAGTTGAGAATAATAACATATGTATTTTAATCCTTACATATTGGTCATTGCGCCAATCTCAGAGATTTTGAGGGTGGTTTTGAAATTTAATTAGGGAAAAAGGGGTGGTTTGAAGTTATTTAAGGAAAGGTTGTTTTTTGGTCCCCATCCGAATGTGTCTCTTGAAGAGATGCATTTGTCAATATTTTATTATTTTTCCCCAATTGAATGCGTCCATTATAGAGACGCATTCATTAAAAAAAAAAAAAGAAGAAATGCGTCTCTACTTTTTTCATTCTTTTAACAATCTGAAACCCAACTCTTTCATTACTTATGTTTTTTACAGTTAATAATATTCCATTTTTTTAATTCTAAATCATTGTTACCTAAAATCAACTATCTCACTAATCTCGTTTTTTATTTTGATAGTAATATTACTAGTTTTTTAATAGTATAAACAATAATGTTATTTTGAGATTAAGAAATTTTAAATGATTGATTTAATATATGATGCGTTATTTTATGCGGTGATATAATGAAAGGAACCTGCGGTGATATAATGGAAGGAATTTACGGTGGAATAATAAAAGGAGATTGCGGTGATGGAAAATGTGTTATGCAACAAGTTTTCTTAGCAGAATCCAAGTATAAACCCTACTGAATTTCTTGGTAAGTCCAGGGTCGAACTCAGGGACTAAGGGAAACGATATGCAGTGGTAATTCTTAAGATAAATTTGCGGTAACAAATAAATTAATGATTGGTTGGTTTGTTGTTTGCGGTATAAAATGTATGCGACGGAGTTAAGAAAAGAGATAATATTATGGAAGATGCGATGAATATGCAGGGAACGGGTTGAGAAAGGGTTCAGCTAACACTTCTTAGGATTGCATTCATGTTATGCGATCATGCAACACACATACAGTAGAAAATCATCTCTCAACGCAAATGCTACGACTTCTAGTTTAGAACGCATGTGATATATGCAATAAAGTCTATAGGACCTACACATAAGCCTTTATTCTTATTTATGCGATGACGAATGACATACACACATACAAGGCGACCGTATAATACCATAACCTATCTCTAGGGTGCATGCGATGCATGTTGGCAAACAGAGCTTATCTTTAAATCCCTATCTCTTGCTTATGTAGATCTAATCTTGCTCTCTCGAGTCTAGATTCTAACCTAGCTCTCTCAAGTCTTAGGTTCTTTCTTTAGACTCTCTCTCGAGTAGCTTTAAAGAGGTGTTTGGTGCAACATAAGACAAGATGATCGCATGCAAAGAAGATCCTAGGTCATGTTAGGTAAGTTCTTCTCAACCCATTCGATAGATTTAGCTACTCATGCGTACTTTTAAGAGAGTGAACAGATGTAGATAAGCAAGATCCATTTTATAGATATGTAATTGAAATACAGAATAACAATGCGGAATAAGAATAAAGAGCATGGTAGCAATCTCTTGCTTCTCAAGGTTTTTACACTGTTCTTCTTTACTCTGCTCAAAAGATAATCTCGCTCTTGTGAGAATCGGCCTTCTCTGTGCTTTTCCACGCCTTTTAGTTTCTCTCTTGAGCTGACCAGAGTGATCTTCCGGCGTCTCTTCCCTTTTCTCGCTCCATTTTCTAAGTAAAAGAAAAACTATGAACAAGGCTACTTCTATCTAAGGGGAAATTATCTAACTGTCGAACTAGACGAACTGAACTCAAAACTCCTTCACTGAAGGTGGCCTCTAGTATTTATAGAGCTTTGGGGTGAAAGACTTCTTCTCTCTTATGATTGCACTGATGGGATGACATTAATTCTCTGTCTGATGCGCCGAATATTTGTCACCGAAAAGTTGAGTGTACTTGCTACAGTAGTTCGTTAATGGCTTGTCAACTTATGATCGCACTAATGGGATGACACTAATTCTCTTTCTTATGATTGCACTTGTAAAATGATCGAGTGGCATTGTTGGATATTCATTCCGAACGTTAGGTCGAATAGGAACATCCTCATGTCTTGTTGGATCACCTTGTTCTTCTATTGGAACATCACCATCGAAATATTGCACTCGATATATAGAAGGGAGTCTACGCAAGGCTCTTTGAGCAGATAATGGCAAATTTGGAAGCTCGGCTTGAAAAAGATTTGAATAACAAGTTAATGACTTTAAAATTTATTTTGGTGTGCAATGAAGAAATAAAATCAAACAATCTTAGTAAACAATAAACTCATACCAACAAGTGATAGGATGTTCCTGCTTTAGTTATGTACCGCCTGCTCACAGTGGAATACAATTCAATATATCCAGGCTCGGTACTTCCACCATTATTAATAGGAGGTCCATTAACAACCAAACTTTGTCGATTTTTCCAGATTGAAATTTGAGGAGCCAAATATGCAATTCAATCTCGCTCATGCCTGCCCCTTAGATCGTGTGAATGTAGTCGGGCGCCTGTGTTGCAAGGTTGAGGAATGTATTGCAACATCCCAAATTGACGCATCACACGATCTGGGTGATGCCACTCCACAACGAAGAGGCATATGAATGGACATCTGGATGCCCATATCTCATTACCATCGAGACAGTATGGTGGCAATAATTAGTTAAGATGATTATATGGCTCCCAAATAATCTGCATGCATATGTGTCAAAATATTAATTAACCATATAAGATTGAAACATTATGAATATATGATATATGAATGAATAAAATATTATCTGGTTAGGCATATGTGTATGTAGTATGTGCCGATACTGTACTAGAACATGTGTCGGTGCTCTGATTACAGAATAGTTGTCATTCCATCTACAACAATCACAAGTTGAATTTTAGCTATTAGTATTTCATAATGAACACAACAATAATGAGGTAAATATGCTTACCTTACTGCAAGTGGTCTGTCACCTAAGTTGTCCTCGTATTGATGGAGTTGTTGAGGCGCTAAAAGAGGAAATCGATCCCATGCCCAAATCTGCAGCAATAGAAGTGGGCCTGCAATGTATTTTCCATCTATAAGTGCACCCTTGGATAGTTGCCTATACAACCATGCAAGACATCCAGCGCCCCAATTGTAAGTCCTGGCAACATCAAAATCTATCAAGAGAGGAAGATACATCAGGTGCACTTTGTTGTTGGATTTGTCGGGAAATACCAATCCTCCAATCAACGTGAGAATATATGCTCGAGCATATCGTTGCAGGTCCTCTTCATCTACATTTTCTGGTAGATGGGCGAAGTTGTTAAATTGATCAGCTAACCATGGAAAACTTAGACGACCTCCCTTAAGAACGGCGTCATTCGTGGTTACGCCTAAAAGAAGGGCACAAAATTGTTCCCGGTCACAATTTAGAGAGTCGATCAATGGTCTTCCATTAATCGGGAGTCCAAATTGGATAGCTACATCTTGAAGTGTAATTGTAAACTCTCCATGCAACACGTGGAAAGTGTGTGTCTCCTGTCGCCATCGTTCTACTAATGTCGTTATCAGATGCCAGTCTAGTTGTATAAATTTTATACAAGTGACTCCGTCGAATCCTACAACTCGTAGATAGTTCAATATATGAGGGTCTGGGTTCTCGTGCCTTCAAATAACAACCTCTCTTCGCTGACAATGCATTGCATCGATATGCTCGTTTTCCCAAACAGCCTCGGATCTATGGCTGCGCTGTAAGTACAAAATCGAGTCGTTGTATGGCCCTGTGGTAACATCCTCGTCCATCGGATTCCATAAAAATAATATTAAATTTAACTTAAATATTTAGTAAAAATCAATGTGATTACAATCAATAAATACAATGACAATTAATAAAGAATACACCCTTCATTGTATAAATAAAATCAATTAAATACAATGAAAATTAATAAAGAATAAATAAGTAAAAGAAGTTACAATCAATAAGGACAATTAAAAATAAATAACTACGTCACATCACGAGCTCGATTGGGACAATTCCGTCTATTATGCCTTTCTTGTTTACAAATTGTGCACCGTGTCTTGTAACGTTCCCTCCAATCCATCTCGTTTTACATGTAAGAAGTATATGGTTTGCTAACTTTCCTAACTCGTGATTCGTCTGGATAAATAGTGGAGAAGTTAGGATCAGGCCAACATTTTTTATCGGGGATGGGCTCGAATTGGGGTGAATAACATGCCAGATAAGTGAAAATTTTGTAATAGTCTTCAATGTAGTAAAAGTAGTCTACCCTAATGGTCTTACACGTAGCCATAGCGTGAGAACAGGAGATTCCAAAACTTTGCCACTTATTGCATGTGCATGTTCTTTCACTTAATTTTATTTGGTATGTGTTTCCACCTTTTAGTGTTATTGGGTTGATTGAGGTGGTGACGTCACACAACCCTATTCGATGGTCAAATATGTTGACGAAATGATTAGTTGCACGTTGTTCCCAACGAGTTATTTTCTTTACTACATACCTATGACAAATACGAAATTACTTAGAATACCTCTACAATCAATATAAAAACGTGGGTAACTAAGATGTGAATAATTTACCTTGTGAAACACTCTCCCGATTCAAGAGCAGTCTCTATTTCTACACGACAAGCAGCAAAATAAGCAATAGTTCGATAGAATGTTGCTTGGACTAGTGCAGTGATGGGTAGCTTTCTGGCTCATTTCAGAACAACATTTGTACTTTCGACCACATTCGTGGTTAGCCATCCATAACGATGACCACCATCACGTGTCCACAAATTATCATAAGCAATTAGGGTCTTCTGTTTGAAGTTCGGTCATATAGTCATTAAACTTCCAAACTTGAAATTTCGATCCTGCACTATACACCAAACTCTTCAATAGACTATTTTTATACTTGTCATTAAAATTACTCGCCATATGTCACAAGCAGAATCTGTGGTGTACAACAACCTAACCGTTGTTAGGATTTCTGACGGCAGATATAATGCTTTTGTGTCTATCTGAAATTAGACACATTCCCTTTCTTCTATGCACCACATGATCCCATAAATTTTTCAAAAACCAGCTCCATGAGTCAGCACTTTCCTACGGTATAATGGCATATGCAACTGGATAGACGTGACCATTTGCATCGACTGAGGTAGCTATTAACAATGTTCCTTCATACTTTCCATACAAATTGGTTTCGTCAATTTGAAGTAGCGGCCTACAATGCTTGAAACCCTCAATAACATGTCCAAACAACCCAAACACGCTATTGAACATTACAATCCTTTCATCACAATCCACCTCATTTAGCCTCCAATGGATGACTGTACCAGGGTTTGTGATTTGTAAGATATTTATCCATTTAGGCAGCAAATTGTACGATTCGATCAAATCTTCGAATATCTTCGCAATTGCCTTTCTTTTTCTGTCCCGCACTTTCTAGTAACTAACAGAATAACCATACTTTTTCAAGATAATATCTTGTAATGTTTTGATGTCAATTGACAGATTTTTTTTCACTATGCTGCTTACCTCAGATGCAATTAGATCTAAGTCCAATTGATTGTGATCCTTAGTCTTGCATACACACAGGAATGCGGGCCATTATACTTGTCATACTCTCTCCCAAATTACCCTTTTATTCTGGAAGAGGATGTGACCGTGGTAGTTACTAGCCCTATGCCAGCACCCACCACCCAAGCCTTCTAATCTAAATACCAACCTGTTTAAAACATTAGTAATATACACATACAGCAAACCTCCCTTAAGGTTTTACAAAGATTACGTAAATACATGCATACAGCCATGACATAACATTTACAGAAAAATATTCACAGATGGCCCAAACATTCCTAAAGAAGCCCTAGTCCCTCTCAAAACATGTGTACATAAACAGATCATCGACCTAAGTCTTCTTAATAAGCCGAGTCTTTCAGTGGCAAGCAGCAGTAGGATCAACCCTGAGGAAACTGACCTCTACCTGAAAAGGGAAAACACAGAAATTCTATGAGCTAAAAGCCCACTGAGCGACTATAGAATCGTATAACATCAAGCATTACATCACTATAAACATGTAAATATACTAATGAGTAACTCAAGCAAATGTCTCTAAATGTAGCTTTAAACCATTCTTAGACATCATTAAATAGCATTATTCCCTAGTTGAGAACGAGCCTAACCGCTCTAGCTCCCAACGTTTATTACCGGCCAAGAGACCCATACTTCGGCCTCTCATTCATAACTGCCTACGTGTACGTGGCCATGGTAAGTACCATCATATCTTAGGTACTTCTGCTCAGATACCTTCTCAAACTTGTCCTTCAGTATCGAGCTACTAAGATACATTCTCAAATGTCTTTCGGTATCAAGTTGGTCAGGTACCTTCTTAAATGTCCTTCGGTACCAAGTTGGTCAGATACCTTCTCAAATGTCCTTCAGTATCAAGTTGGTCAGGTACCTTCTCAAATGTCCTTCGGTACCGGGGTATTTTGTAACATTAAATTAAGTTCTATTGCCTATCATTTACACAAGAACTCATTCTCTCATAGCCTTCCTCTAGGAAGCATATTACAAAATTAGAAACTTAACTTTTGTAATGATTACATGACATACCTTGGCCTGTGTTACACATATACAAGCCAAGAAACATGCGTTAAGTTATTCTCCAACCATTTGTTGTTTGAGGGAGTATAAATTCATCATTAATGTCACTGTAACTTACTTGATCTTATATACATAAGTATTGGAGACATTAATTCACTTAGTCACTACCGCTCTTCAGGGCTCTTAACGGTTTATACACCTCTCCTGGCTCTTCTTCGCCTGAAAGGACATAATTCCCGGTTAAACTACTTAGAATTCTTAGTAAAATACCTCAAATAATTCATTTACTAAAGGAACTTTCATCAACAAAGACAGCTCTACTGGCGAGATCCTCATGAGCGAGATTCTCATGGACGAGATCAGTGAGATCCTCATAAGCGAGATCAGCGAGATACTTACTAGCGAGATCAGCGAGATCCTCATGAGTGAGATCAAGCTTTTCCTGGCAAATTTTCATCCTAGCAATACTCACCTTACTAGCTATACTCAGCCCAATTCCTAGCGAGATTTCCTTCTAGAGCAAGATCCTTATCACAAAATCAGCGAGATTTCTTTTATAAGCGAGATCCTCATTCTCATATCTCGCTATAACTCCCCACGGTGAATTATTTGTTTGTTCTTCAAAAGCAGTTGTCTGCTTATGTACCAACTCCCTGTTATAACTTCAAAAATTCATAACTCAAAATCCAAAGCTCTTTTCAAGAAACTTCCTTTTATAAACTTGTTTAGAATTGATTAACTTTCTTACTTTAAAATTTCAACCAAGAATTCCTAATAGTTTGGCCTGGAACTTCCAATCTTCACCTCAGGCCCTGATTAACCCGAGATTCTTCCTCCTCTGAACTTTCTTCACTTCTTGTTCTTCTCCTCTTGCAATCTTTCTCCGGCAAGACAACCTTGCAAACTAGATTCTCTTAGTTTTCGAATGGCACTGATTTTACTAAATTTGCTCATGTCAAATTGCCGGAAACCATGCTTTTGAAATTCTTCTTTCCAAAAACTTCACCGCCGCTCCCGAGTTCAAGGGTTTAACCGCCACGTCACCCCCATTTAATATGTTTTCTTCCCTTCCATCATAATCCTATAAATAAACATGAATTGACTAGCTACTTAATAAATATGTAGAATATAACATGTCCTTTGGTAAACATGCATTATTAGAAAGACCTAGAAGTTTGGGGGTTTACAATACTGGAGCCGTAATTCAAATTTACCGTGTTTTTTTACGACAACAACGCAAGGTCTCCAAACGTTGCACGCCGTTGCCAATATCTTCTTGCACCTAAGACATCCCATGTTGTTTTCTTCTTTGACTCAATGACTTCAAAATTTGATGTCGAACGATTGAATAGTTTTTCACTGCATTTTTTAAATCTAATTTGGAATTGAATATCATCCTCTTAAGCAGTGAATCAGACCCCATATTACTGTCTTTTTCCGTTGTCGAATCGGGTTTCAATGTTCATCTCGTTCAGGTCTATCTCAGTAAAATGTTTCAGGGACTTCATGAACGCTATGAATATTGACCAGGTAAGTTGATCTAAGTTGATATCATCAATCGTCTATTTCAACTTCTTCGTCGTTGTGGCAATAGTTTAGATCACAATGTTCATCCTTTCACATCATGACCTTTCTAAAACTCAATAGTAGTTTGAGTTTCAAACTTCTTCTCTCGTGAGGTTGGACTTGGGACACTGGGTTGGGATATATACAGTTCAACTCTATTTGGAGGATATGGAGCGTTGCTCATCATAATATATGTAAGTATTTATTAGGTCAACTATATTGATGTGTTATTACTATTTGTATAAAGGAATGTTTTTAAAAAAAAATAAAAGATTTTTTAAAAAATAATATATATCTTCAAACAAAATAATAATAAAAGTAGGTACAAAATCATGATAAATATTGTTACTAAAGACATGCATCATCATTTGACCATAAAATCAATGATAAATATTCTTTTATATTGACATGAATCTTTGTTCTTTAATCATCATAAAATTTACAATATTAAGGTGAATAATCCAAAATAAATTGACTAGATAAACAATAAACATAACAACAACAAACACAATAAATCTAACTATAACATTAACACTAACATTCAAAAATTCAATATTAATAATCAATACATCATTTCAAATAATAAGTAAATAATTATATACATAACCTTTGAATGACTTGATTGTAGAGTTTTTCTTAGAAAATAATAACCACTGTAAACACAAAAAAAAAAAAAAAAAAAAAAAAAAATCAATACAAAATTATGGACATTTTACATTTTTGTTTCATTTCAGAAATAAAACGTCCAATTAACCAACTATAAATAAATTCTCCAATTAATCCACTATAAAATTAAGTCTCCGATTAATCCACTATAAAAATAAATTTATAAATCTCAATTAATCCATTATAAAATAAAATGTTTTAGTTTAAATCCAATCCACAAAATAAAGTAATATCACTATTTTTTTTCCATTAGGAACATATTCTTAATTTTACATTTAAAACTACTAATAAATTTTAAAATTTTGGCAAAATGAAAAAAGATTTAAATATAAATTTTACATTTAAAAAGATTAATTTTTTTCATTAAGAACATATTTAAATACCTATTTTTAGATTTTGTTAAAATTTTCTTTAAACGTGAATTAAAGATAATTTTTTATGAGTTAGATTATTTTTACTAAAAGTATGAAAAAAAAAAACATAATTCAAGTATGTAGGGAAACACAATTGTAAAAATTCTTTTAAAAACACTATTAAAATCAACATTATTAACAAATGGGGTCTAGGTTAATTTTTAAAAAAATAGGAAAATATCAAATTATATCCCTAACATTTACTTGTAAATTAATTTTGTCAAAAGCTGAGATAGTAGAAACCAATTAATTAATGAAAAAGTTTTTTTGTACACACTTTATGAACTAGCCCAATTCACTTGTTCATTTTTGGATCTTTAATTCTCAAAAAGTGCTCTCATTTATACCCATTCCGCACATATAGATATTATATTCATATAACTTGATATCATCATTGTTGTTGATTTAGTAGCTATTTTTGTTTGTCATTTAAAATTATCTCAATAAAAAAAAATTCATCCTCCAAAAAAAAAAAACACCATAGTAGCAATAAAATTACAAGGTAATTATTTTTAAAAAAGTAGATAAAAACCAAAGAAGACATACTTAAAGTTTATTATATTTAACCAAAGAAGACATACTCATTTTGATAGCTAAATACCAACCAAATACCAACCAGAAAAGCAACAACATAGTACCAACCAAATACCAAATACCAACCAGCAGTAAAGTGGACTACATTAAAGTTTATTATATTTATTAGAGTTATTTTTAATACTTAACCCCAACATATATAACACAATTATGATAATCTATGAAATTAAACCAATATAAAAAATATATATATGAGAACAAAAAAAACTTTGAATAATGGTTTCTAGAACTTTTTTTTCAATATAATATCCACGGTAAACACAATAAACATTAAAAAAAAATCACTAAAAATTATCAAAAACTTAATTTTTTGTTAAATAACAAAAATATATCAACTTACCAAATAAAATACTACAGTGAAACAAATTAATAATATGAAGGTGAAAGTGAAGGTAGAAGATGATCGGTATTTGAAAATAAAGGAAGAATGTGGAAGAAATGAAGGGAATTTTCTTTTGGATGAAGATGAAATTAGGGCTTCGATGATGAAGGGGAAGATGAATTCGTGAAGATGAAAAAATTAAAGGGAAAAGAGTTGTTTTATGATGAAAGGAAGTAGAAGAAGACAAAATAGTCGGAATGTGTCTGTTCAGATATACACTAATGCACGGAGAAAAAATATAATATAAAAATAATAAGCTACCCCTTTTTCCTAATTAAATTTCAAAACCACCCAAAAATCTAAATAACACGCCAATCTCCACCTTATTTGTGCATGAAAGAGGGGGGAAAAAACCTCTCAAAGTCTCCAAACGTATATTTTAAAGTCATCCCGAACATAATTTAAACGTTTTCCTAAAAAAGCTCAACCTTCTAATATTTTGTTCACCTTGGTTTTTTTTCCCTTAAAAAAAAACAAATAGAAAAACAGAACAGCTAGTAGGTGACAGTAAATCACGTGACAAGTGATTAAAAAAACAAATTTTCCTTTTAAGTTTACGGTCAAGGCGGGAAGGTTTGTGATTGGTAGAAATAACTGTCATCCCACTCAGCTTTCCAGCGCTGATCTCTGTGCTCTTCGTCCGATTCTCTCACTATTTAGCTTCTCAAAATTAATTTTCCCTCCATTTCCCTCATTTCTAACCCCACTCACTATTAAAGGGGCATTTGGTCATCCATGTTAAATAAAAATAACTCAATTTAATTGTATTTAGGAGTCGTTCGAGGCACAATCTAGAAATTAGTGGATTGGATTATTATAGTTTATTTCATATAGTCCAGAATATAACAATTTAAAACCTACAATTATATATACTAAATACTATTTCAAAACTCTTTCCCATATAGTATTTACTATTTCCCATACATCATCTCATTTTTTCTTTGTTATAGTGTATACCATTTTTTACCGAAACTATTATAATCCAGACTAAAATAGTCTGCACCTCTAACACAAATTATTATAATTCATTCATTATAATAACCAATTCAGTCCCCAAACACTCACTACATTTCATAACTCACCTTAACACCTTAAATACCCTCTAACTTTAATGAAGAATTTAGTTCAAATTTTAATAACTCTAACTAATGAACAATCATTTAGGCTTCATTTGGAAACCATTTAGTCTTTTGTTTTTCTTTTTGAAAATTAAGCATGTTTCATACACATTTTTTACAATGATTTGTATTTTTAAGTACAATGGTTGAATTCTTAGCCAAATTCTAAAAAACAAATACAACTTTTTGAAAGCTACATTTTTTAGTTCTAAAAATTTGGCTTGATTTTTTAAACCATTGGTGAGAAGTAGATAAAAATAAAAAAGAATTTGAAAGTGGAAGTAGTGTCACGGACTTAATTTTCAAAAACAAAAAACAAAAAACAAAATGATTATCAAACAGAGCATTAACTTCAAAACCATGATTTTAATTTAAAATATATTTTAGTGCATCAGACTGCATCTATCTTTGTGCAGGCTACTTGGTTAACAAACTTTTTATTTCATAGAAAAATATATTTTATAAATAATAATTTTCCTTTGTAATTGAAGAAGATGTATAAAGATAAGTGTTAGTCCGAACTATATCCAAATATTATTCTTTTAATTCCATTTTCTTTTTCAGTTCAACTATATAGGAATGGGAGATTTTGATAATTTTTCCTGATAGTGCATAAGGTCAAATATTGATAATTTTTTCCTTTCATTTGTAAACATACCAATATTTCTTCTTTAAAACTTAATCAATTGATCTTCGATTCTATTTAAATTTGAATTTGAATTTCAATATTATAGTATTAACTAGTAACTGATTTATTGAAATTGCAATAAAATTTCTCTTAAATTAATTTATCTACTCTACACTTACATAGCTTTGAAATATCTTGAATCTGATATCTAACATTCTGAAGGACACCATGATTTGCTTTGATTGGAGTTCGAGGGTATTATCTCCAAAACCTAATTACAATTCATATTTGATAATAATATTATTTACAATTTTGACCATATAATTTAGTATAAAAAGCTACATATAAACTCTTTAACTCTAAAAGAATATTTAATTTGTACTCTAAATTCAAAATTGTTATCTCAATCTACCTAGATTGTTATCTCAATCTACCTTTATCGATTCTAAAACAATCTTTCTTGTTTTTTTTCTCTCAACCAAAAGAATTATTAAAAATAAAAACAAAAATAAAATGATAATGAATATTATCAATTTTGAAATAAAAGGACCAAATAAAATTGCAATTACAAAATTCATGAGTTTGCTCAAACAATCAATGGTCACATAGGTTGTAAATAAAGACAGAAAGTGGGTAAATAGAAGGGATGACTTTCGTATCTTCTATTTAGAGATAATATGATATTTTCACCTCATTTGGCCCCATAGAATCACTACAATTATCTCCAAAGAATCAAAGGAAAAATTAAAAAAAAAAAAAAAAAAAATCTAACTTCTCAAATTTCAAGGCACAGACCGTGGCATGCATAGATAGAATCACTTTTCCAAAAAGCAAAAGAGTAATGATTAATAATAAACAATCATTTTATTTCCATTTATTTAATTAAAAGTAACGGATAGTACACATTCATAAAGACACAGTTCGAAAACATCTAAAATTTTCAAACCCACTAGAAAAATCTACAAATATAACATACAACAATCACAACGACACGTCGACAACGCTAAAACCCGAAATAGTGGCGTGGCATCTCCACGTCAGCAGCTAAATTAATGGCAGAAAATAACTTTAAGCTCACGTGGCGCAGCACACTCATGCATAAGCGAGGGAGTATCATGAGCATAAGTAAAAGTAGAAGGACAAGCGTGTTTAAAAAAGAGCGAAAACGACGACGCTTTGCAAGTCTGTGGGCTATTGTAATGCCCTCTACAGCAAAGCGCGTCGGTGTTAAACGCTTCGCAGCCGCTCTTACAGGCTATGACTTGGCCGTAGCGCTGCGGCGCGTGGACTTGGAGCTCGCGTGGGCAAGTCTGGAGGAGATTGGCTTTGCAGCCGACCACCGGGCAAACGCCGTGGCCTTCGTGAGGTGTTATGGTTAGGGGAATGTTGAAGCCGTCGACGAGGCTAACGCCGTAGGAGGAGAAGTCTTTGTGGCCGTGGTGGAGGCTGAACTGCGCGAGTGTGGCGGGGGTTTTGCCGCCGGCGCCGTTGCATTCGAGTTTTCCGCCGCAGTCGCCGGTTTGGCAGGTTAAGTGGTTGTGGTCACCGACGCAGCCTGTTCGAGCCCAGACGCGGCCAGACCAGTGCTGGTAGGGAGCGGGGAAAGAGCGGTGGGAGAGGGAAGGGAGGAAGAAGCCGCCGCGTTCGGGGACGGGGTGGCCGGCGTTGGGCTGGATGGCGGGCCAGATCGGGTAGGGGCAGTTGTTGACGAGGGTCAGGATGAGGCCGCCGCCCGGATATGTGGCTTCGGAGAGAGAGGAAAGGGAGAGTAAAGCGAGGAGGAAGACGATCGCCATTGATGGGGAAATGGGAGCTCTGAGAGTTGAGTTGAGGTGGAGGAAGGGAGAAGGGTTTGGTTAGGGTTTTATAGGGGGAAGAGATGAAGTGTAGGGTAATGTGGAAAGACGATAATGCCCTTGGAATCTGGGGGTGGTGACGTGGATGGATTGATTGGATATGTTTTTTGTGGGTTGAAGTGAGAAAATTGTATTTGACAAGAGGTTCAAAATAAACGACTAACCTAACCATGATGAATAGAATACGGGTGAAACACAAAACAGGTAGAAAAATAGTTCGGTCCATCTTCTGACATCTGAACTTTACTCAAATATCTAATTACAACTTATTATGTATTAATTTTTTTTTATTATTATTAAAAGAACAATACATATGTATAGTTTAGAAATTTTTTAGTATTATAGGACTACTCAAAATTTTTATACTACCCTCCTTCATTACTTGCTATAAAAATAGCACATAAAATTTATATATGGTCCACGAAATAAATAAATATTGAATTAATACATCATTTAATGACGTATCAAATAATGAATTATGGTACTATTAAATTTTTTTACGGTGTAATTCTCATACATTTTCAATTTTTGAACTTCATGAACAAAATTTGTAATTTAACCTCAAATATACTTTTCTCTAGTATAGAAATATCAATACTCTCTTAAAAGTAATTTCATAAAGCTAATCCAACAACTAACCGCAATATATGTAAGTCATTCTCTACCTAGCTACTTGACACTAACGGTAGTGAAATAAGGATTTTTTTTTTCTGAGCTAAACAAGGCGTGTCTCAACAATTAACATATTTGACTAGAAATCTCATCTTGGATATATGACACATGAGAACCATTATGGATTGGCCTAGTAGTAAATAGAGGGACATGACCTTAATAAAGGGTTAAGAGGTCATGAGTTCAATTCATGGTGGTTGCTTACTTATAATTTATTATCCTACGGGTTTCCTTGATATCCAAATGTTGTAGACGTTTTCTTGACACCCAAATATTGTATGGTCAAACAGATTGTCCTATAAATTGGTATAGACGATCACGAATATAAGAAACAAATATATATATATATATATATATATATATAACAAATTCTACAATTATCTCAAACTAATGCATGTAATACATGATGCTCAACAAAGCACAAACTAGATGTCAGAGCTTCTAATCATGAATTACCTATATGAAACCAAACATCTTAAGACCTGAACAACATGCTCTTACTCATGCTTTTACATCCAAGTTCTCTCCTCAACCATGATGCAACTTACAACGCGACTTTTATCTTTAGATTTGATTTCATGCACGTTTTTCATCTCTAAATATGGTTAAGCAACTTCTAATTATGTTGGAGTAAATTAGTAGATCATAATAAACAATGAAATCAATTCGTCTGAACATAAAATAAACGTTGTTTCTTAAGACAATTTTGTTCCTTTTATAGTGCTCAATATGTCAGGAGAAAAAAAATCATAATAAGATGAATTACTAATTTATAAACGTATTGCTTCAATTATATGATTGGGTGTTTATTAAAGGACATAGATGAAAGAATGCTTTCGCCTTCTTTCCAAAGCTGAAAGTAGATCAATGTAAAAATTAATGTCTGAAAGAAAGGATGAGGAGAGCTAAAATGATCATTTTCTAACAAATGAGGGATTAAACCTCAACACGAAAGACAACTATGAAAGATGGTGATGCTTAAGAATAGAAAAGGAAAGAAGAAAGAATGATGTTTAAACTATTATTCTCATCAAATAAAGAAAGTACAATATAACAACTTAATTGTTGATCACTTTAGAAATTAGAGTGTTCTCTTTTAAAAATTAAAATGTCAAATAAACATAAAATTTAAAATTAAGAACAAAAAATTATACTTAAAATATTTTTTGATTTCACCTCTACACTTCTTCCAAATACGTTTTAGAAACTTGGATAGTACTTTTAAGCATATAGATGATAATAATATACACACACTAATTTTAGATTAACAATTATTAGTTATGATTAATGTTCTAGGTTGAGTATTACTTTCACATACATCTTTATCCACATGCAATCATATAATAACATTTTCCAATCTTTTGTCCCAATGTATTCAAAGGCAGATACTAAAGTATTGGACATGAAGAGAGAAAAAAAAAGGTAGACATCAACTTTCTACATGGCGCGCACACACAAATACACATAGCATGAAATGGTGAAGTTTCAAATGCATAATTAATATAAAATAGGATTAAATTTTATTTGGTTTTGCAATATATTTAGCTCAACTAAAATTTGAGGTATGAAGTTGAATCTCTCAAATTATGTATTGTCAAAAAAGAAAAAGAATTATTTGAATTTGAAAATCTTGCTAGTTTGTTTGATTATCTTTCTATTTATTTCTTATTTTCTATTCCTCGTTTCTTGTTTGGTAAGAACTAAAAAAGTAATTATATTTGGTGACTATTATATTTCTTGTTTTTAGAAAAAATGAAATAGAAATCAAAACTTGTTTGATAATTATTTTTTATTTTTTATTTCTCATTTCTTGTATTATTCTTTTTTACTTTTTCTCTTGTTTTATAGTTTTAAGTGTAATTTAGTTATACAATATATAAAAGATTCATATAAACACGAAATGAAATGACTTTTAATAGTTTTGAAATTTAATCACAATTTTGGAAACAAACCCTTCAAAATATATATATGAGAAGCAAAAAAACATAAAATAGTTTATCAAACGGACTTTCAAGTAAAAGGGTATGTATTAAATAAATGTTCAGAATTTTAAATTTGAAAAGATAAAAATATTTAGGTGCATCTCGAACAATACCTATTAACCTGACGAATGCGATTGTTAACATGACGATTGATGAAGTGGCAAAAGAGGAAGGATTCAAATGGACTTTTGTTTTAAGGTTAGGTGCTGAGTCAGTAACTAATGACGAGGAGAGTGTCACGACAAAAACATTGGGCAAAGAAGGATAATATAAAATGTCCTGGTTGTTAATCGGCTTATATTTTATTTTCTTTACATAGTTTCAAATTAAATTCTCATTTTTTAAAGAAGTTTATATCAATTTTAAAACAATCTAACAATTATTTTCACCACAATTAGAAGTGTTTGTGGATTGAATTAGATTGGGTTAAAAGGATTTTTTTAGATCAAATTCAATTATTTGGATTGTAAAATTCTTTAACCTAAATAACTCTTATTAAAAAACGAATCCAACCCAATCATAAAATATTTGAGTTGGATTGGATTGGTTCATGTTACTTGAATCATGTATTTAATATTTTATTCTAAAAAGAAGTAAAATGTAAATACGTAAAAATCTTATTTAATTGTTTCCATATATTGAAATAAGATTAACAACTCAATTTTAATTTATATAATGAAAATTTTATTTTCAAAGTGCTAAGAAACTATTTTTAAGAATTGTTAAAGAATAAATTATTCAAAAAGATAATATAATTAAATAAAACTAAAATCAATATATGTATAAGTAATAAAAAAAAATATATGTTTTAAAGTTAATAATAAGTTCGGGTTGATTCGGGTTGGTTTGAGTTATATTAGGTGAATTCATAAACTAATCAAACTCGTACAATTTTCATTTATTGTAATCCAACCCAACCCAATTATGAGTTGATAACCTAACCCAAACTGCATAGGTTGGGTTGGGTTGATCAGTTTTTTCGGATTATCGAATTTTTTGAACATTCTTAACCACAATGCCAATGCCTCGTCAAAATCAAAAGATTAAATATTATTTTCTCAACACTTTTTTTTATTGATACATTTTTTGAAACCATTTGATACTAATTCTAGGGTGTTTTTCTTTTCTGTAACCATTGTATTATTTTTTTTTTTAACTTCATATTGAAATATAATAATCCTCAAACAATATTCTAGTTTGAAGAGCTTAAAAATCTATAAGAGGCAGCTTGGGGCGCGGAGTTAAGTTATGAAGTATGAAGTATGAAGTTAATATATCCATGGAGTTAGTAAGTCTATATTTGAGTTGCAGAATTATTTAGTCTAGAGTTAAAGAATAATGTGTTTGCGGTGCAAAGTTAATTATTAAGTCAGGGGTATTTGGTATAATTTTTTGTAATATATAAAGTATGATTTTCTTATGGTTATTTTTGTTTGTTTAACTTTTCATTTAACCCGTCAACTGCATATATATTTTTTCAAATAGTTAACATTTAATTGAGATGTCAACTTATAACCTTCACATATATTTTACATTTTTTACATATAACCATTGTACTTGAGGGAGACAAAATACTCTTGTTTCTTATAAATAACAAAATTACAATGTATTTTCACAGTGGAATATATAAGTGTGTAATATTTACAAAAAAAAAAAAGTTGGTCATCAAGATGTTTAAGGTTTTTATGGCATCCTATGTCAAATTATAGGTTATAATATATTATGCATGCATGCTGATGTTGAGAATGCAATCAAAGCCCTACTTTAGCTAGATAAAGGATGATCGTGAGTATATAAGGGAGAACAACTATCACTAATGGTACGAGGCCTTTTGGTTGAAACCAAAAGTGAAGTCATGATTCGGTATAAACTATTGGGGTTGATACTCTAAATCTCGTGGGTTTCGTAGTTTGTCAATTATTTGTACACAAATTATTTATTTAATAAAATAAAGTGTTATTTTATTTGACATTTTGTCTGCATTAACTCAAGTCCAATAAACTGAGATCCAAGGTTATTTTATGTAACTTAAACATGTATGTAGTTGACTTACAAGTGGATCATGTTTAAATAATAACTTGAACGGTTTGTAGTATATGGATAAGGATCCTGGTGACACTACGGAGACTGTTGCATTTCAATCGTGTTTGTGCTTTTGAAGATAAATGATGATGAGAATAAATGATTATGATGAAGATGCTTTATCTATCTTTTGGTATCAAGATGATGCTATGCGTTGGACTGATGATAGATTTATGTTCATACACACCTTGCTAGTTGCATACAAGTTCTTTTAAGCTAGAGACAAGGATAAATCTAACTTAAGTGTCCTGGTAAGTTCAGGGTCGAACGCGAGGATCCTAAAGTACACTCATGCAGGTTTTGGTCTTTGGATCTATTGCAAAGGTTTCCTAATTGATTGATATGTGTTGGTTATGTATACTAAACTATTGGCATGCATGCAAGAAAGAAATAGAAGTTCAGAAAAGGGAAAAGGGTTCGTGGGTGATTGGATCTAGCGTTGATGATATGCGTTGATTTCCTAGTGGGAACAACAATCCTATGTAAGCACAATGACAATGAAATGAAAATGGTACAGATGTCTGCTAGAATCTACGTATACGTGTGATGCGTTAGAAGTCTGTTCTTTAATTTATGCTCAAAATCTCTCAATGTGGATGCCACACTTATCCTATCTCTAGGTTGCATGCGTTAGTTAAAATGAATAGACAAACGACATGAATAATTTTATCTCTAAAATTACTCACGCCTAGCTTGATGCGTTCAACAAGTAACTACTCTCTTGAGCAACTAATTCCTTTTTCACTTCAATCAACTGATCAGGTGGATTCAAACAACAAATTTTATGCACTTATCAAGCTAGAAGATTCACACGTACAAACAACTTAGAAAATTAACAGATAAAGATGTGAAGAATGGTTGAGATTGAGATTGAATTAAAGAAATAAATCTTGATACATATAATCTTGGTTCAATCAAGTGGGATAGTGAATGAGAATGCAAAGTAAAGGAAATAAGTCAAGCCGCAGGGTTTAATCTCATGTCTCCTTTGGCTTGTTTTTATGCTTGTTGTTGCCAACTTGGTGGAAGGATTGAAGGAGATGTCTCTCTCGAGTTTCTCTTCAACAACACCTCTTTACCAGTTGTGAAGAATGGCTATTGTTCCATCCTATTTCTTGCTTGCAGTAGGCAAAGGTGAAAAACAAGAAAATGGCTAACTCTCTAACTAACTCCTCCTTGCAAGCAACATCTCTTTATATAGGTAATCAGAACAGTCACTTGGTGATGTGATTGCATTAAATTTCATACCCTAAGATAGTCATATGCCATTCTGCCTTGATCAGACGCCAGCTGTCAGATGTCCATCCTTGCAAATTGTGATTTGAAATGGATTGCACGAGCCAAATTTATTTTTTAATGCGTCGGATAAGCTGGACGCATGCCCCTTGCATTGGCCTTGTCTACAACACTTAGTAAATTTTTTCGATTCTTGCATTAAAGTGCATTAGTGATGCAATTTTTTTACTTAAGAAGATACTTTTGCATGAGTTTATCACATATATACAACTTCAAGCATCTTCCTTTATCATGAGTGAGTTTACATTACTTATAATCCTAATTATTCCAACTTTGAGAGAACAATAACTTGTATTTCCACAAGTTATCACATCCCCAAATTTTCAACAATACTCGTCCTTGAGCATTCCTAAAATAATAACTTAACATACTCTCATGGCCTTATCGCAAGTAGCTCCACCTCTCATCATGTCCTTTAACCTAAAAGTGTTTGAGATTGACGTTTAGAAATATAAGTTTGCCCTTTCCTAAAGAAATATATAATTGATCTGTTATGCGACAAACACATTCTTAAAAAATTCTTTTACTTTCCAAAACATTTCCATCTTTCAAGTTCAGTAATGCGTTAGAAGGTTTTCTTGTTATAAAAATCATTTAAAAATTCTTTTGCTTTCCAAGACTACCCATGCACCGATTCAGGTAACTCACCTTCATTTTAGCTTGCCCCCACAGGTGTCATGCAGACATTCAACTATGAGCGAGTGCCTTTCACGACTAAACTCTTATCTAAGTTTTATGTTCTCTTCTTTAGGCTTAGATAGCGGAGTTTGGGATGCGTTGTTCCTAGTTACTGTTGGATTCAGGAAGCAAGCTTAAGCATTCTAATTAATTAATTTTGGCTTTAAACTAAGCATGCTCAAATACTAAAAACAGGGTTTCAACACTAACCTTTGAAGTACCTTTGATTCAAGATTTTCAGCTACAATATCCTTAATTTCTGCTCGTGAACAACCACAAGGACTTCACTGTTATCCTCTTGGTGTCTTGGATTGAATTGTGGAACTTAAAATAAACTTGTATTAAGGGAATAAGGAGAGAAGGTTTCCAATATGAAGAACAATTCTTCAAACAGTTTTTCTCAGCTTCAGCAACAATTGCATTGTCTCTCTTCCATTCAAAATTCCAGCCTTATATTGCATGACTTTCATGCAACTAACAGCCTTCCATGAATTACAACTCATGCTTAAATTAATTGAGCTGGAGAAGAATGGAAAGTGCGTGAGCTGCTGAAATTTGAAAACCATTTTCAAATTTACTTTGTAAATTCTTTTTAAAACTGATTTTAAAAACAATTTAATTTATAAATTGAAATTTTATTAATTTTAAAAAATTAATTCAATAATTAATAAATCAATTAAACAATTTAATTTTATTAATTTAATATCAAATATTAAATTAAATTGTCACCAATTCCATTACCATGAATCTTTGTTCATGAATTTAATATTAAATCATATTTAAATATTAATCAATTCTCCAATTCCGTTTAATTCCAATATTAAACGTGTAATTATATCACATATAATTACTAATTTCATTAGTTCTAATTTGAACGTTTCAAATCAACTTATCACACTACTTTAAGGCTAATCCATTTGTTAGCTAGTAAGGGGACCTGGTGGACCCACAAATCATGGACTCCAACGATCCAAGATTAATTAGCTAAACTCTTTACACCGAATTAACTCTTATTCGTTAACTACTAGGTCACTCCACTAAAGCCCGTAGTTACATTCCCCTCATTGTAGATATATTATGTCCACTCTATATAACCATGATCAGTAAGTTAACCCTTCACAGGTTGTTCAACTATGAGTGATCCTCAAGGTTGTTTTACCCCCAAGATTAGCTCTTGTTACTTACGTCCCACTGATCCTCTAGTGAACAATTGGTTTGTGATTCGATCATTAAACCAAGTCCCTCTCGAGCCAATGAGAGGGTGGGGCTTCTTGTTCAAGACCCGGAGTTAGTACTTAAGGGAACAACCTCTCTACTATCCCTGAAAGCAGGTAGGAGTGAATTCCATCTTGTACCCTATGTCCTCAACTATCTACTCGGTCTTACCCCTGAAATGGGAGGTTTATTGAGCTGGCGCTGTTGAGCCAACCCTCACCTATGCAAATCTAAGGATAATCCCGAATAAATAAGTGTTTATAGTTAGCTCAGGATTCAGGTTAAGTTGCGTAGGTCATCGTTGTTAAATAGTCAGTCTTAAATAGTAAACAACGTTATAAGGTAAGAGTGACTTATTTCGTGGTCCGATCTTGTGTAAACTCATTGACAGGACACCCCCACTCCTCATGTCATGACATGATATGTACGAATCAGGATCACTTCGTCTATAGCACTTTACAACTCCTTGTAACAACTATAGAGTGGGCTGTATCCAATAGTGTTACCATAATAAAGTACCCAACCTTATTCATATACTATAGATCATTTTGACTATTTACTCGAACCTGATCCACTTTTATGTCTTCACATAAAGTTCAAGTACTCATGTAATAGTCATGAATTTTTTAGTTTATTGGATTTATTTCTAAAACAAAAAAAGTAATTCATATATTGTGAATCCTGAGCCCTAATTTCTCTACTTGAGTATGTTCCCTACTGAGACTAGTGTGGTGAGTAGGTTTATGTGAGAATTAATGTGTGATTGTAGAGAAAAGGGTGAAAAGTTTGAATTTGAAAACTTGACTCTTGGGTAAAGCTTGAAAAATTGGCTAAGTGTAACCCATGCGTTGGAGGCTAGAAAATTGGCTAAGGGTTGTGCCATGCATTGGCCATGCTCATTTGAGAGGTTATTTGGGCATTGAAGGAAGCTAAGGTATGACCAAGAGAAAAGCTCTGCATGGGAAGACATGCGGTAGCCAAAGTCTTGAGAGGTTAGCACAACATGTGGCAGCCTCAAGTGTGTACGAGCATGGGCGCTGAGCGTTGGAGTTGCACGCGCTGGCCAATCGTGTAACAATGAGCGATGCTACACAATGAGGTAGACGATCGTCTAACAAATGAGCGATGCTACACGATGAGGTAGGCGATCGTCTAGTAAATGAACGACGCTACGCGATGAGGTAGGCGATCGTGTAGCAAATACGTGAAGCTAAGCGATGCAGTAGGCGATCGTGTGGCAAGGTGCAACGCTAGACGATGCGAAAGGTCGCGCTAAATGATAGCACTATGCGTTGGATGATAGCATTAAGAGATGGGGCGCTAGCACTACATGATCGGCATCAGCGCTAGACGATGACGCTGGGCGATGGAGCTACGCAATGGGCGTGGGCGCTAGACGATAGTCGTGCTGTGCTAGATGATGAGCGTCAGCACTACACAATGGGCATCAGTGTGCTATGCGTTGGGCTAGATCGTCAGTTTACAAGTATCAACGTGAAGTCACTAAATGATGAGCTAAACGATGGGGCGGTGAGCTAAACGATTGGACTTGTATTGATTTGCATTAATCACCGATTAAAAATACCAGATGTCCTTAGCACCGGATTTAACTCCATGAAAAATGAAGTGTCACGCTATACTTTAATGAGAAGCAGTGGAAAGTAGTATAAAAAGGGGAAGGAGAAAAAGAACCAGAGGTTCTGTTCTCGGGTGAATCTGGGCCATTGTTAAAGAATTCAGTCTCTAGGATACACCACGAGAATTCTGAACCTGAAATTTTGAGGTAAGATTCTTGAGACAATTCTTAGCAAGTTTGTAGAAGGAAACTTTTTGAGATGAGCTCTGAAAGTCGAGTTATAAATTTCGAATTTTGAATATGAAATTTTATGAATAAGCAGGTAGCTGCTTGAGTCGAATAAGCTGACAGCTCGAAGGAAACGCTTGGACAGACCAAGGGCTGAGCTTTTCCATGCGTTGAACCTACTATGTAGGTTAAGTTGAGCTTGCAGTGGAGTCTTGGACACATAAGTAGCTTTGAGGACGACCATATGCAGCTGTAAGAACATTTAAAGAGAAAAGTGTTGGTTGCATAAGTTGTGTTGCATTTATGAAGAGTGGTTGGAAGCTTTGCACGAGCCAAATCTCAAAGAAATTCATAAGTGTCTAAACCTACAGTAAGGTGTGTTATTGTGAAAGTCTTCAAGAGGAAGGCTAAACACAAAGCTTACTTAAGGGTTAGTCTCAAAAGGGAGACTTATGCTAGTAGTTAATATATGCTTTTGTGTCCAGAAGATTGAAACTAGTAATAGAAGCATATCGACCCTTGAAGAATAATTCTAAAAGTTGTGAGTGACTAAATGTTTACAATGTTTTAAAGAAACCATGTTTTAAAGAAAGATTATTCTCATGCTAGCTAGTTTTACAAAGTAAATTCCAAGCAAACCATAAGTTATGTTTTAAACGCATGTCATGGATGAAAGTTTATTGAAAAACTATTTATGTGTGTTTAATTACACAAAGCATGCGTTAGTATCTTTAAAGACATGTTTTTTTATGTGTTAGGCTTTACATGCTTTAAAGAGAAAATCATTGTATGACTAGTTTTACTTGAAACTCGACATCGAGGGACATTTTGAGAAGGTATTCAAGCAACTCGATACTGAGGGACAAGTTCTGAGAAGGTATCTGAGCAAAAGTACCTAAGGTATAGTGGTGCTTAGTTATGGCCACGTGCATGTAGGTAGTTAAAGTCAGAGATTGAGCAAAAGGGTTCTCTCTTGACTAGCAGTTGACGTTAAGATTTAACCACAATAGGGTTATTGTCAACTAAGGAACAGTTTAATGTTTTATGATGAAAACAACTTTATATGCTTTATGCTTGGAAAATGTTTATACTGCAGTACAAGGTTACTGTAGAAATTTATATTTCAGTTTAATCTCTTTATTGAGACTTTTGTATGAGAATCAATTTTCTTTCTTAAGTCACTCACTGGGCTAGCAAGCTCACCCCGTTTTTAAATGTGTTCTCTTCCCCTAGGTAGCGGTCAAATCCTCAGAAGATAGCTCTGCATCTACTCTACCACTCAAGGACAAAGTTATTATAACCCGTCTGTTAGGTGGTTACTGTAAATATTATACACATGTTAGAATTGTTCATGTAGGGACCTAAGATTTTGGGCATCGGGACTTATGAAACTAGTAATGTAATCTCTCTAAATATTTTGTGTGTAAACTTAATGTTTTAACCATAGAGGCATCCGCTGTGCATGAGATTGCATGTTGGTATCATAGTTATTTCCGCTAGAGTTATTAGGCAGTAAGTGTCAGCAAAAGGGTTGATAACTGCTGCAGTCATGTTCTTTTCTAGGGTCAGAGAGCAGTCTAGGATGGAGTGTGATAACTTGGTATCAGAGCATAAGTTCTGGGAAGGTTGAAGAGTTAGTTGATACCAGTGGGTATCAAAGCATGAGATTTTGGGTGAAAGAGAGAGTTCATGCATTAGATTAAGACTCATAAGTAAGTCCCTAACATGTGTACTTAATAATTAGGAAAAGATGCCGAGGAAAAATGGCAGGCTGAGCAGGTAGACTAAGGAGAGGAATGTTGTGAAGGAAATCGGAATCGAGATTTCTGTGAACAGCAGAATAAGACTATTCCAAATTACAATAATGAATCAACAAATCATTTATAGTCAACTTCAAACAAATGGTTTTACAATTACAATACAGAAATTACAGCATGAACAAATACTAAATGTACAGAGGGAAACTCTACACACATATGCAGAAGCATCTCCACGCTACGATGCGCACTCTCATCGAACAACAGCGACCACGAACACTCGATCTACACAACTACAACACCGCACGAACACTTCGCGTTCATCCTCAATGATCTCCTCGGTCACGAACTCCTTCGCCACACGAACGGACTCCTCCACAACACCATGACGACCTTTAGAAAACCTCGACGATTTCGAGTTGAGTCTGACACCACCAACAAAAGGCGACCTTGGTTATTCTCTGTGTGAGAATCCAGAGGGTGGGCTCTGTTTCGGACTTGGTATGAGACAGACGAACGGAGGAACAAACAATCGCATACACGATGGGCTAGTTAGGAGATGGCGGAGACCTATCGTATAGGTCGATGCCCAATAGTTTAGATTAAGCTATGCAATTGTCTAGCAAAAGCTATGCGATCGTTAGCTCATATCATTAGCTCCGGTCTGTCACCTATAGACTCTACACGAATCATTTACCTTGGCCAGCGATCGTCTAGCAAAGCTATACGATCGTTTAGTAAATACTGTACGATTGTTTAGCTCCCCTAGCCGTTGTTGAGTAAATCTGTATTTACTTGACGACCTTCGTGAGTTTCTTTTCGCGGAGAGAAAACTAAAAAATCCTTTTCAAACTTTTTGTAAAAGAACTTCTTCTTCAAAATAGGAAACCACTTTCCTTTAAACTCACGGTTACCATGATCCAATGACCACCTGCTACTTTGGTTATTTAAAAAAAAAGTATTAATTATCTAATAATTAATATTATTTAAAATATTAAATATAACCAACTTATCATACTATATTTATAACCTATAGTTTTAATATTTCATCTCATGAAACATATAAATTATAGTTCTTTTTCTATTCCATGGTGTTTAATGTAAATCTCATTTACATCAATCATCCACAAGATGTATCTTATACATCATACCGATTATATCATATATGATTAAAATACCTCTTGTTAATTTGAACATTTCAAATCAACACCAAGAACTGACCCTCAACAGAATCCAAGCTACCAAGGGGACCTCATGGATCTGTAGATCTGAAGCAACAACGGTATGTGAATAACTGACTAAACTCTTTAGTCACGAGATCCACCATCCGTTAACTGCCAGGCACTCCACTAAAGACCGACAGCTAAACTCTCCTCACTACAGATATATTATATGTCCATCATAACCAATCAGTAGTGTGACAACCCTTCACAGATCGTTCGTAAGTACAGCTGGGCCAATAACCGTTATGCCCCTATAGTTACATTTGTCTCCTAAGGTACCACTGATCCCTCTAATGAACATAAATCACAGTCCTACTATGACTGAGTCTTCTCTTCCAAAGAGAATCCGTGGCCACTATGTTCAAGCCCCAGAATCAGCCCTTAAGGGAGCAATCTCTCTACTTAGCCCTGCTTCGAGAAAGGAGTGAATTCCATCTTGTGGATTGAGTTCCCAACTCCCAAATCAGACAAGTCCCCAAAAAGGTAGGCATGTTGAGTTGGTAATCTGGCCACTCTCACTCATACTAATCAAAGGACTGCCCTGAAAGGTAAGAGTTCACAAAACGCTCAGGATTGAGGTCGTGTCATCTATGGTCATTTGGCTGAGATGCAAGTCTCTAGTATCAACGACGTCATATACAGAGTCTAGTCATCTCGTGGTCCAGGTCTTATACAATCTCTTTGTATAGGACACCCCTCTCCACGTCTCCACACAAATGGTCAGGATCTATCATATATAGTAGTTTACAACACTTGCAAACCTCTACAAAGCGGGCCGTATCCGTAGTGTCACTAGGATCAGGTATCCCACCTTAATCCTTATACTACATACCGATTTAGGTTATCACTTAAAGCATGATCCACTTGTATATCACATATACATGCTTAAGTTCACATAAGATAACCAAGGAGCTTTGTTTATTGGATATGAGTAAATGCCAGAATTAAATAACACTTATTTTATTCATTGAACAATGTGTATCTTTACAAAACAACGAGACTCTGGGAGAATTAGGACACTAATCTCAACAATCTCTCACTTTTCCTAATGACTTGGGAGACTAATGTACAATACAATATAAAAATGTACAATATACAATAAACTCGGGCATACCCCAGTATCATCTCCCACTTGCCCTAGACAAGATGTCGCATGTCCCACAGTCCTAGACTTTCCAGGTGACCCTTAAACACTTTAGTCGTGAGGGCCTTTGTAAAGGGATCAGCAACGTTGTATCCCATAAGGAGCAGATCCTTAGCTCTATACTCAAGTATGTAGTCCCTCGTTCTCCAAAGATACTTGAGGAACGTCTTGATCGTTGTCCAGTGTTCAAATCCTGGATTAGATTGATACCGATTGACAATCCCTACTGCATAGCAAATGTCGTGTCTGGTACACAACATTGCATATATTAAGCTTCCTACAGCAAAAGCATAGAGAATCCGTCTCATCTCCCCAACCTCTTTAGGTGTCTTAGGACATTGATCCTTAGACAGAACTATTCCATGCCTGAAAGATAACAAACCCCTCTTGGAATCCTGCATCTTGTACCTGATCAACATTTGATCAATGTACGATGCCTGAGACAGGACTAATCGTTTGTTCTTGCGATCCCAAATGATCTGGATCCTGAGAATATATTGTGCCTCACCCAAATATTTCATTTGGAACTGGGCAGCGAGCCAACTCTTAATGGCAGTTAGATATCCTACATCATTCCCAATGAGTAGGATATCATCCACATACAGTACCAGGAAAGCTACTGCTATTGTTGATCTTCTTGTAAATATAAGGCTCATCAACATTCTAGTCAAAGCCAAATGACTTGACAATAGTGTCAAATTTGATGTTCCAAGATCGAGATGCTTGTTTCAGTATATAAATAGACCTATTAAGCTTGCAAACTTTTTGCTCTTGATCTAGAACTACGAACCCCTCTGGTTGAGTCATATAGATGGTATCCTCAAGATTACCATTCAGAAAGGCAGTCTTGACGTCCATTTTCCATATTTCATAATCATAAAATGTGGCTATGGACAGAAGAATCCTAATAGATTTCAGCATGACAACATGTGAGAAAGTTTCCTCATAGTCAACTCCCTCAACCTGGGTATAACCCTTTGCCACGAGTCTAGCCTTAAAGGTTTGCACATTTTCATCTACACCCCTCTTTCGCTTATAGATCCACTTACACCCAATAGGTTAGACCCCATCAGGTGGATCAATAAGCTCTCAGATGTTATTGAAGTATATAGACTCCATTTCCTGATTCACGGCCTTAACCAAATCATCTTTGTCAACATCCTTCATTGCTTTCTTAAAAGACAATGGATTCTCGACCCCATCATTTGTAATGACGTTATGGGCTTCAGTCAAACCCATGTAGTGATTCGATGGGTTCATAACCCTTCCACTATGTCGAGGCAGTCTCAACTCTTAAGCCGGTTGACTAGACGTGCCGACCTCAACAACTCTTGTTGATCTGTCGATCTGTTCAACAACTCTTGTTGAACCCTCAACAGTCTCAGTATCACTTAAGATCTCACGTAAAATGAGCTTACTTTGTGGCTAATGATCCCTCATGTGATCTTCTTCTAAGAAGATAATATTAGTGGAAACAAACACTTTGTTCTCACTTGGATCATAGAAGTATCCTTCTCTTGTTAGTCTATAAAGAGACAAACCTTCGAACGTGGTTCCAACTTCTTTAGGTTAGTCGTTAGCACCTGTGTCGGACAACCCCAAGTCCTGAAGTATTGTAAACTACCTTTACGGCCTCTCCATAACTCAAAAGGTGTTTCAGGAACACTTTTTGGGGGAACAGTGTTCAGAATATAACATGCAGTCTGCACTGCATTACCCCAAAACGAGTCTGGAAGATGAGCATAACTCATCATAGACCGAACCATGTTCAACAAGGTCCTGTTTCTCCTTTCTGATACATCATTCTGCTGAGGTGTACCAGGGGCCGAGAGTTGGGACGGAATCCAGTTACCTCTACAGCTAATTGGGAGAATTTCACTCAGTTAGTTGAGAATGCTATCAGAGTTGAGTAGAGTGTAACGAGGGTAGATATACCCCAGCCAGGTGCGGAGCAGTTCAGGACTCTCAGAGAAATGAGAGGTAAGAGTTTTAAACCCCTATTCTCTAGACAGTCAGGTATGAGGAATTTTGGAGGCACAAGCCAACAGGGTTCGAGTCGAAAGAGGCCAAGACCTGTAGTTGGACCGAGTGGTAGATCGGTAACAGGTCGTGCTAGCGAGTCAGTAGCCAGTACATGAAGGAAACCACTATGTGCAAACTGTGGTAAGCGCCATAAAGAAGTATGTAATGGCAAAAAGAATGTTTGTTTTCAGTGCGAACAGGCGGGGCATTTCAAGAAAGATTGTCCCCAGCTAGGTCATGGAGCACAGAGTGAACAAAGAGGAGTTACCCAGGTTGTAGACCAACCTAGAGCGACCGGTTATACACATCTAGATGTGTATAAGAGACAGATGGAGCACAGAGTGAACAAAGAGGAGTTACCCAGGTTGTAGACCAACCTAGAGCGACCGGTGCTAGAGGTGAAGGATCCAGTGCAGCTAAGCTGAAAGAGGTATTTGGACGACCCCAACAGCAGCAGTAACAGGGTAGAGTATACGCTGTGACACACCAGAAAGCGGAAAAGACTCCAGATGTCATAACTGGTACGATAACTTTATGTAATCAGTCTGCTTATGTGCTATTTAATATTGGTGCTACGCACTCATTCATATCTAGCATATGTGCATTACATATAGATGGAGTGCTTGAGTGTATGAATGAGGATTTGTTCATCTCTATGCTTGTAGGAGATAGATACTCTAGTTGTACATGAGTATTACAGGAATTGTGAAGTAATTCTTGGGAATCAGAGTTTATGGGTTGACTTAATTCCACTAGAGTTACTAGAGTTTGATGTTATCTTAGGCATGGATTTCCTAAGTAAACACTATGCCATTGTGGATTCTTTTAAGAAAGAGATAGTGTTTAAGAAATCAGGTGAAAAAGAGATAACCCTGGTAGAAAGGTAAAAGAATACTTCCATGAAGTCTAATATCAGCAGTGAAGGCTAGAAAGCTGCTAAGTAAGGGATGTGAAGCTCATTTAGCTTATATGGCAGTTTCACAGGATAGGAAGCTGAGACCTGAGGATGTACCTGTGGTACAAGAATTGATGCGTTCCTTGAAGAGTTACCAGGTTTACCACCTGACAGGGAAGTTGAGCTTACTATTGAGTTAGTTCTAGGTACAACACCTATATCCCAAACACCATATAGGATGGCAACAATAGAACTAAAGGAGTTAAAAGTTCAGTTACAGGAACTTGTGGATAAGGGGTACGTTAGACCCAATGTGTCGCCTTGGAGAGCGCCAGTCTTGTTTGTCAAGAAGAAAGATGGTAATCTAAAATTATGAATAGACTATAGACAGTTGAATAAGGTGACCATTAAGAATAAGTACCTGTTACCTCATATAGATGATCTCTTCAATCAGTTAAAGGGAGCCACGATGTTCTCGAAGATAGATTTGAGATTAGGTTACTACCAGTTGAAGGTAAAGGAAACAGATATTCCAAAGACTGCTTTCAGGACTAGGTATGGACATTATGAGTTCCTTGTAATGTCGTTTGGTTTGATGAATGCTCCTGCGGTATTTATGAACTTGATGAATAAGATATTTCATCCTTACCTGGATTAGTTTGTGATAGTTTTCATAGATGATATACTAGTATATTCTAGTAGTGCAGAGAAGCACAAGGAACATCTAAGGTTAGTATTGCAAATGTTAAGAGAAAAAAAGTTATATGCCAAGTTTAGTAAGTGTGATTTCTAGTTAAATCAAGTCGTATTTCTTGGGCATATAGTTTCAGCTGACGGAGTCAGTGTAGATTCCCAAAAAGAAGCGATAGTTAACTAGGGACGACCCATGACTATAACAAAAGTACACAGTTTTCTGGGTTTAGCAGGTTATTACAGGAGATTCGTGGAGGGCTTTTCTAAGATAGCTCTTCCATTGACAAGCCTGACCAGAAAAGATGCGAAGTTTGAGTGGTCGCCAGAATGCGAGCATAATTTCCAATAGTTGAAATAGAGGTTAGTGTCAGCACCAGTGTTAACTTTACCTACACTAGGTAAAGAATTTGAGGTTTATTGTGATGCATCCCGATAAGGATTAGGATATGTGCTTATGCAGGAAGGAAAGGTAGTGGCCTACGGTTCTCATCAGTTAAAGAAGCATGAATGTAACTACCCTACGCATGATTTAGAGTTAGTAGCAATTGTGTTGGCTCTAAAGTTGTGGAGACATTACCTATTTGGTGAACATTATCATATATTCACTGATCATAAGAGTCTAAAGTATATCTTTGATCAGAAAGAGCTAAACTTGAGACAGAGAAGATGGATCGAGTTGATCAAAATTATGACTGTACAATTGATTACCACCCAGTTAAAGTGAATATGGTGGTTGATGCTCTAAGTAGAAAGATCGGATCAACCAGAGCTGTTATCTGTACATTAAGAGGTGTACTGATACAAGAGCTGTATAGTGCTAAAGCCGCATTATTAGTTGATCAGATAGGAGGTTTGATAGCTTCATTTCAAGTACGTCCTACTCTCATAGATGATATTCTACGTGAACAGTTAAAAGACTCTGATCTTCAGAAGTTAGCTGAAGAAGTAAGTAAAGGTCTGAGAACGGACTACCAGTTAAGAGCAGACAAAGTGCTACTGAAAGAAGGTAAGGTATGTGTACCTAATACATTAGCACTTAAATAGGCTATTCTAGAAGAGGCACATAGTTTGGCTTATGCTATGCATCCAGGAAGTATGAAGATGTATAGAAGTCGTACTGGTGGCCTGGTATGAAAAGAGAAATAACAGAGTATGTTGATAGATGTTTAGTGTGTCAGCAAGTTAAGCTTAAACGACAGAGGCCAGCAGGATTGCTTAATCCACTCCCAGTACCAGAATGGAAGTGGGAACATGTTACGATGGATTTCCTGTTTCGTTTACCTAGGGCACCAGTGAGCTATGATGGTATATGGGTAATTGTGGTTAGATTGACAAAGACAACTAAGTTTTTACCTGTTAAAGTTACTTTTACCCTAGACCAGTTAGGTAAGTTGTATGTTGACAAAATTGTGAGTCAGTTTGGAGCTCCAGTTTCGATTATATCAGACCGAGATTCCAGGTTTACATCAAAGTTTTGGCCTAGCTTGCAGAAAGCTATGGGTACCAAGCTATATTTTAGTACGGATTTTCATCCACTGATGGATGGTCAGTCTGAACGGACGATTCAGAGACTAGAGGACATCTTGAGGGCATGTGTATTGCAATTCAAGGGCAGTTGGGATATGCATCTTTCGTTGATCGAATTTGCGTATAACAACAGTTACCATTCGGGTATCGGAATAGCACCATATGAGGCTTTATATAGAAGACCATGTAGAACTCCGGTATGTTGGAATGAAGTCGGCGAAAGAAAATTATTAGGCCTAGAACTTGTTCAGCAGACATCAAATAGTGTAAAGATTATAAGAGAAAATATCTTAAAACAGCTCGAGACAGGAAAAAGAATTATGTCGACAAGCAGAGAAGAGAATTAGAATTTGAAGTTGGTGATAAAGTATTTCTTAAGTTGTCTCCGTGGAAAGGAATACTCAGGTTTGGTAAGAAAGGGAAGTTAAGCCCAAGATATATTAGACCCTACGAGATAATAGAAAGAGTTGGCCCAATGGCTTATAGGTTGGAATTACCACCAGAGTTATCTTGTATCCATGATGTGTTTCATATGGCAATGCTAAGAAAGTATGTGCCAGATCCTACCCATGTGTTGCCTGAGCAACCGGTGCATTTGAAAGAGAATTTGTCATATGAAGAGGAACCAATGGAGATTCTTGATAGAAAATAACAAGTCTTAAGGAATAAGACAATACCATTGGTAAAGGTACTATGGCGAAACCATCGCACTGAAGAAGCTACATGGGAAGCTGAAGAGCAAATGAGAAATAAGTATCCACAGTTGTTTAATAACGGGGGAAGTAAATGTGAACCCTGAGCCCTAATTTCTCTACTTGAGTATGTTCCCTACTAAGACCAGTGTGGTGAGTGTAGGATTGTATCAGCAACAACAGAAGCACAAGGATCATCTAAGCATTCAAATTCACTAATTTGGCAAAATCTAAAGCATGCTCTTACTGTAAACAAGTAAGTTTCAAGAAATATCTCTTGTAGAACTTCTTCAAAGCTCATTCTCCAGCTACTATCTTCTCCAAATCTTGTTGCAGTCCACCTCAAGATCTTCTCCACTATTCTCTTGGTGCTCTAGATTGAGTTGTGGGACTCAAAACAAGCTTGAATCAAGGGATGAAGGAGAAATGCTTAATGCAAAAAACTAGTTGAAGAACTCTTTCTTCAAACCGAATTCTCTCTCAAATTCTCTATAGATGGCATCACCGATTGTTACTCCAATCTCTTCATTGTATTGCAGATCAACATGCAAAGGAGAGACTTGCATGATTTGCATCTCATACTTGGAGAAGACAAGGCCAAGAAGATGCATTATGTGTGAGCTACTTCAAAGATGGATAATGGAAAATCTTCATTTTCCATTTAAATGTTTTGTTTTCTAATTTTCAAATTTTGATTTCAAATTTTATCACAAAAATCAAAATTTGATTTTATAAAATCTATTTTGATTTTAAAAATGAAAATTTTAATTAATTTCATAAATTAATTATTAAATAAAACTTAATTAGTTTAATATCAAATATTAAATTAATTTTAACACATATTCATCTTTATATATTTAAATCATATTTAAATATATATAAATTCTCCTATTCCGTTATTTCTCAAATAAACATATAATTATATCTCATATAGTTATTAATTCCCTTAATTCTAATTTGAACGTTTCAAATTAACTTATCACGCTATTCTAGAGCTAATCCGTTACGAGCTAGTAGAGGGACCTCGCGGACCTACAGATCATGGGCTCCAACGATCCGAGATTAATTGGCTAAACTTATAAGACCAAACTAATCTCCATTCGTTAACTAATGGGTCACTCCACTAAAGCCCATAGTTACACTCCCCTCACTATAGATATATTATGTCCACATGATTTAACCATAATCAGCAAGTCGACCCTTCACAGGTTGTTCGTAATAACGGTTGGGTTAAATATCTATTTTACCCTCGAGATTACGTCTTATTTCTCAAGTCCCTATTGATCCTCTAATGAACAACTGGTTTGTGATCCAATCACTAAACTAAACTCTCTCAGTCGAGTGAGAGTGTGGGGCCCCTTGTTCAAGACCTGGATTCAGTACTTGAGAGAACAACCTTTCTTCTATCCCTAAATCAGGTAGGCGTGAACTCTGTCTTGCACCCTATGTCTCCAGCTATCTATCCGGTCTTATCCCTAAAATAGGAGTCTTATTAAGCTAGTGCTATTGAGTCAACCTTCAACTATGCAAATCTAAGGGTAATCCGGAATAAACAGGAGTTCATAGTTAGCTCAGGATTAAGATCGAGTTACCTAGGTCATCTAGGTGAAATAGTCAGTCTTAAACAATAAATAACATTATAAAGTAAGAGTGACTTATTTCTTGGTCCTGATCTTATGCAAACTCATTTTATAAGATGCCCCCACTCCTCATGTACGAATTAGGATCACATCGTAATGGCACTTTACAACTCTTTGTAACAACTATAGAGTAGGCCGCATCCAATGGTGTTACCAAAATAAGGTACCCAACCTTATTCGTGTACCATAGATCATTTTAACTATTTGCTCAAACCTGATCCACTCTTATGTCTCCACATAAAGTGCAAGTACTCATTCAATAGTCATGGGTCTTAGTTTATTGGATTTAGATTTCATACAATTTATGAGATCAATAACAAGTATATTGATTATAGAAAATGTTTATCATTTTACAAGCTGCGAGTTTTTAGGACATAAAACCTAACAGTGAGTAGGTTGATTTGAGAATTAATGTGTAATTGTAGAGAAAATGGTGAAAAGTTAGAAGAAAAGTTTGAATTTGAAAACTTGACTCTTGGGTAAAGCTTGAAAAATTGGCTAAGTGTAACCCATGCGTTGGAGGCTAGAAAATTGGCCAAGTGTTGTGTCATGCGTTGGCCATGCTCATTTGAGAGGTTATTTGGGCATCGAAGGAAGCTAAGGTATCGCCAAGAGAAAAGCTATGCGTGGGAAGGCATGCGGCAGCCAAAGTGTTGAGAGGTTAGCAAAGCATACAATAGCCTCAAGTGTGCGCGAGCATGGGCGCTGGGCGATCGTGTAGCAGTGAGCGGCGCTTCATGATGAGGTAGACGATCGTTTAGCAAATGAACGGTGCTTACACGATGAGGTAGAGCGATCGTCTAGCAATGAACAATGCTACATGATGAGGTAGGCGATTGTGTAGCAAATGCGTGGAGCTAAGCGATGCGGTAGGCGATCGTGCAGCAAGGTGCGGTGCCAGACGATGCGAAAGGTTGTGCTAAATGATAGCGCTAAGCGTTGGACGATAGCGTTAAGCGATAGGGTACTGGCACTACACGATCGGCATCAGCACTAGATGATGATACTAGGTGATGGCACTGCGTGATAGGCATAGGCGCTAGACGATAGCCATGTTGCGCTACACGATGGGTGTCAACGCTACACGATGTGCATCAGTGTGTTATGCGTTGGGGGAGATCGTCAGGTTACAAGCATCAGCGTGAGGTCACTAAACGATGAGCTAAATGATGGGGCGGTGAGCTAAACGATTGAACTTGTATTGATCGGCATTAATCACCGATTAAAAGCACCAGATGTCCTTAGCATTGGATTTAACTCCATGAAAAATGAAGTGTCACACTATGCTTTAATGACAAGCGGTGGAAAGTAGTATAAAACGGGGAGGTCAAACTTCAAACGATTAGTTTGATCAATTCTTCCGTGCAAACTTAGAGTTCTTAGTGTCATTGAAAAGCTCCGAGAGTCTACTTTCAGAGGTGACACTGTTGAAAGAAGTCCTCATTGGATTAAGGCCAGAGAGGAGAAAAAGGACTAGAGGTTCTGTTCTCGGGTGAATCCGAGCCATTGTTAAAAATTGAGTCTCTAGGATAGACCACGAGAAGTCTAAAGTTGAAATTTTGAGGTAAGATTTCTTAGACAATTCTTAGAAATTTTGTAGAAGGAAACTTCTTGAGATGAGCTCTGGAAGTCAAGTTATTAATTTCATAAGTTGAATCTGGAATTTTATGCACAAGCAGGCAGCTGCTTGAGTTGAATAAGCTGATAGCTCGAAGGAAACACTTGGACAGACCAAGGGCTGAGCTTTTCCATGTGTTGGACCTACTGTGTAGGCTGAGGAGAGCTTGCAGTGGAGTCTTTGATGCATAAGCAGCCTTGAGGATGACCATATGCAGCTGTAAGAACACTTAGAGAGAAAAGTGTTGGTTGCATATGTGGTGTTGCGTTTTTTAAGAGTGGTTGGAAGCTTTGCATGAGCCAAATATCAAAGAAGTTCCTAAGTATCTAAACCTACAGCAAGGCGCGTTGTTGTGAAAGTCTTCAAGAGGAAGGCTAAACACAAAGCTTACTTAAGGGTTAGTCTTATAATGGAGACTTATGCTAGTAGCTAATATATGCTTTTGTGTCCACAAAATTTACACTAGTTATAGAAGCATATCGACCCTTGAAGAATAATTCTAAAAGTTGCGAGTGACTAAATGTTTACAATGTTTTAAAGAAACCATGTTTTAAAGAAATATTATTCTCATGCTACCTAGTTTTACAAAGTAATTTTCAAACAAACAAAGAGTTATGTTTTAAACGCATGCCATGTATGAAAGTTTATTGAAAATCTATTTATGTGCGTTTAATTACACAAAGCATGCGTTAGTATCTTTAAAGACATAATTTCTATGAGTCGTTGCATGACTAGGTTTAATTGAAACTCGATACCGTGAGAAGGTATCCGGGCAACTCGATACTGAGGGACAAGTTCTGAGAAGGTATCTATGCAAAAGTACCTAAGGTATACGATACTTAGTTATGGCCACGTGCACGTAGGTAGTTAAAGTCAGAGATTGAGCAAAAGGGTTCTCTTTTGACTAGCAATTGACGTTGGAATTTAACCACAGCAGGGTTATTCTCAACTAAGGAACAGTTTAATGATTTATGATAAAAGCAACTTTATATGCTTTATGCTTGGAAAATGTTTATACTGCAGTACAAGGTTACTGTAGAAATTTATATTTCAGTTTAATCTCTTTATTGAGACTTTTGCATGAGACTCGATTTTCTTTCTTAAGTCACTCACTGGGCTAGCAAGCTCACCCCATTTTCAAACTTTTTTCCTTCCCCTAAGTAGCGGTCAAATCCTCAGGAGGTAACTCTGCATCTGCTCTGCCACTCAAGGACAAAGTTATTGTAACCCGTCTGTTAGGTGGTTACTGTAAATATGGTACACATGTTACAGTTGTTCATGTAGAGACCTAAGGTTTTGGGCATTGGGACTTATGAAACTACTAATGTAATCTCTCTAAATATTTTGTGTGTAAACTTAATGTTTTAGCCATAGAGGCATCCGCTGTGTATGAGATTGCATGTTGATATCAGAGTTATTTCCGCTAGAGTTATTAGGCAGTAAATGTCAGCAAAAGGGTTTATAACTGCTACAGTCATGTCCTTTCCTAGGCTTAGAGAGTAGTCTAGGAGAGGGTGTGACATATATTCAACAATAACTTATTGAATTTTCAGAATAAGTTTAATGTTTATAAACCACGAGTTTTAGGACATAAAATCCAAAAGTTACTTACCTTCATTTTGGCTTGCCCCCACAGTTGTCATGCAAACATCCAACTATGAGTAAGTGCCATTTCCAATCTTAACTCATATTAGGTTGGGTTTTCCTTTTGCACTAATAGTAGAGTTTTGCTATTATGTCTAAAATATTTATTTATTTTTCTTTTTTTTTTTTATGTGAAATAAGTGAAATTATGAAGATTTTTATAAACTAGAGAATGCACCAACTCAAACCTCCCCACTTTAAATTTTGGAGGTCAGCAAGGTTCTCATTGCTGAAAAAGAACTACAAAAATGTCTTAGAAAATTTCAAAATGAGGTTTGAGGTGAGGCTTGAATGCATGGAAAATAAAAAATATGTTTCATTTATTGAGGTTTTTAGACTTAGATTTTTAATGCTTGTTCTAAACACGTGAGTTATCTGACAAGAGTAATGATAAAGGAAAAATAAGAGGAATATTAAAGACAAACGCAAAGATCAAAATGATGTAAATTTAATTCATGGCTAAGATATATATATGAAATTCAAAATGGATAAACGCATACAAGAAGTTGATAAAAAGGGAATATAATCAAATGGCCAACACCCTAAATTTGTTTACGAGGCTGGTGCATCGTCCCTACGTTCAAGAGCAGGGTCTTCTGATGGAGTAAACATACATGCAGCGGAAGAAATCAAAATCAATAAGCACTCTAATTACACTTAATTTGAGTTTAAAGGCATGCATGAAAACCATTTTCAAAGAAGAGAGTTCAAGAATATTATATATTTGATGAAAACTCTTCAATTCCAGCTCCTCTCCACAAATTGGATCTCCAAATCTCTAATAGACCACCAAAATGATTTTTTCTACTATCCTCTAACTTGGATTGAGAGGTGGAATCTCAGATTGAGCTCAATTAGTTAGGGAAGGAAGAGGGTTTTGGAGAGAGTACATAATTTCTGAAATTAAAAAATTGCATGAACTTCTTCCAATCTGAAAATTGGAGTTTTTAAAGTGTATAAACATGCAACCACTCACTTAATCAGCTGATTGACCTTCAATCAACATTAAGTGAGTGGGCTAGGTATTTAATTTGGAAGAAACCACTCAAAAATGAAAAATATTGGAAAACTCGACTAAATGAATTTTCCAATTTCATCCAATTTCTATTTTTTTTTCCATTTTCAATTTTGTTTTTATTTAGTTTTCACAAAAATTAAATATAATTAAAAATTCAAAACTAATTTTGAAGTTTACAAATTTGAAAAAGTTTTATTTAATTAATTAATAATAATTTAATATCAAATATTAAATTAATTAAACACCTAATTTACATGGATCCTATTCATGTAATACAATATTTAAATATTCTGATCTCTCCGATTTACGTTTATTTCAATAAACTAAACGTTCTTTATATCTAATATAATTATGAAACCCTAAAATTGAATTCGAACACTTCTAATTCAAAACCCTAATTTCGATTTTGAACATTTCAAATCCGCTCAATTCACTAATCCAAGGAGTAATTTTACGAGCTAGTAGAGGGACCTTATGGACTTACAGATCATGAGCTCCAACAATTTGAGATTAATTGGCTAAACTCTTTAGACCAAATTAATCAATATTCGTTAACTACCGAGACACATCACTATAGCTCGATAGGTTCACTTTCCTCATTGTAGATATATTTTTGTCCACTTTAACCATAATCAGTAAGTCGATCCTTCACAGGTCGTTTGTATTTACAGCTAGGTCAAAATTACCGTTTTACCCTTGTAAATACATCTTGCTTTTTAAGCTCCCACTAATCCTCTATTAAACAATTATTTCTAGTCCAATTAATAAACCATTTCCCTCTTGGCCAAGAGAGGGAGGGGCTCCTTTGTTCAAAACCAAGAGTCAAAACTTAAGGAAACAACCAATCTGCTAATCCTAAATTGGGTAGAAGTGAATTTTATCTTACAGGACTATGTCCCCAACTATCTATCTGGTCTTGTCCCTAAAATTGGAGGCTTATTGAGCAGTGTTGTTGAACTACTCTCATCTATGCAGATCAAAGGATAATCCCAGATAAACATGAGTTCATAGTTAGCTCAGGATTAAGATCGAGCTAACCTAGGTCGTGAAATAGTCAGTTTTAACAGTAAACAGTGGTTATAAAGAAAAGTGATTATTTCGAGGTCTGGTCTTATGCAAACATCCTTTGTATAGGATGCCTCTACTTGCTTGTCTCTACATGAATGACTTTGGGATCATATAATTTGTATCAGTATACAAAGTGGGCCGCATCCAATATTGTCACCAGGACGAGGGACCCAATCTCATCCATATCCTTATAGACCATTTTGGCTATATACTAAAACTTGATCCACTTTATGTCTCCACATAAAGTTAAAGTATAAAGTATTCAAACTATAGTCATGGATTTTGTTTATTGGATTTTTATAACAGTATGCAATATCAATAATTGAATGAACAACTCAATAATACTTTTATTGAAAAAATAGAATATGTTTCCAATATTTACGAACTGCGAGTTTTAACATTTCCAACATTTCATCCATGAATCTAAGGGGATCATGCAAGTGATGTAGTAGTGGAGGTGGGGCAAACTTTCCCATCAAGACTTGATTAATATACTGCATTGTGAAGTCAAACTAGTCTTGACTTCTCTGCATTTGTTGCCGCAAGTAATCCCTTAAAAAAACATTTTGGCATTGTAGAGGTACCTATTGCAGATGAAAAGCTTCCATGGATGTGACCAAGGATCAGAGTTGTGCTTGGATGAACTATTTGAGTTCATCCATGTTGACTTGTGCGGTAAGAGGTGTAGGTGCATTGGACTGGAGAAGTTGTGGTTCACACATCTTCTTAATTGGACTGTTAGTGGTGTAAGCGTTACTTGTTCCCAATTTAGTTGGCTCATAGATCATTGTTGGAGGGTCAAAGGCAGGAGGTAAGGCAGAGTGGAGAGGATAATGGCCAGGGCTCACGGTTTCACCAATCTGGTCCCTATGCATTCCATTGTGGTGACTTGGACCATTTGGTTCATTAACAGAAGATTTGAGGGCTGAGAGGCTTAAAGAGGGAAGAGGTAGATTGAGGTCCAAAAGGCTGGTGTCCTCACAGTCTAATGCAAGCTTAGCTTCTAATTCATGTTCATCCCATGAAGCTTCATTTCTTGGTTCATCTTTAGAAGTTTTGACACGTGCTTTCTTTTTCTTACGCTTTGAAGGTTGAGGTCTTGAAGTATTTGGTTTGGGAGGCAAGCTAGGCTAATTGGATGACCCTTTTAATAAAATCCTTATGAGCTTTCTGTCCATTAGCCCATCAACTTCCTCAAACCTATCCCCTAAAGGATGCTAGCACATTCGCACAATGCATAAATGAGCCACATAAAGGATAGTTTCCCGCGTGGCTTCCTCTTGATACTCTTGATTTGATCAACTATGAGTTTTCCCACGTCAAGGGGTATGCACTGCATTATATAATAGGTGGCCAGGACTCTCTCTTGCAATACAATTTGGCGTTAGGGAGAAAGTATCTAGGTGCCATGGTCATGATACCCATTCTTGAAATTTGCCATGAGCTCTTAAGCTTGGCCACTACTCGTACCGCTTCTTCCAATTGACCCAAAGTTGGCTGCTCTATGATGTTATTACCCTCAACATCAGGGTTATCTTTTGCGTCGAGCACTTCATTGATGATTCTAGGGGAGAAGCGAACAACATAGTCTTCCACCAATGTCGTATTCCCTTCTTCGTTGAATTCGCTGTTGTAGAATGTATGGATGAGGTGGGGGAAGATGCTTGATGGGCTGACACATAGTTGATGCCAACCCATTATGTCGATGGTATCTTTGATGTGCTCTGGCAGGATCATGCATTTTAGGAAAAACCCTTCTCCACAAGGATGTCATTGAACTGATGCTTCCTTCCCCTTGCTTGCTTAGGTGATGCAACTGCCACCCTTTTTCCTTTCTTCTTCTTGTTCTTATACCTCTTGGCCTCTCGATCCAATGCTCTCGCCTCCTTCTCCATCTCTCTTTGAAGGGCACCATTTTTTTGTCCAAGTTTTACAACCTATACTATTCTAACCTACATTCCAACTCGCTTGAATCGGATGAGCTACGGTCCTGCGTTGCAAGCATAAGTCCGGTTGAAAATTTACTCTCCTTCTCCTCTCCTTCTTCTATTATTAACCTTCTTTTTCTTCTTGAAGGTTGTATTGAAAACCCCTAATTTTCATATGAAGAACATGGTGGGGATACGTCAGGGTCAACTGCCACATGGCTAAATCCCTACGACCTTTCTTCATTTTCTTCAGCGACCATTTCTGTTTCCAATATAAGGGCATGACGGTCAACATTATCAATTTTTTCCTTTGCTTGGATTGACGCGCTTTCAATCATCTCTCTTTCTGGCTCACTTTTAGCCAACGTGATATCAGCTTCTTGACGCATGAGATGATCCACTTCCAAAAATTGTCTCTAATCGAGGTTGCCTAAAATGGGTCTAAAGACCTCTTGCTTGTCTCTTCGAGCTAGTCACTAAGATCAGGATGAGTTTCTTTAGGTTGCTCAATAAGTTCCAACGCAGGGCTGTTGGACCTTGGTGGATCAACTGATGGTAGTGGTGGTTGATAACGGGCAGAAATGCACATTATCATAGTGCTAAGTTCTTAAACAATGTTGGATTGCATTGATAAAATATGTTAAATTGTATCCATTAAGCATAAATTCTATAATATTACGGTCGCATGCGTCCAACGCATTAAAGCAGTTGATCTTTACATTTTTGTGCAGAATATGTATTAACACAATGCAGAGATTGCGTTCATAGGAATACATTGGTCGAGCGCAACTTCACCGCAAGACTTTGCGTTGATCGTGCTCACAAACATTCGCCCAAGAAGAATCACCGCAACTTAGTCAGCGCAACATGGTGGGCACATCTGGGTGAAAGGATAATTAAGAGCGATGGGACAGAAAGCTGATGACAGTCAGATCCAAATTAAGTTGACAGCCGATAACGGTCACCAAATATCAGCTTTATCGGTAACAATCATCTGGCGCGTCAATCAAGAATTAAAGTTGTCCTATCTGTACAACCGGGAGAGAGAAGCCGCCTTTCACCATTGATGTCCTATAAATACCAAGTGCATTCTTCAGAAAAGGGATTGATGAGTTAACGAATTCATTAGTGCTCTGTTTATAGTTTTTTTTTCCATTTTACGGCGGAGCAAGAGAAGAGTGGTGACGCCGGAGATCGCCCACGGTAGCTCGAGAGAGAAGCTTGGGGCGTAAGAGCAGAGAGTGAGCCGACTGTCACGAGAGCGAGAATATCTTTAGAGCACGAGTAGAAATAGTGTAAACGCCTAGCAACAAGAAATTTCTACCAGGCTCTTTACTATACTTGCATTGTTATTTTGTACTTCATCTCATATCTATTCAATGGAAGTTCTATTTCTACATCTGCTCACTCTCTTAATACGCATGAGTAGCTAAACTAGTTGAATGGGTTGAGAAGAACTAAGCTAACATGACCTAGGAAGTTCATCGCTTGCGATTGTCTTGTTGTATGCTGTGCAAAATACCCTTTAAAGTTACTCGAGAGAGAATCTAAAGAAAGAACCTAATGACTCGAGAGAGCTAGGTTAGAATCTGAACTCGAAAGAGCAAGATTATGTTTGCATAAACAAGATATAGGGACTTAGAGATAAGCTTTGTTTGTCAACTTGCATCGCATGCATCCTAGGAATGGGAGTGATATTATGTGGTCGCATATTTGTGTGAATGTCATGTTGTCATCGCATAAATAGAGATAGAGGTTTATGTGTGAACCCTGTAGACTTATCGCATATTTATCGCATGCGTTCTAGCCTTAGAAGCCGTAGCACTCACGCCGAGAGGTGGTTTACTATTATATGCATGTTGCATGATCGCAAGGCATGGACGCATTCTAGGAAGTGTTAGCCGAAACTATTCTCAATCCGTATACCGCATATTCATCGTATTTCCCATTTACCAACTCTTTTCAAACTCTGCCGCATTCGTTATATATTTTCATCAATGCAAACAACAAACCCAACGATTTATTCATTTAACTGGTTACTGCAAGTTTTCATAAAAATCACCAACGCAACTATTTTCACAAGTCCCTGTGTTCGACCCTAGACTTACCAGGAAACTCAGAGGAATTTACACTTGAATTCTGCTGGGGAAACTTGAGTTCACAATGCAATCCATCAACGCATATCATCCATAATTCCACTTAATAAAAATAACGCATCAAGTTTTTGGCACCGTTGTCGGGACTTCGACAAAATAGTTGTTAACGCTAATTTTTGTGATTTCTTTGTAGAACTCTCAATCTCTGGCGAACTACGACCTGAAGATTAAGAGAACATTTTGAAGGAGACTACGAGACCACCAACAGCAACCACAATCCAATAAAGAAGAGATGGCGAAGCAGCCTGGAGGTGGAGCACCAAATGATAATAATGTCATGGCGAATCCGGTTCTATTGGCAAACGATCGCAATAGGCCCATTAGGGACTATGCTTCTCCAAACCTCTATGATTTCTTTCCGGGAATCATGAGGCCTGCCCTCGATGGAAGCAGATTCTAGATGAAACCGGTGATGCTGCAGATAATCCAGACTGCAGGTCAATTCGGAGGAAGGCGAGGCGAGGATCCGCACGTCCACCTCCGCAGCTTTATTGAAATCTGCAATACTTTTGTGTTTCGAACATCTCTGCTGAAGAAGTTCAACTAACATTGTTCCCATTTTCTCTCTGTTATCAAGCTAGGAAATGGGCTTGTTTGCTCGAACCAGGAGAGATTACTTCTTGGGAGAAGGTAGTGGAGAAATTCATGAAAATGTATTTTCCACCTACCGAGAACGCAAGACAAAGAAAACTTATTACAAATTTTGAACAAGATATGGACAAATCGCTCAGCGATGCCTGGGCGAGGTTTAAAAGGTTGGTCCGAGATTGTCCGCATAATGGACTACCAGATTGTATTCAAATGGAAATTTTCTATCACGGTTTGAATTCTGCTTCGCAGACCGCTGCCAATGCGGCAGCCACTGGTGGTTTGCTTGACAAAACCTACAAGGAAGTGAAGAATAATCTAGACCGCATCTCCAAGAACCATGAAGACTGGAGGAAGAGTGACCAGAGATTAAGACTCAAAGATTCTAATGCAACTAACAGTTCCATTGTTTCATTACAAAACCAAATGACCGCAATGATGAATTTGATTCAAGGAATGGCGATCAGCAGCCCAACACCGCAAGGTGGGCAAATTAATGCAATAAGTCAAAACACTGCAAGGTGTGCAACTTGCGGTGATGGGCATATGATGGAAGATTGCCCGCAAAATCCACAGTCTGTATAGTTTATAAAGAATAATCCCTTTTCAAACACTTAAAACCCTGGGTGGAGAAACCACCCCAATTTTTCTTGGAAGAATCAACAACAAAATTTTCAATTTGTGGCGCAAAAAGAAGGGCCACCAGGATTCTTTCAACGCAACAATGATCAGCAGAGCAACCAAGCAAGTAGCTCACAACAACCAATGCAATCTTCTTTTCTAGAGAGCCTATTGAAGCAATATATAGAGAAAAACGAGACAGTGCTTCAAAGTCAAGCTACGTCTATTCGCAACCTCGAATTGCAAATGAGCCAGATTGCGAATGAGCTCAAAAGTAGACCGAAGAGGTGTTGCCAAGTTCAACCGAGCTTCCACGCAACCCAGGGGGATCAGGTAAGGAATAGTGTCAGGTTGTGACATTGCGCAGTGGAAGGACTGTGGAGGGAGAAAAGAAGGATCAGAGTAGAACAACTTCCATTGTAACTGAGCCCGAGATTGCAGTAACACAAGAAGAAGAAAGAGAAAATGAAGTAGTTGAACCTGAGGTTGCATCAACCTCAAAGTCAAATGAAACGGAAACCGTGAAAGTTCAATTACCACCCTTCCCTCAGAAGCTAAGGAAGAAGAAAAACGAAAAGGTACAGTACCAACGCTTCTTATCTTACTTAAAGTAATTACATGTTAATATTCCTTTCAGTGAAGTGATTGAGGAAATGCCTGTCTATGCCAAGTTTCTGAAGGACATCGCAACTAAGAAGAGAGGCGCTGGAAATTTGCCACGGTGGCATTAACGCAAAGATCCAAATCTATTATTCCACCAAAGATGAGCGATACTAGGAGCTTCACTATTCCTTGCTCCATAAAAGGACTCTATATTGGGCAAGCCCTGTGTGACTTGGGGGCCAGCATAAATTTGATGCCGCTGTCAATCTTTCGACAATTAAATGTGGGGCAACTTGTGCCCACCTCCATGACTCTCCAATTGGCTAACAGATCTCTGGTTCATCTAGAAGGTAAGGTGAAGGATATGCTGATCACGATTGATAAATTTATTTTGCCAGCTGACTTCATCATCCTAGATTATGAGGCCGACAAAGGTGTGCCCATCATTTTGAGGTGACCTTTTCTATCAATGGGTCGTGCTCAAATTGATGTGCACAAGGAAGAAATCACTTTGAGCATAAACGGACAGAAGCTCAAATTTAATATAATTCGTGCCATGAAATTTCCGGATGAGGAAGACCTACAAGATTTTGACGATGACCTAAATTTGATTGAAGAAGAAAAGTCTGATGAAGAGTGTGAAGAAGAGGATGCCAACGAATCTGTAGCTGCCTGCAATGCGATCATAGCAAAAGCAAACAAAGAAGAAGGAACGATCGCAACGTAAGAAGAAGAGCCAAAAGAAGAAAGAAAAACAACGCAACATTCCCTCGTGGAACTGATGACATGCAGCTATGCATGTCATCCTAGTCCTTTTACTTAGAATTATGAAGGTTGTTAGGCAGAAATTGTGTTCATCATGCTAGGAATTCATGAGAAAAAGAGTTTTTGTCGATCAACATGTCGAATCTCAGCTAACCCATTACTTTGCGTTAATTATGCATTCGATGTTCTATTTGTGTAGCCAATGCAAGAAATGAAAGCAAACGCAGAAACCAGACCTATATTAGACGACAGCATGTGGAGAAACACTCCATCGCAAGGTAAACACATCGATCAATGAATGGATGTTGCGGTAATTAGCCGTATGCGTCCATCGCATGGGAGTTGAATTCGTCAAGCGATTGCGGTCATCATGAAGAGTTGCAGTGTTAAGTGAATGCAGCCATTGACTGACTGTGGCTACGCGACAATGCATTATAATGGAATCAACACAAAGTAGGTGGAATGAACGCATCAATGCATCTACCTCAAGAAAATCCAAAGCTGATGCTGACATTTCACCTACCGCGGCGTTGGTGGTAGAGGTTCAGAAAGGACTAACGCGCCGAATGTCAGACCCAGAGCAGTCCAATTAATGCTGTCGACGAACCAAACTCTATAAATAGAAGTCGATGAGCAAAATTCCATGTCATCCGGGGGAGGATCCTTGTAAACCGGTGACTTTCCCCGCGATCCAAAAAAACTGCGTAAGAAGATGGCTGAGCGTTCTTCACCTCCTTCATCCATTCTGAGTGACAAATTGGAGCCTTCGACCGGAGCTAGATTTCGAGAGAGTGAGCTCCTCCACCCATCAGGCACCACCGGAAGCCTTGACGCATATCCGTTGGAAGCAAATCTTTACTTCCAGCCGGTCATTTCTTTTTCTTTCTTTTCTCATATTGTATTGTATAACATTTTGGAATTAAGAAATTAATACAATGTGTTTTCAATGCATTTCTTTGTTCTTTTGACTCCAGCTCCATCTTCTTTGCTTAGCATCTTTACTTTCATTGCAACACTTAGTGAGATTGCTTGGGTATTGCATACTTAGTCATTTGGATTAGGGATATGAAGCATGTAGTAACCCACCGAGAGGTGTGCGTTGTGCGAGTATGTGAGTAATCTTATTTTCTTAATGTAAAGCTGTGGCAAGGCCTGTCTATGGGCTAACGCATTGCTTGTTTATGAGTGAAGTCAGCAACGATCAACTGCCCGTGAGGGTAAGTGGTTGGACGCATTAAGCAAGGTATGCGTTGTTCACTAGGGATAGTAATAACCGTAGGTCAGAGTTTATGCGATTGTCTTGTGTTATGTATGCTTCATTTGTCCATTAGGATACTCGGGAGGATAGTCTAAGGATAGGATCTAGGCTTGGAAAGTTCAGGTCAGAATCTAGTCTTAGGAGAGCCAGATTAGAACACATAAAACAAGAGATAGGCGCTTAGGAATGAGCATTGTTTGTTATTAACGCATCGAATGCATCCTAGAGATAGGATACGATTGAATGTGGTCACCTTGCTTTCATGCATCTGCATCTCGCATAGGACAAGAGTAGAGACTTAGGAATAAGCTCTATGGACACTTTGCGATCAACACATGAGCCTAGAATTAGGACCACCACATTTCCATTGGAAAATGACTTGCCGTGTATGGTTGTAACATGATCGCATAGTCTGATGCTGACTAAGGTTCCCTTGCGGTCACTCTTAAAGGTTGCAATGAAAACATCTCCATATTTTATCTATTTTCCCACACATTTATTTCATGTCAAGGTTTTCGCATTTCTACCTTTCATGCATATTCTCATTGCGTTGTCTGATAGATAGGAGTAGGAGTAAGACTAACGTAGCAATATCCCCTTCATTCTTTTATTTATACCGTTGCATGCACAATCACCGCAAACATATAGTTACAAGTCCCTGTGTTCGACCTCGGATTACCCGAGAAACTTGCATTCATGTTATACTTGGCGTGAGCGTAAGAAAACTTGTGACAGGATGCATGGTCATCGCATAAATTGTTGGCGCATTTTCATTCCAATGCATGACCATCGACGCATGACTATCAACACATATTTTAGGAACATGCATCACATAATGCGTCCAAGGGAAGTTGGTTGTCGAGTAAAATTGACTTCCAATTTTCGCGCATAAAGAACCACCAACACTTGAATTGAAGACCCTACCAACACATTTGAAGTACACATTTCTGGGGCAGAATGAGAAGCTGCAAAGTGCACATAAATTACTCTTCTACAACTCAAAGCGAATCAAAAGAAAGAAATGAGTTTATGAGCCGATTACTTCGAAGAAAAACAATGATGTTGAAGAGAATTGGTACTAAAATGCTTGCTGATATCAGAGGAATTAGCCCCGTGTACTGCATGCACCACATTCGTCTTGAGGAACCATAAAGCAAATATTGAACATCAACGCAGACTCAACCTTGCGATGAAGGAGGTCGTAAAAATGGAAGATTATCAAGTGGCTGGATGCAGGCATTATCTATCCCATTGCAGATAGCACGGTCAGCCCGGGCAATTGTGTGCCGAAGAAGGGTGGAATAACGATAGTCCCCAATGAGAACAATGAATTAATACTGCAAAGAACGATGTAGGACTACCACCAAATTGATATGCGGCCATAAGAAAGTCCACTTCCCTCTGCCATTCATTGATCAAATGAATAAGCAGACTAGTAAAGAATGATTTTTACTGCTTCTTGGATGGATACGTCGGGTCAATCAAATCATGATAGCTTTTGAAGACCAAGACAAAACCACATTCATCTGCCCATATGGGACATTCGCTTTCATCACATGTCGTTTGGTCTCTAAATGAGCCGAGCACGTTCAGAGGTGCATAAGGCGATCTTTTCAGATTTTTCTCGAAGACTCATGGAAATATTTATGGATGACTTCTCCGTTTATGTGAACACTTATGAAGTCTGCCTGACCAATTTGGAGAAAATTCTGAAAAGATGCGAAGAGACGAACCTGGTGCTCAACTGGGAAAAATGTCACTTCATGGTGAAAGAGGGTATAGTGTTGGGACACAAGGTCTCCTGAGAAGGGTTGGAGGTAGACAAAGCAAAGATGATGCAATAAAAGCTTCCACCTCCAACCAGCGTAAAGGCTGTGTGAAGCTTCTTGGGGCATGCTGGATTTACAGACGATTCGTCAAGGACTTTTCTAAAATAGCACGACACTGAGTGCATTGTTAGAGGTGGAAAAAAAGTTTGAATTTGAAAACAATTGCCTCAACGCATTCAAGTTTTAAAAAGATGCGCTGATTACCGCGCCCCGTCTTGATTGCGCCGGATTGGACACTACCGTTCGAAATCATGTGCGACGCAAGTGGGTATGCGATGGGAGCTGCATTAGCGCAAAAGAAGAAAACCATTTTTCATCCCATCGCATATGCGAGTAACTCTGAACCCTGCTTTAAATAAATTATACCACCACTGAAAAAGAACTCCTAGCTGTGATTTTTGCGTTGGAAAAATCCGGATAAATTCTATTGGGAACCAAGGTCTCATTCACACTGATCACTAGGCAATCAAATATTTGATGACAAAGAAGGACGCAAAGTCGAGGTGATCAGATGGGTTCTCCTCCTTTAAGATTTGATATCGAGATAATTGATCGGAAGGGGACAGAGAATCAAGTTGTTGATCACTTATCAGACTGGAAAATCCCGAGGTTGACGCAAATGAATCTGAAAGTGGTGCTGTGTTTTCGAACGAGCAGTTGTTCCATATAGAAAATTCCCTGGATGCGGACATCCTTAATTGATTTTGTTTGTAAACATTCCTAAAAGATTACACCTATCATCAATGGAAAAAGCTCAAGAATGATGTAGACACTATTATTGGGATGAGTCAAATCTGTATAAAAGAGGTGCACACCAAATCATTCGATTATGCATACCAGATGCTACTCAACAACGCATATTGTCACAATGCCACGACTCACCATATGGTGGGCACTTCGGAGAACAACGCATTACAGCCAAATTTTGCAAAGTGGATTCATTTGGCCTTCATTATTTAGGATGTTCTGTGACTACGCAATGAAATGTGATCAGTGTCAACACACAGGTAACATTTCATGGAAGAATGCAATTCCAATGAACACTATCTTGGAGCTGGAATTATTTGACGCATGGGGAATTGATTCATGGGACCATTCCCCCCTTCGAATGTAAACACTATATTTTATTAGCCTCGATTATGTCCTCTAAGTGGTCGAGGCAATAGCATCGCTACAAGTGAATGTAGCGGTAGTCTCCCAATTAAAGAAAATATTTCATCTTTTTGGCACCTCCCGTGCCATTATAAGTGGATAGAATAGGAGATTAGAGCTATTGTCATCACAATACTATCAGGGAGCTGCTGACGTGCAAGTACAATAATCCTCCATAAAGTGAGCACACCGCATACCATCCACAAACGAATGGTCAAGTTGAAGTGTCCAATCGAGAAATTAAATTGATACTTGAGAAGGTAGTAAAGCCTTCACGGAAAGATTGGGCAATAAAGCTTGACGATGCGTTATGGGCATACCAGACCGCATTCAAAACACCTATAGGTTTGTCCCTCTATACGCTGGTATTTAGTAAGGCGTCACTTACCTTTGGAGCTAGAATATAAATCACTGTGGGCGGTAAGGAAGCTAAATTTTGATTTGAAGAAGGTAGGGGAAGCGTGGAAAATGCAACTAGTCGAGCTAGAAGAATGGAGGAACAACGCATATGAAAATGCAAAGATTTATGAAGAGCGCACCAAGCACTGGCATGATCAACGCATATGTAGTCGGGCAAAAAGTCTTGCTTTTCAATTCACGTCTGCGACTCTTCCTAGGAAAGCTAAAGTCACATTGGTCCGGATCATTCATAATTCGACAAGTACTTCAACATGGCGCGGTGGAATTATCAAATGATGATGGAACTAACATATTCAAAGTCAATGGGCAGCGAGTAAAGGCATACCATGGAGAAGACTGGCATCGCCAAGTCGACTCCGTAGAACTAAGAGACTTTGAATAAAGAAGGAAATAGGTGGTCCCTGCGTTATCAAATGATCGCAACTTATCAGGGACGCAAGTTTTGGGAAACCTCAAGTCTTCGATTCTTTTCTCCACTACTCGAAATTTCCACTATCTTTTCAATTCTGATTTACCCTTATTTTACTATCACTATCGTTATTCTACAAAAAAAAAAAAATTGCGATAACGATTTTTATTTTGTTTAAAATAATTTGATCCTCTCTTTGTTTTTCGTACAACAATCGAGGCGCTGGATTGCGGAGCTATACGCGAAGAAGCACTTATCTTATTCCATCACCGCAATCGTAAGAAGAGAGACCGCTGCAAAGATGGATGCGTCAATACAATGGGGGCGAAAGCGCAAAATTCTGGGTGTACTCTTCCTTATCTTTATTTCCAATTTTGCGCTATCACATTGCATTTTATTCTTCAAAGTTTTATCACCGCATCCTCTTTAATCATCGCAATCATTTGACATAGATAAATTTAGTGAGTCACCGCATTCTGTTTCTTTGCCAAGTATGATTTCAATGATGAAAAATATGCTTCTATTTCTTTCGTAGAGTCAACTTCATCTTAAGATAGTCACCTCATGAAATATTTCTCGAAGTTAGGGGTTTGCTATCTTTCTTTCGAACTTTCTTTATAGCGCATTCTATGACCATCGCATGACTTATTTTAATCTTTTGGCAATGAGGACATTGTCGCATTTTACATTTGAGGGTGAGGTATTTATTTTCAACCTTGCTATTTCTAAAAAAAATTGAGAATAACAACTTCACTATCAATGCAATGGGAAACCCATGTTGATAAGAGTTAAGTTGTGAAAGGCACTTACCCGTAGTTGGATGTCTGTATGACACACGTGGGGGCAAGCCAAAACGAAAGTAAGTCACCAGGATCAATGCATAAATCAATGGCATAAATCAATGACCGCAACTCCAATGCCAAATCGGTATGAGTTTAGACTGAGAAAGAGTGGGATCAAAGGTACACCGGGGATAATTAGCCACTTGGCTACGGTTCCCTATCAATTCCATGTTAAGAATTGTTTGCCCCTACTTGCTGCAGTCAGATGGAATTCCAGAACCTAAACAACTCAGTTGAGAGCTCCATTGCTCGTAGTTGGATGTCTGCATGACACCCGTGGGAGCAAGCCAAAACGAAGGCAAGGCACTCGAATCAGCGCAAAGTCAAGATAAATCATTTGACACCTGAGTGGAAAATTTTCTTTTTGATATAAATCATGCGATGTTCCGGAATTTAGTAAAGCCCTTTTGAAAGTTAAACTTGCAGTCCCTAGGTCTTAGAAATATTTTAAGAAGAGACTTGAATAAGACTTGAGGAAATCTGTTATATAAGACTTGAATGAAGTATCTTTGAGAAATCTAAGAAAAGAACTTTGCGGTGGACTTTCTAAAGGAATCTTTAGATTATGCTTGAGGACAAGCATTGTTTAAATTCGGGGGTGTGATAACGAGCAGAAATGCACATTATCATAATGCTAAGTTCTTAAACAATGTTGGATGGCGTTGATCAAATATGTTAAATTGTGTCCATTAAGCATAAATTCTATAATATTACGGTCACATGCGTCCAACGCATTAGAGCAGTTGATCTTTACATTTTTGTGCAGAATATGCATTAACACAATGCAGAGATTACGATCATAGGAATATATTGGTCAAGCGCAACTTCACTGTAAGACTTTGCGTTGATTGTGCTCGCAAACATTCGCCCAAGAAGAATCACTGCAACTTGGTCAGCGCAACATGGTAGGCGCATCGGGTGAAAATACCCTTTAGAGTTACTCGAGAGAGAATCTAAAGAAAGAACCTAATGACTCGAGAGAGCTAGGTTAGAATCTGAACTCGAAAGAGCAAGATTAGGTTTGCATAAACAAGAGATAGGGACTTAGAGTTAAGCTTTGTTTGTCAACTTGCATCGCATGCATCCTAGGAATGGGAGTGATATTATGTGGTCGCATATTTGTGTGAATGTCATGTTGTCATCGCATAAATAGAGATAGAGGTTTATGTGTGAACCCTGTAGACTTATCGCATATTTATCGCATGCGTTCTAGCCTTAGAAGCCGTAGCACTCACGCCGAGAGGTGGTTTACTATTGTATGCATGTTGCATGATCGCAAGGCATGGACACATTCTAGGAAGTGTTAGCCGAAACTATTCTCAATCCGTATACCGCATATTCATCGTATTTCCCATTTACCAACTCTTTTCAAACTCTGCCGCATTCGTTATATATTTTCATCCATGCAAACAACAAACCCAACGATTTATTCATTTAACTGGTTACCGCAAGTTTTCATAAAAATCACCAACGCAATTATTTTCACAAGTCCCTGTGTTCGACCCTGGACTTACCAAGAAACTCAAAGGAATTTACACTTGAATTCCGCTCAGGAAACTTGAGTTCACAACGCAATCCATCAACGCATATCATCCATAATTCCACTTAATAAAAATAACGCATCAGTGGTATAACAAAGGGAGGGTCAGATGGTGTGTGCGACGAACTGAGAGAGGATGCGGAAGAAAGAGTGGCTACCTCAATGGGGAAGATGGTGGCGAAGGCTTCTATGGCTAAGGGCACTGCCGGACACACGACAAGTGATGGTGTAGTTCTCAAATGTTCAGACACAGGGTCATGCATTGGCACTGTGGGTGTAATGATGGGGATGATTAATGGAGGGGCTGTCTATTTATAGAGCTTTGTAGTAGATGTCTTGGCAGAGCCTTTCGATATAGGCTACCGAGACGGTTTGGAGTAAGTTGTACACTTGAGATTTTTAGGTTTAGGGGAGATGGAAGGTTTGGGTTTTGAAGGGGTTTTGGAGGAGACGGACGGTCTTGGGGAATGGAAGGTCTCATCGGCACTATTTGTGTGGAAGATCGCACAACTCTCTTTGATTAGTGTTGAACGGTTGTTTTTCTGGAGGAAGATGAAATGTCTGATCTCTTGGTTGAAGTAGTGGGTTTTGAAGATGGATATGGGGATGAAGGTGGGGAAGGCGAAACTGATGAGGATGAGAACTCGCTTACCAGGTTGTCTCCTATGAAGTTCTTTGATTCATGTTGGCATCCTGAGGTGTCTAACATGGTTTTCGGTGAGGAAGCTTGAAGATTCTTGGAGATGATGACCAGAGTGATTCAGACGAAGGGGGCTGAAGATGGTTTAGGGCATGGGAAGATCAAAGGAGAAGAAGAAGACTTGGAGGGGGAGCCTCGACCCTTTTATAGAAAAATGCAAAAAGGAAAGAGAGATAATGGATAGACGTGACCTTTGGTAGCTACAGATGACGATAAGACTGCGCAATTAATGTGGACCTGAAGAGACATGCCTAGGGCCACTTAAATACTTGAGTGGTCCATCTCTCGATATAATGACTCCTCTTCATTCAATGCATGGGTATAGTTGGTCCAACTCTAACGCCCCAATTCAAGTTGCCCAATTTAAAAATCCTCAAGGTTGGTTTTAAAACATACATTCAAAAGACAAGAAATTCACTACCAAACAAGAATTTAAACAAGAACATAAAGGAAGCATGATATACAGAAAACAAAAGGATGCATGGAAAAGGAAGAGTCCTTGGAATATATATATCTTATTGCACGCAGGGATGACTTCGAAACAAGCTTCAAGCAGGCTCACATAGGTCAATGGATGTCTTACAATGCTTCGTATTCCCTTCGAAGTATGGCTTGACTCTTTGCCAATTTACTTTGAAGGCATTTGTTTCATCCTCTCGAGTAAGTTACACGGCTGTGTGAGGAAGGATTTCCTTGATAATGAATAGTCTGAACCCCCTAGATTTTAGTTTTCCTAGAAACAATCGTAAACACGAGTTAAATAGTAAACCAACAAAAGTTCTTTCTTACCGATGCGTTAGTCATCCCAATGCTTGGTCTTTTCTTTGTATATCTTCGCGTTCAGCTGCCATTCGTCTGACTCGTTTAGTTGAAACTTTCGATGTTCTTCAACAACTTCTAGGTCTAAATTCAGCTTTTTAACTGTTCAGTACGCTTTATGCTTCAATTCTAACGACAAGTAGCATGCTTTTCCAAACACTAAAGCATACGGAGAAATTCCTATTGGCGTTTTGAGCGCGTTTGATATGCCCAAAGTGCTTCATCAAATCTCTGCGCCCAGTCCCTTCTTGACGCACTAACTACTTTTTCCAAAGTTGTTTTGATTTCTCTGTTTGAAATTTTAGCTTGCCTATTTGTTTGTGGGTGGTAAGCGATGGCCACCTTGTGCCTAATATTATATTTAACAAGTAACTTAAAAATAATACGATTTATGAAATGCGTACCTTCATTACTGATTAACACCCTGGGTGTTCCAAAGCGTGTGAAGATGTACTTTGTCAAGAACTTTGAAATGATCACCGCATCATTCTTTGCCAAAGCTACTGCCTTAACCAACTTTAATACGTACTACTACCAAGATATATTGTTGGCCAGGAGAGGTAGGAAATGGCCCTATGAAATTAATACCCTAAACATCGAATAATTCTAGTTCAAGTTTTTTGTTAAGGGGCATTACTTTTCTTGCTAATATATTACCCGTGTGTTGGTACGGATCACATTTACATATATAGTCTTGTGCATCTTTGAGTGGAGTGGGCCAAAAGTACCCACTTCGAAGGATCTTTGCAGCTGTTTTTTGTCCTCCGAAATGGCCTCCATAGGAGGAGTCATGACATTAAGAAAGTATGTGTTGTATCTCAACTTCGGGAACACATCGATGCATGATCAGATTAGGACCTTGCTTGTAAAGGAATGGCTCATCCCAAAAGTAAAACTTGTTATCATGCTCAAGTTGTTTTCTTCGTTGGGCGTTAAACTCTTCAGGAAACTATTTGGTGGTTAAGTAATTAACAATATCAGCATACCAAGGTTCTCAATTTTCAACTTTAAGCAGGCATTCATCAGGAAATGTTTCTTCAATTTCAACCAGCCCCAACTGAATTTCCTTATTCTCCAAGCGTGATAGGTGGTCAGTCACCTGATTCTCTGTCCCTTTTCTATTCTTAATTTCTAGTCAAATTCTTGTAATAGTAGTACCCAACAAATGAGTCTGGGCTTTGTGTCATTCTTATCCATCAAGAACTTAATGGCAGAGTGGTCAGTATAGATGGTTGTTGATGCACTAACCAAATATGCTCAAAATTTTTCAATTATAAACACCACCATCAATATTTCCTTCTCTATAGTTGCATAGTGTTCTTGAGATTCGTTGAGCGTCTTGGACGCATAAGGAATAGGATGTATAAGATTTCCCCTCTTCTAAGCTAGCATTGGTCCAACTGCTATATCATTGGCATCCCACATCACGATGAAAGTTTGCGTCCAATCAAGAGCTACCTTAAGGTTTCAAATGCATGATGGCAGTTTTCATCGAATGCATAGAGTATATTCAATTCTAACAACGCGCTTAGTGAACGCACGGTTTGGGAAAAACCTTTGACAAATCTTCGATAGAAACCTGAATGGCCTAAAAAGCTTCTCAGGACCTTGACATTTGTAGGTGTGGGTAACTTTGCAATCACATTTATCTTTGCTTCATCAACTTCCAACCCTACTTAGAAACCTTATGGCCAAACACAATACCTTCTATCACCATAAGTGACATTTTTCCTGATTAAATACTAAGTTAGTTTCCTCATATCTAGCAAGGATGACTTCAAGGTTGATAAGGCAGGTTAGATAAGAATCTATAAAGACTGAAAAATCGTCCATAAATGCTTCAACCAATTGTTCTAGAAAATGGGAAAAAATAGCCATCATACATCTTTGGAATGTCTTTAGTGCGTTACACAGCCCAAAGGGCATGCGTCAAAATGCGAATGTTTCAAAGGGACAAGTAATTGTTGTCTTATTCTGGTCTTCTGGGGCGATGAGGATTTGATTATGGCCAAAATATCCATCCAAAAAGTAGTAGAACTCCTTTTCAGCCAATTGGCCAAGCATTTGATCAATGAAGGGGAGTGGAAAATGGTCACTCTTAGTCGACATATTTAATTTCTTGTAGTCCATATAGATGCACCATCCAATAACAGTTCTAGATGGACTTAACTCATTATTGCTATTAATCACCATAGTCATGTCGCCTTTCTCTGGTAAACATTGCACTAGACTTACCCAACTATTATAAAAAAAAAGGGTAGATAATCCCTGCATTGAGTCATTTGGATATTTCTTTCTTCACTTCCTCCTTCATAATGGGATTGAGTCTGCCTTAAGGTTCAATTGATCTCATTTTCCCTTCCTCCAATATGATTTTATGCATATAGTAAGATGAGTTGATCCTTCTGATGTCAGCCAACGTCCACCTTATCGCGCGCGTATGCTTTTTGAGTATCTGCAATAAAAGTTGTTCGTTAGTAGGAGAGAGTTTAGCTGAAATTATAATGGGTAGAGTATTGTTGTTGCCAATGAAAGCATATTTAAGATGATCTGGAAAAGGTTTAAGTTTAAGTGTTAGTGGCTCCTCAAGAGATGGGAGTGCTAGTTTTAACTATCGCTCATCCAGACATAGTGGCTCAAATTTCCTCGTGCTCTCACTCAACACATGGACCTCACAGCCTTGGTCCAATTCTTTGTTCTCTTCCTCAAATAGATGAGTTGATTCGATGAATTGACAAGTTTCTACACCATCTGGAAACTTCAATTCATTTAGCACATTAAATTTTACTTCTTGATTATCCATACGTGTAGTCAGTTTTCCTTTACGCACATCAATCAAGACTTTGCTAGTAGCTAAAAATGGGCATCCAAGAGTGATTGAAACATCTCTGTCAGCTTTATAGTCTAGAATAATAAAGTCTACTGAAAAGATAAACCTGTCAACTTTTACAAGTACATCTTCGATCTTCCCTTCAAGGAATGTGATGCTTCACCAATCCCAAGCTTTTTTTAAAAATTGAGAGGGGCATCAGGTTGACACTAGCTCCCAAATCACGTAATGCATAGCCCACATCTATTCCTCCTATCGAACATGAGACAGTAAAATTGCCTAGGTCTCTTTACTTTTCAGGAATTTTTTTGTTGATCAATGTGTTACACTCCTGAGTTAATGCCATGGATTCAAACTCGCTGATCTTCCTTTTCATTGATAAGATATCCTTCAAAAGTTTACGTAACTCAACATTTGTTCTAATACTTCAATAAGAGGAATATTGATGTGTAACTGTTTAAGAATATCGAGGAAGCATTTAAACTGGTTTTCGTCATTCTTCTTCTATAAGCATTGAGGGAATGGTGCACTTAGATGCACATTAGGTACCTCTGCATTGGATGTACTTGGTTGAGAATGACTATTAGAGCCAGTTGCTCTTTTTGGTTGAACTCTTTCAAGTGTCGTAGTTGCTTGAGGTGTGTCTGCAAGCATTGAAGGATGATTCTATTTTCTTGGGTCTTTTCCCTTCACTTCCACTAGTGTTCTACCATTGCGCAATGTCAATGCTTGACATTGCTCCTTTCCATTATTCTATCTGGGTGCTTCAGTGTTACTGGGTAATGACCAATGCAGTAGACTCTTTAGCTCGCTAGCAATTTGTCCAACCTGCATCTCCATATTTCTTATCGATGATGCTTGACTTTTTAACAAAGCATCATTTTGGGCTATGTATTCTTTTAACAGGTTCTCAAGTGGAGAAGACGAACTCGACATATTTCCTCCTCTATTGAAAGATTGATGTTGTGGCTACTATTGCATGGGCTGGAATCCAGGCGGCGGTCCTTGCCTGTGATGCTGATGCGTTTGAGACTAGTTTTGATTTTGTTGGTGACCACCCCAAGAAAAATTTAGATGATTTTTCCATCAAGGGTTGTCTGTATTGGAAAATGGGTTGCTCTTCACGAAACAGACTGATTGCGGATTTTAAGGACAATCATTATAGGTATGCAACTCTCCGCAACCCATATAACTTATCATGGGTTGTTGAAATGCGTTGATCTATTGCACGTTCTGCGTCTGGACTACATTGTTTATTGTTAAGTTCTTCAGCAAGTTTGTCATGGCAGCCACTTGTGCTGAAAGATTAACTACTACGTTAGTATCGACACACCCTATTGTCGCCTCCTAGTGTCTATTCTGGAATCATAGGCATCGTCAACCCACTCCATATTGTATTCGACAATTCTATCCAAAATCTCCTTGGCTTCATTGTAAGATTTGTCCATAAGGCCACCTGCGGCAGCTGCGTCTGTTACCATCTGGAATGGTCAATTCAATCCTACATAGAAGGTTTCCATCTGGACAGTTAGAGGAAATTCGTGGTTAGGACAGCTTTTTACCAACCTTTCGAATCTTTCTCATTGCATCACTGAGTGTCTCAGATTCTCCTTGCTCTAAATTCATAATTTCTTGACGCCTCCTTGCGTTGACTGTGAGAGGAAGTATTTTTGCATGAATTTCTCTACTAGTTTGTCCCATGTTGTTATTTCGCCCGGCTCCAAGGGGCTTGCTCATTGCTTGGCGTCATCTCGGAGTGAATATGGAAACATGAATAATCTGATTGCTTCTGACATGATTCTAGGAATCACGAATGAATTACAAGTCTCCAGGAAGCATTTCATGTGAGCGTGAGGGTTTTTGCCGCAAGCACTGCCAAACTGTCTTGCAGTCATCAGATATATGATATATGTAACATTTGTAGCATGATATATTTCATTTAAAATTGGGTCCCACCAGACATCAGATATATGATATCAGGAAAAAAATCATACAACATGGTGATGCATATTCACGCATCGGACACGTGTTGTTGTTCTCCATAAGGATTGGATTTACTACAGCACTAGCATGTTGGTGTTGACATTCAACAAATAGAAGCAATTAGGATCTTAAGCACTCTAATTACATTAATTTGATATTCAAAGCATGCTTGTTCATAACTTAATAATAGCGTTTCAGAAATTACCTTTGAAAAATCTCTTCAGTTGATGCAATCTCCAACTGAAATCACCTCACCAACTCCTTGTAGACCACCACAAGTGTCTTCCCTACTATTCTCTGGCCTTAGATTGGATTATGGGATCCAAAATGAGCATCAATTTGAGGAAATTTTGGAGAAATTTTGTTTTGGAGTCAAGAACATGTTTTTCTCTCAATTTTCAGATTGCATGAATGAATTCCAACTGAATTTCCTTTTATTTTATCAAAAGACAACATGCAATTTTTATTACATATCAAGTTGACAACAAAACAAAAACAATTTAGTGGAATTTGTGATGTACAAATAAATGGTGATTATGGGATAAACCCACTACATTATTTTTCCTGTTTTAAAATTGATTTTCTTAAAATCAATTATTTGATTTAAAATTAAACAAATTCTATTAAATTATTTTCATATAAAATTAATTAAAATAATTTAATATCAAATATTAAATTATCAAACCACCAATTCCTTAATCATGAATCACTATTTATGTGTTTAATATTTAAATCATATTTAAATATTTTCACTTCTCCAATTCGTTTATGTGATAATTAAACGTCTAATTATATCGTATATAATTAATAATTTTCTCAATCTGAATTTGAACTTTCAAATTCTCTCAAAGGTTTAGTTCATTTATGAACTAGTAGAGGGACCTAATAGACCCACAGATCATAAGCTCCAACGATTCAAGATTAATTGGCTAAACCCTTTTAACCAAATTAATCATTATTCATTAACTACCGGGTCACTCCATTAAAGCACAGTAGCTACACTCTTCTCACTGTTGATATATTTTTGTCGACTTGATTTAACCATGATCAGTAAATTGATCCTTCACAGGTTGTTCATATTTATAGCTGGGATAAAATTATCGTTTTACCCCTATAATATATCTTATTTCCTAAGTTTCCATTGATCCACTAATGAACAAGGTTTATGGTCCTACCAATGAATCCCTCTCAGTCACAGATTGCGCGGGGTCCTTTGTTCAAAACTAAGAGTCAATGCTTAAGGGAACAACCTATCTACTATCCCGAAAGCGGGTAGGAGTGAGTTCCATCTTGCAGGATTATGTCCCTAGCTATCTACTCAGTCTTATCGCTAAAATGGGAGGCTTATTGAGTGGTGGTGTTGAGCTACTCTTACTATTGCAGATTAAAGGATAATCCCAAATAAATAGAAGTTCATAGTTAGCTCAGGATTGAGATCGAATTACCTTAGGTCATCAAATTAAAATAGTCAGTTTTAACAGTAAACGACCTTATAAAGAAAAATGGCTATTTCGTGGTCCGATCTTATGCAAACATCTTTTACATAGGATGCCCCCACTCGAATGTCTCCACGTAAATAATTTCGAGATTATACCGTTAGTATTAAATACAAAGTGGATCGCATCCATAGTGTCCCTAGCATAACGTACCTAACCCTATCCTTATACTTTAGACCTTTTGGCTATATACTCAAACTTGATCCTCTTTCATGTCTCCACATAAAGCTCAAGTATTCATAATATAGACGGGGGTTCGTTAGTTTTATTGAACTTAGGCTCTTACAAGTGTAATTCACATATTCAATAACAATTTTACTAAATAAACGTCAATAACTCTTTTATTGCAAATAGAATAAGTTTAAAGATTACAAACTGCGAGTAGGACATATAACCCAACGCAACTAGCTGTTGAGCCAAATTTTGGTTATTTTGGTTGTTTTCCATTTGTTGTTACCTTAACCTTCTACGTCTATTTAATATGTTTCTCTGTCCGAAAGGCCTTTCAATCTTGGAGTCATATATGAGTTCTAGAGTTCTCGTTCTGCTCATAAAACGTTTACAAGTCCTGACTTAACTTGTAATATACCTTCAATTGAAAGTTCTAAGAAAAGATATAATCCGGTTAATTACGTTTCTAGAAATCCCTGGCAATGACGCCAATATCATGTTTCAATCGTGTTTATGCTTTTAAAGATAAATGATGATGAGAATGAATGATTATGATGAAGATGCTTAATCTATCTCTTGATATGAAGATGATGCTATGCATTGGACTGATGATAGATTTATGTTCATGTACACCTTGCTATTCGCATACAAGTTCTCTTAAGCTAGACATAATTAGTGTCATGGTAAGTCTAGGGTTGAATGCAAGGATTCTAGAGTACCCCAATGCAAGTTTTGGTCTTTGGATCTATTGCAGAGGTTTCCTAATTGATTAATATGCGTTGATTATGTACACTAAACTACTAGTATGCATGCAAGAAGGAAATAGAAGTTCAGAAAAAATGAAAAAGGTTCATGGATGATTAGATCAAGCATAGAAGATATACATTGATTTCCTAGTGGGAACAACAATCCTATGTAAGCACAATGACAATGAAATGAAAATGGTACAGATGTCTACTAGAATCTATATATACATATGATGCGTTAGAAGTCTGGTCTTTAATTTTGCTCAACATCTCTCGATGCTGATGTCAAACTTATCTTATCTTTAGGTTGCATGCGTTAGTTAAAATGAACAGGTAAATGACATGAATAATTTTATCTCTAGAATTACTCACACCCTAGGTTGATGTGTTCAACAAGTAACTACTCTCTTGAGTAACTAATTGCTTTTTCAATTCAATCAACTAATCAGGTGGATTCAAGCAATAAATTTTATGCACTTATCCAGCCAGATGATTCATACACACAAACAACTTAGAAAATTAACAGTTGGAGATGTGAAGAATGGTTGAGATTGAGATTGAATTAAAGAAATAAGTCTTGTTACATATAATCTTAGTTCAATCAAGTGGGATAGTGAATGAGAATGCAAAGTAAAAGAAATAAGTCAAGTTGCATGGTTCAATCTCTTGTCCCTTTTGGTTTGTTTTTATGTTTTCTATTGCCAACTTGGTGGAAGGGTTGAAGGAGATGTCTCTCTCAAGCTTCCCTCCAGCAACACCTTGTTACCAACAGTGGAGAACGGCTATCATCCCTCATATATCTAACTAGTAGTCGGAAGAGGTGAAAAACAAGAAAATGGCTAACTCTCTAACTAACTCCTCATTTCAGGCAACATCTCTCTATATAGGCAATCAGAATAGCTACTTGGTGATGTGATTACATTAAATTCCATCCCTTGAGACAATCGCCTGCCATTCTGCCTTGATCAGACGCCATTAGTCAAAGCTTGTGCTTGCAAGTTGTGATTTGACGTGGATTGCACAAGCCAAATGTATCTTTCATGCATCGGATAAGCTGGACACATGTCCCTTGCATTGGGCTTGTCTACAACACTTAGTAAACTTTTCCAATTCCTACATTAAAGTGCGTTAGTGATACAGTTTTTTTTTTTACTTAAGAAGATATTTTTGCATGAGTTTATCACATATATACAATTTCATGTGTTTTCTTTTATCATAAGTGTGTTTACATCACTTATAATCCTAATTATTCCAACCTTGAGAGAACAATAACTTGTATTTCTACAAGTTATCAAAAATACAAGTTATCAAATGCGACCCACTTTATAACTGTTACAATAGTTGTAATGTGTTACAAATGATCTAATCATGACCGTTCATGTGGAGACATAGAGTAGAGATATCCTATACAAAGAGTTTGTATAAGATTGGACCACAAAATGATTAGTCTATTTTTATTACACTGTTACTTGAAGAGACTTACATTTCACTAGGATGACCATAGGAGACTTGACCTTAATCCTGTTGAGTTGTGAACTCCTGCCAATGAGGGCAATCCTTTGATCTGTGTGGGTGAGGGTGGCCAGATTCGCTGACTCAATATGCCTACCATTTTAGGGATTTGTCCAAGTAGGGAGCGGGGAACACAGTGTTGGGGATGATGCCCTAAAGTCTCGTGTCCTGTAGTTTGTAAACACAGTTTTGTACGAACGCTTGTGATGATATGATATTTTCTTTAATACTTGACTTTGCACATTGGATGTTTTATTTGCTTTACCATAAACCAATAAACTAAAATCCCTGGTTGTCATTATGTAACTTAAACATGTATGAGATGACATACAAGTGGATCATGTCTTAAGTGATAACCAAAATGGTTTGTAGTATATGGATATAGGAGGGCAACCTTATCCTGATAACATTACGGATGCAACCCACTTTGTAGAATAGTTACAAGTGTTATAATTTGCTACAGATGGTCTGATCCTGATCATTCGTGTGGGGACATGCGAGTGGGACCTGACAATAAAGTGTTAACGTCTTATTATATAATGTCGTTCATGGCAGAGACTTCACTTCACTAGGATGACCATAGGTAACATGACCTCAATCCTTTAGTTAAGCGATCGTTTAGCTGTGGCGAACACTAAACGATGAAATAAAGCGCTAGGCGATGGTGTTAAGCGATCGTTTAGTTTTACTCAAGAGCTAAACGATTACTCTATGTAATAGACAGATGACATTAAGCGATCATGTAGTTTTATACGATAGAGCTAAGCGATCGTTTAGCTTCGGCAGACATTAAGCGATCGAGTACCTCTTCTCAACACAAGGCGATGGTGTTAGACGATTGCCTTCAGTGCTACACGATCGGTCTTTGTAAGACTTTGATTGGACCGAGAGAAGTCGGTTCGACCAGTTTTCTCAAGGTCCAATCTAGTTCAGCCTCAAAGTGTTTTTGGCTGGTCCGATTCAAACTTTGATGGTCCGATTCAGAATTATCCAGTCTGGTTCAAGATGCTTGGATATAGTTTGGAGCGATTCGAGCGATTCAAAGACAGTTTTGAAGCTGTTTGTAATAGTTAGGCTTCTGTTTGCTTGTTTATGCCAAAACTAAAACCATATCAGTTTGTGTTTAATTATTTATGAATTTAATATATGTTATAATTAAATAAATCTTGTATGTGTATACAGTATGCCATTTAGATTTAAAATCCCACCATAATAACCATGTTGGATGCATTGAAAGTATGTTATAAATTGTTATAATATAATATGCATGTTAGGGTATCTTGTATTTAATATAAGTATTATATTAAATATTATGTCATGGATGTTTAGCATGTCTAAAGTTTTATAAGTTGTTATAAAATTGGGTTAGACATTTAAAATCCATAAACAACAGTTGCATGCTCACATAGGTTGACCACCTTTTTTAATAGTTAAAACTAATAAAACCCGTGTTACAAACTCAACCGGTATATAATTCTGTTTAAGGCTGGGGGTACTTAAGTTGACGGTTTACGGAACACCTCCTCCCTAGGGATTATGGCCGAAATTATTAAGCGTTGATAACCAGTTTTATGAGCATACGTGAATGATGTGAGGTAATAAATGGTTTATCACTTAGATATCGTAGGTTAACATCCAATTATAAGAGTTATACTTGGATAAACCACATAGACTTAAGGTTGTTTTATTAGCCGAAAAGAACCTAAGTATAAATCTACCTAATAGAACACTTCAGTAGCAGTTTAATAACTTCTATATGATAGAGTTATTAGAAAACATCAGTGGGAGAATAATAACATATACGATACGTTATTTTTAGCTCCCACGTGTCTAAGAGTTCAAAATCCAGATTTAAGCGGTACTTCATGTCACCCTGGGAGTGACCTCCATTCGTAAAGTATTTTTTTAGCTTAAATCTAGATTTCAGTGAACAAGGGGAAGTTGTTCAAACATAAGTCTATTATACGATATATAGATTTCAACTGTCATGTCTCCACATAGTTTACACCGTGAGATTCATAAGACGCTTCGTGTCACCCTGGGAGTGACCTCCCTTTGAAAAGTGTTTGTATGAATCAATATCAAGGTAAATAGAGGAAGTAATTCATAGTAAATGGGTGAAGGATATGTGTTAATATATCCTACGGTCTCCTCCATTAGTCTGAACTGTGAGATTCCTATGTTGCGTCTGCTGGTTAGCTTTAAGCAGCCCTTTGCTAGTCGTTTAGCGATGGCTATCCCTACAAAGGGTTGTAACATAGAATTCGGAACAACCCAGGCTTCAGTAAAATGAATAGGGTTTTATAGTTCCGTCTTGGATATTGTCTTCTATTTCGGAGGCAAATTCATACCATCCTATAGGATCTGAAAATGGTGGGTCACACTTACAAGAATTACTAAATTGATAGTAAAGATCTTAACCGAAAACGATAACTAAACGAATATAGGAATAAGAGTTATTTCAGAGACAATAGGAATAAGAGTTATTCCAGAGATGGTGTTTGATCAAAATTGTTTGTTTTAGTGAAGGAGTATCTGACTGCCCCTCGGTAGCACATATTCTGACTCACTAAAATATCGTTGCAAATAAATAATAATTATGGGTACATTATTACTTTTGCTAAAACTTGACTTTGGATTTAGTTACAATTTGCTAATTAGAATTTGTTTGGATTTTATCAGCATGTCGAATTCTTCTAGAAAACTCGCTTCCAATTTAAATAACAGTAAAATCAAATCAACAAAAATAATACTAGCAGTTGATTACACAAAAAGAGTTTTAACAGAGGATTGTCCTCTATCTTCCAACTCATCTGAAATTATGAATTATGTACATGAGAGTGCAGAATTCGAACAATAAGATAAATATGATTTACTTGTTATTGATGCATGTTTAGTGGAAAACGATAAAATCTGGATAATTGATTCAAGTGTCGCTAAACATGTTTGTACTATCTCACAAGAAACAAGTTCCTGGAGACAGTTGACAAAAGGTGAAACAATCTTTAAGGTAGGGACCGGGGACATTGTTTCAGCCAAAGCAGTGGGAGATATGGAGTTATTTATAGAAGATAAGTACATTTATTTGAAAAATGTATATTATATTCCTTCTATGAAAAGGAATCTACTATCTATCTCTTGTTTGCTAGAACAAAATTATAAAGTTTATTTCGAAAATGATGAAGTGTTCATCAATATAGAAAGTGAACAGATTTGCTCTGCAAAATTAGAAAATAACTTGTATATGTTAAAACCAACTGAGGTCAAAGCCGTATTGAACATAGAGATGTTTAAAACTGCTGGGACTCATAAAAAAAGGAAGATTTCTCCAAATTCCTATCTTTAGTACTTGAGTCTGGGTCACATAAATCTCAACAAGATTGAAAGATTGGTTATGAATGGTCATTTAATTAAGTTGAAAGATAGTTCATTACCACCATGTGCGTCTTGTCTCGAAGGTAAAATGACAAAATGATCTTTTTCTAGAAAAGGTCTTAGAGCTAAAGAACCCCTAGAGCTGATTCAGTCAGACCTTTGTGGGCCTCTAAATGTTAAAGCAAGAAGAGGGTATGAATATTTCATCAGTTTTATAGAAGATTATTTCAGGTATGGGCATGTTTACCTAATGCACCAAAAGTCTGAAACTTTTGAAAAGTTCAAAGAGTATAAGGCTGAGGTTAAAAACCAATTAGGTAAAAAGATTAAAACACTTTGATGGGATCGAGGTGGTGAGTATATCGACTTAGAATTCCAGAACTATTTGGTAGAACATGGAATTCAGTCTCAACTCAAAACCCCTGGCACACCTCAGTAGAACGGTGTGGCAGAAAGGAGAAACATAACCTTGTTGGACATGGTTCATTCCATGATGAGTTATGCTCAGTTACCAAATTCTTTTTAGGAATTGCGGTGTATATTTTGAACATGGTTCCCTGCAAAGTGTTTCTGAAACACCTTACGAGCTCTGGAGAGGACGTAAAGAAAATTTATATCACTTCAGGTATTTGGGGTTGTCTAGCACATGTGTTGATGCAAAATCCTAAAAAGTTGGAACAATGTTCAAAAGTATGCCTATTTGTAGGCTACCCAAAAGAAACAAAAGGTGGTTTCTATTATGATCCTCAGGAAGGTAAGGTATTTGTATCGACAAATGCAATCTTCCTAGAGGAAGTCTATGAAAAGAATCATCAGCCTCACAGTAAGCTAGTATTAGAAGAAATGTCCAGAGAAACGACAAATGTATCAATAAGAGTTGTTGATAGAGCAGGTCCATCAACAAGAGTTGTTGATGAAACTAGAACTTCACATCCTTCTCAAGAGTTGAGAATGCCTCATCGTAGTGGGAGGGTTGTGCAACAGCCTGACCGGTATATGGGTTTAACTAAAACTCAAGTCATCATAACAGATGATGGTTTAGAGGATCCCTTGTCTTTTAATCAAGCAATGAATGATGTGGACAAAGACCAATGGATTAAAGCCATGGACCTTGAAATGGAATCTATGTATTTCAATTCTGTCTGGGATCTTGTAGATCAACCTACAGGGGTAAAATCCATCGGTTGCAAATTTATCTATAAGAGAAAACGAGACCAAGGTTGTAAGGTACAGACCTACAAAGCTAGACTTGTGGCAAAAAGGTTTACCCAAAGAGAGGGGGTAGATTATGAAGAAACCTTCTCCCCAATTGTCATGATAAAGTCTATTAAAATACTTTTATCCATAGCCACATTTTATGATTATGAGATATGGAAAATGGATGTCAAGAAAGCTTTTCTGAATGGCTATCTTGAAGAGAGTATCTATATATCTCAACCAGAAGGGTTTATATAGCAGGATCAAGAGCAAAAGGTTTGTAAACTTAATCGATCCATTTATGGATTGAAACAAGCTTCTAGATCTTGGAATATGAGATTTGACACTACAATCAAATCTTATGGTTTTGAATAAAATGTTGACGAACCTTGTATAAACAAGAAAATCGTTAACAAAACTGTCGCTTTTCTGGTGTTGTATATTCTTGGAATCCAAATAGTTTGGAATCGCAAGAACAGAACATTAGCATTATCTCAAGCATCTTATATAGACAAGATGTTGTCTAGGTATAAAATGAAAAATTCCAAGAAATGTATTTTACCTTTCAAACATGGAATTCACTTGTCTAAGGAACATAGTCCTATGACACCTCAAGAGGTTGAAGAGATGAATCGAATTCCATATGCATCAGCAGTAGGATGTTTAATGTATGTAATGTTGTGTACTCGTCCCGATATATGCTATGCCGTAGGAATTGTCAGCAGATTCAGTCCAATCCTGGACATGATCATTGGACTGCTGTTAAAAACATTCTCAAGTATCTTCGAAGAATGAGAGATTATATGCTCGTGTATGGTGTTAAGGATCTAATCCTTACTAGATACATTGATTCTGACTTTCAGACCGATACTGATTCGAGGAAATCAACTTTGGGTTAGTATTCGCTCTAAACGGAGGAGCAGTTGTATAGAAAAGCATCAAGCAGAGTTGTATTGTTGATTCCACAATGGAAGAGAGTATGTAGCTGCAAGTGAAGCAGCAAAAGAAGCAGTATGGCTAAAAAAGTTCCTGACAGATCTGGAAGTAGTTCCAAATATGCACTTGCCTGTCAGTCTCTATTTTGACAACAGTGGAACAGTTACAAATTCAAAAGAACCACGAAGCCATAAAAGAGGAAAGCATATCGATCGAAAGTACCATCTCATTAGGGAGATTGTACATAGAGGAGACGTAATCGTCATCAAGATTGCTTCCATGAAAACTTAGCTTATCCATTTACAAAGGCCTTCTCGGCTAAAGTGTTCGAGGGTCACCTAGTAGGACTAGGTCTACGAGTTTTGTATCATTATGGCAAGTGGGAGAATTTATGGGTATTGGAATACCCTAGTTTATTGTATTTGTACATTTTATTCTCTCCATGTAAACTCTACATTGTATATATATTGATCTACTAGAGTTTTTAGTCCAGGTGGGAGTATTGTTGGGTTTTATATCCTAAAACTCGTAGTTTGTAAGGTTAGGTACCTTATTCTGGTAACACCATTAGATGCGGCCTACTCTGTAGTTGTTATAAAGAGTTGTAAAGTGCTACATACGGTGTGATCCTAATTCTACATGTTATGACATGAGGAGTGGGGCGTCCTATGCAATGAGTTTGTATAGGATCGGACTAAGAAATTAGTCACTCTTACTTTATAACGTTGTTTACTGTATAAGACTGACTATTTCACCTAGATGACCTAGGTAACTCGATCTTAATCCTGAGCTAAATATGAACTCTGGTTTATTGGGGATTACTCTTAGATTTGCATAGGTGAAGGTTGGCTCAACAGTGCCAGCTCAATAAGACTCCCATTTCAGGGGTAAGACCTAATAGATAGCTGGGGTCATAGGGTGCAAGATGGAGTTCACGCCTACCTGATTTAGGGATAGGAGAAAGGTTGTTCTCTCAAGTACTGAATCCAGGTCTTGAACAAGGGGCGCCACCCTCTCACTAGGCTGAGAGAGTTTGGTTTAGTGATTGGATCATAAACCAGTTGTTCATTAGAGGATCAGTAGGAACTTAAGGAATAAGACGTAATCTCGGGGGTAAAATAGATATTTGACCCAGTCGTTATAACGAACAACCTATGAAGGGTCGACTTGCTGATTACGGTTAAATCATGTGGACATAATATATCTATAGTGAAAGAAGTGCAACTATGGACTTTAGTGGAGTGACCCATTAGTTAACGAATGGGGATTAATTTGGTCTAATGAGTTTAGTCACGTAATCTCGGATCATTGGAGTTTATGATCTGTAGGTCCGCGAAGTCCCCCTACTGGCTCGTAAATGGACTAGCTCTATAATAGCGTGATAAGTTAATTTGAAACGTTCAAATTAGAATTAAGAGAATTAGTAATTATATGAAATATAATTACGTGTTTAATGTGAGAATTAAACAAAATAGGAGAATTTATATTTAATATGATTTAAATATATAAAGATGGATGTGTGAAAATTAATTTAATATTTAATATTAAATTAATTAAGTTTTATTTTAAAATTAATTTATGAAATTAATTTTATTTTTCAGTTTTTAAAATCAAAATGGATTTTGGAAATATCAAGTTATGATTATATGATAAAATTGGAAAATAGAAAAACAAAACACAAAATGGAAAAACCATATTTTCCATTATTCATCTTTTTACTTGCTCACACAAAAGCCATCAACAATGCCTTGTGTTACTCCAAGCATGAGCTACAACTCATACAACTCTCTCCCTTGCATGATGGTCTGCAATATATTGAAGAATTATGAGTGAATTTCGGTCATACAATCAAGAGAGAATTTTTTTAGAAATTTCGTGCTCAAGAAAGAGTTCTTCAACCAAATTGTTGTTGTGAGCATTTCTCCTTCATCCTTGATTCAAGCTTATTTTGAGTCCCACAACTCAATCTAGTTGTCAGTTCCAATTACAATCTGTACTAGCATGCATCAGTCAACTAATAAACCTCATAATATAACCACAGTCATATTAACATAATCATCACGTTTAATGAGCATATTACAAACATAAGATCTTGTTTCATGTTCACATCAACATAACCTATGAATTACCAGAACGTCCAAAATTAGTACATCATAGAAGCGTAACGAAATCATTCCATAACATTCTATATAAACGCACAGTCTTATCATCATTCTTTGGTTAAGACGATTGGTTTGAAGGGAATCCGGTAGTAAGACACTTACCTCAAGATTAAGCCCAAATAGTTATCCAAGTGAGCTTATCTCCTCTTTGTCTAAGGAGATCTTGAGTCAAGCCTTAAAATTTGAAGACAATATTTAAAATTAATAACTAGGGCCTAATTTCAATCACCAAAATCCATCTCAAATATTTCCATAATTACACAATAATGATTAATTGTCGGAAAATCCCCCAACTCAATTGGAGAGCCACCAAGAAGCCGCTAAAAAAAAAAAATTAACAAAAAAAATTCATGGGTATCATCGAATTGGAACTGACAATTGATGCACATTCAAAAGAAACCTCACATACATACAAACTCTTAACAAAATTGATCCTGAACCCATTGGATAACAATTCCAACGCCCTCCAAACTTCGAATTCAACCTCAAAAATTGAAAATAACTCAATTATTAGACCAAAACTTCAATGGGTAACAAATATCTACGAAAACCACCAAAATTCATCAAATTCTTACCCCAAAATTCAAGATTCCAGCAAGAGTTGAAGGAAAACCATACCCATGGTTGTGGCGAAGTGATGACAGGTAGAAATGCACATCATTATAGGTCGTTTATTTAGAATTATGAGGGTTGTTAAGTAGAATATGCGGCAAATATGTTAGGAATTCATGAGAAAACGAGTTTGTGTCGATCGACATTAAGAATCTCAGCTAACCCACTATTATGCCTTATTATGTGTTCAATTGTTTATTTTTGTAGCAACCGCAGAAAGCGATCGCATGCGCGAAAGCCAGGCTATCGCAAAGACGACCGCATATGTGGAATCTCTCCATCGCAGAGGCGATCACATACGTTCGATGCATGAATATTGCTTCCATTAATCGCATGTGGTGATCACATACGTCAGTCGTATGGGTGTTGCGGATATCGAGTGAATGCGTCCATTGCATGGAAGTTGCGGGCGTCAAGCGATTGTGGTCATCGCAGAGAGATTGCAGCTACATAATTATGACCATAATAAAAGGGATGAATGCAAGGTTGGTGGAATGCAACATGAATGCATACCTCGAGAAAATCAAAAGATGATGTTGACATTTCACCTACCACGCCGTTAGCAGCAAGGATTCAGAAAAGGACCATTGTGCCGCGAGTGTTAGATTCAGAGTAGGTCCATTAATGCTGTCGGCGATCAAGCTCTATAAATTGAAGTCGCTGAGCAGAATTTCAAATCATTCAAGTTTCTACCTTCGGGTGGATCTTTGTGATCCAGACGAAAGCGTGAGAAGAAATCTTGAGAGTTCTTCATCTCCTTCATCCATTCTGAGTGATGACCGGAGCCTTCGCCAGAGTTAGAGCTCGAGAGAGTCTGCTCCACCGCCCATCCATGGCACCACCGGCAGCCTTGACACGCATCTACTGGAAGCAAGACATTGCTTCCAACTAGCCTTTCCATTTCTCTTCTTTCCTTATATTGTATTGTGTTACATTTTGGCTTAAGGAATTAATACATTTTGTGATCAATGCATTTCTATATTTTCATTCGACTCCATCTCCATCTTCACTTACTTAGCATCCTTAACTTTCATTGCATCACTTAGTGAGACTGTTAGAGTATCGCATACTTAATCATGCGGTATAGGAATATGAAGCATGTAGCAAACCACCGGAAGGTGTGCGTTGCGTGAGTGTTGTGAGAAAACCTTATTTGCTTAGTGTGAAGCTGTAGCAATGCTTGTATATAAGCGGACGCAATGCTTGTCTATGAGTAAAGTCAGCAACAACCAATTGCCCGGGAGGGTAAGTGGTTGGTCGCATTAAGAAATATAAGCAAGTGTTCACTAGAGATAGGAATAATCCTATGTGAGTCAGGTTTATTCGATTACCTTGTCTTATGAGCGCATCATTCATCATTTAGGCATACTTGGGAGAGTAGTCTAAAAACCAAATCTAAGACTCGAGAAAGCGGATTGGAATGCATAAGCAAGAATGGGGAACTTAGAGATAAGCTCCGTTTACATTACACAATGTATGCACCCCACTGATAAGATATTGCATGTGTCCAGAAGTAGGATACGGTGGTATGTGGTTATCACGTTTATATGTGAGAGCACATGAGCGGGTTATGGAGGATTAGAAATAGGCTTCTCGGCACTATCGCATATACATCGCATGCATACTAGAATTAAGCACAAGTGTGTATAGCATGATCGCATAACTTGCGTTGGCTAGGGTTGCCCTTGCGGTTAAGATAAAAGGTGAGGATGTCTTTACTGCAACAATGAGCTTGACCGCAAGGGCAACCCTTGCTAATGCAAGCTATACAATCATGCTATACACACTTGTGCCTAATTCTAGGATGCATGTGATGTATATGCGATAGTGCCGAGAAACCTATTTCTAAGCCTTCATAACCCGCTCACGTGCTCTCACACATAAACGTGATGACCACATACCACCGTATTCTACTTCTGGAAGCATGCAATATCCTATTCGTAGGGTGCATACGCTGTGTAATAGACAATGGAGCTTATTTCTAAGTTCCCCATTCTTGCTTATGCGTTCCAATCTACTCTCTCGAGTCTTGGATTTGGTTTTTAGACTACTATCCCAAGTATGCCTAAATGATGAATAATGCGCTCATAAGACAAGGTAATCGCATAAACCTGGCTGACGTAAGATTATTCCTATCTCTAGTGAACACTTGCTTACATTGCTTAATGTAACCAACCACTTACCCTCTCGGGCAGTTGGTTGTTGCTGACTTTACTCATAGACAAGCATTGCGTCTGCTTATAGAAAAGCGTTGCTACAGCTTCACACTAAGCAAATAAGGTTTTCTCACAACACTCACGCAACGCACACCTCCCGGTGGTTTGCTACATGCTTCATATTCCTATGCCGCATGATTAAGTATGCGATACTCTAACAGTCTCACTAAGTGATGCAATGAAAGTTAAGGATGCTAAGTAAGTGAAGATGGAGATGGAGTCGAAGGAAAATATAGAAATGCATTGATCACAAAATGTATTAATTCCATATAAGGAAAGAAGAGAAATGAAAAGGCTAGTTGGAAGTAATGTCTTGCTTCCAGCAGATATGTGTCAAGGCTGCCGGTGGTACCATGGATGGGCGGTGGAGCAGACTTTCTTGAGCTCTAACTTCGGTGAAGGCTCCAGTTGTCACTCGGAATGGATGAAGGAGATGAAGAACTCTCAAGCTTTCTTCTCACACTTTCATTTGGATCACAAGGATCCACCCAAAGGTAAAAAATTGGATGATTTGAAATTCTGCTCAGCAGCTTCAATTTATAGAGCTTGATCGCCGACAGCATTAATGGACCTGCTCTGAATCTGACACTCGTGGCGCGATGGTCCTTTTCTGAATCCTTGCTGCTAACGGTGTGGTAGGTGAAATGTCAACATCATCTTTTGATTCTCTCAAGGTATGCGTTCATGTTGCATTCCACCAACCTTCCATTCATCCCTTCTATTATGGTCATCATTATGTAGCCATAATCTCTCTGCGATGACTGCAATCGCTTGACAGCCGCAACTTCCATGCAATGGACGCATTCGCTCGACAGTCGCAACACCCATACGACTGACGTATGCGATCACTACATGCGATTAATGGACGCATGTTCAATAAAATTTTCATTGCGGCGGACTGAACGTAACGGTAATGCAATGTAAATGTAATGTCGCCACAAAGAATGGAAAGGATGGAAAATGGATGGTGATGGTGATTGGTGATGCGGGATGGAGTGGATGATGTGTATGCGCTTCTCGATAATAAATGTGATACTACATTCTAAAATAATGTATACGATGATGCTGATATGCATTCGTAGTATGCGTTCATGTAGTATGCGCGTGTCACAAATTTTCTTGTGCTGGAACCATGTATAATTCCAACGCAAGTTTCTCAGAGTGATCTGAGGTTGAACACGGGAATTGCGGTGATCAATGCGATACTAATGTGATATATGCGACCGAAAAAAAAATAATAATGAATTGTATTGGAAAAGTAAATTGTGATGACAAAGTAAAATGCGATAATAAAATAAAATGCGATGATAAAATTGAATGCGGTGACAAAATAAAATGCGATGACAAGTAAATAAATAAACAAATAAATGGGCTGTCTATGAAGATGTGCAAGTATCTGATGGAATGTAATGGCAAGTCTTGTGAAATATGCAAAAAAAGAATGGGTTGGGGAAAGGACATCGCAAGTTCGTCAATCCTGTTAAGGACGCAACTAAGGTTCCGCTTTCCTTGGCTTACACCTCTCAGTAACCGGCCACGTTCCCAAATGTCTATGATGAATCAGGGATGAACGTTGCGAACGCAAGGTTGTTTCCATCTCTGGAAATACTTCTTGCTTTAGTTAACGCATTCTTCCAACCTTCTTTCGAGAGGTGGATTAAAATCTTCACTTCTGCTCTCATAGGTGAAGATGCCGTTGAGCATACGTTAGCTAAACTTAGCTAATTTCTTCAACATGGATTAACTTACTTGTTTAATCCTTCCCTCTTACCTCGGGGAATTAGTTACACATGGTGAAGGAGATAAACGATGAATGTATGGTTAAGAACAGAGAGATGACGATGAATATGATAATGATATTAAAAGATAAAGATAAACGTTTGTTACAGATAATGAATGAAAGATTAGAGATGAACAACAGTTGATGAATAGAAAGTGAGAACAAATAAGAAAAGCGTGTCAATGTCTTGACACGAATCCCGATCGGAGACGATTTGCTTGCTGGTGTGTAGAAGAAGTATGGTGGAGAACTTCCCTCTCAGGCTAGTTTCCCAGGTTGGAATGATCTTTGCACAGAGCTTCTCTCGGGATTCTCTTTAAATGTCTCTTCAGACCAGCCTCTTTTTTTTGGAACTGATGTAGCTATTTATAGACTTTGGCACCTTCTTCGTCAGTGGTCTCGCTTTGAAAAGCTTATTTTTCTATCATGGCTTGGTGGAAACATCCGCTCTGCTCCACATTCAATTTGTCAGATCGTACAATAGAAAAGTAGTACAATTTCAGAAATCCTTGCAAATGCGTCACTCTTTTCATCTACAATAGATCACCGCATGCGATGCAAATGTGTTGATCTTTTTATCCAGGATCTATCATCGCATGCGGTGCAAATGCGTTGATCTTTCTGTCCATGATCGATCGTCGCATGCGCTGCAATTCCGTTGCTCTTTTTCGTTCTTAATGTCGATCGACGTAAACTCGTTTTCTCATGAATTCCTAACATATTTGCCGCATATTCTACTTAACAGCCCTCATAATTCTAAATAAAAGGCCTATAATGACGTACATTTCTGCCTAACGTCACGAAGCTGGCATGATGATGGATTTGAAAAGAGAGAGAGACTGGCGGCGCTGAGTGTGGTTGGTCGTTTGGCTGCATGGCTAACAAACACCCATAGATCTGCAGGATGCGCTCGGCGGTGCACTCTATGAAGTTGATGGGTAAACAAACTGTGCGGTGGTAGTGTTGGAGGGAAAGAATGTCGGACGATGTTGAAGGTTGTTGGATCAAGTCAGTGGTTGGCGAGAGAGATGCTGGTGCATATGGGTGCTTTGTGTAGGGTTGGAGAGAGAGAGATTTTTAATTATTTACTTTTTTTTTAATCTTTCTAGTGAAAAAGAAACCCTAAAGACACCTCAAAAAGTTGAGGAGATAAGATGGATCCCCTATTTGTCAGCTTTTGGTAGCTTGATGTATGCTATATTGTGTATTAGACTCGACATCTGCTATGCAATAGAGATAGTCAGTAGATATCAACCGGATCCAGGATTGGATCATTGGACTACCGTTAAAACTACCCTTAAGTATCTTTAGAGAATGAGGGATTACATGCTTATGTATGGGTCTAAGGATTTGATCCTTATGAGAGACACAAACTTTGATTTTCATACCAACGGATTCTAAGAAATCCACTTCAGGAGCAGTGTTCACTCTTAACGGAGGCGTTGTATTCTAGAGGAGCACCAAGCAAGGGTGCATTGCTGACTCCACTATGGAGGTAGAGTATGTAGTAGCTTGTGAAGCTGTCAAGGAGATTGTCTGGCTCAAGAAGTTCTTGATTGATCTGGAAGTGGTTCCACACATATCAAATCCCATTACCCTTTATGGTGATTATAGTGGTGTTGTGGCTAACTCCAAGGAGCCTAGGAGTCACAAAGATCGGAAGCACATTGAGCAGAAGTATCATTTGTTATGAGATATTGTGCATCGATCACACAGATAACTTTCGCACATAACATTGTTGATCCATTTACAAAGGCCTGGCTAAGGTGTTTGAAGGTCACCTGTAGAGTATGGGTCTGTGGGATATGTCACATCTAGCCTAGGGCAAGTGGGAGATTTTGTATTGGGCGTGTATTGTATGCCTTAGTTTCTTATTTTTGTATATTTTTATATTAGTTTGACTTTTATGATGTACACCCCACTAGCTTTAGGACAAGTGTGAGATTGTTGGGGTTGATGTCCTAAATCTTAGTGGGCCATGTAGTTTGTAATTGTAATGTACAAATAATTTATTTATTTAATAAAATTCGAGGTATTTTAATTGACATTTAGTAGCATTAACCCACAAAACCAATAAACTAGGATCTAAGGTTATCTTCTGTAACTTGAGCATGTATGTGGAGACATACAAGTGGATCATGTTCAAGCGATAATCTAAACGGTATGTAATAGATGAATAAGGTTGGGTACCTTTCCTGGTGACATTACGAATACGACCCTTTTTCCAGTTGTTACAATTGTTATAAAGTGCTACAAATGATCTGATCTTAATCATTCACGTGGAGACATGTGAGTGAGGGTGTTCTATTCAAATAGTTTGCTTAAGACTAGATCACGAAATAAATAGTCTCACTATATACATCGTTGATAGAAGAGACTTATATCTCATTAGGATGACCAAAGGTGACTTAACTTGAATCTTGAGTTGTGAACTCCTACGTATGGAAGATCGTCCGTTGATTTGTAGGGTTGACAAATGATAACTTGTTTTAATAGTTAAAATAGGTCTTTATTTTGTAAAACTTTGGTTACAAACTCACCTGTAAGATCCTGTCTAAGGCTGGAGGTACTTAAGTTGACAGTACAAAACACCTGCTACCTGGGGGTCAAGCCAGTTCTTGAGTTATGTTAACCCGATTTTATGAGCATGCATGAGCGATGTGAGGTAATAAAAGGTTTATTACTTAGACATCATAGGTTAAATCTAGTATAAAAATAAAAGTTTACCTAAACCGTCTAGAACACTTCAGCAGGAGATTAATGATATATATGATATATTATTTTTAACTCTCACATCTCTATGAGTTCACATCGTGAGATTTATACTCAGCTTCATGTCATTTTTAGGTGACCGCTCTAGTTGAAAGGAGTCTATGTCCTATAATTCTATCTGGGATCTTGTAAATCAACCACATGATGTTAAACCTATAGGTTGTAAATGGATCTACAAAAGGAAAAGATACCAAATTGGTAAGGTGAAAATCTATAAAGCCAGACTCATGGCAAAAGGGTTTACCCAAAGAGAGGGGATTGACTATGAAGAAACCTTTTCTCCTGTTGCCATGATAAAATCAGTAAGAATACTCTTATCCATTACTACATATTATGACTATGAAATATGGTAAATGGATGTCAAGACAGCCTTTTTGAATGGCCATCTTGATGAAAGTATTTTTATGTCTCAACTAGAAAGGTTCATTAAACAGGGTCAAGAACAAAAGATTTGTAAGCTTAAGAGATCAATTTATGGGTTGAAACAAGCTTCTAGATCCTGAAATATAAAATTTGACACTGTGATCGAATCTTATGGCTTTGAATAGAATGTTGATGAACCTTGTGTATATAAGAAGATAGTCAACAAAACTGTAGCATTCTTGGTCCTTTATGTTGATGCTATCTTGCTCATTGGGAATGAGACAAATTACCTTGCTGATGTAAAGAGATGGTTAGCATCATAATTCCAAATGAAAGATTTGGGAGATGCTCAATATGTTCTTGGAATTTAGATTTTTCGAAATTGAAAGAACATAATCTTAACACTATCTCAGGCATCTTATATTGACAAAATATTGTCAAGATATAATATGCAAAATTTCAAAAAGGGTATATTACCTTTTAGACTGGAATTCATCTGTCAAAGGAACAATCTCCTAAGACACCTCAAGAAGTTGAGGAAATGAAAAGAATTACATATGCATTAGTAATTGGGAGCCTGATGTACGCTATGTTGTGTACACATCTTGACATATGCTTTGCAGTTGGAATCATCAGCAGGTTCCAATCTAACCCGGACCATAATCATTGGACGACTATTACAAGCATCCTCAAGTATCTAGAGAACGAGGAACTATACGCTTGTGTATGGACCTAAGCATTTGATCCTTACAGGATACACTGATTCTGATTTTTAGACTGACATAGATTCCATGAAATTTACCTCAGGATCAATTTTCACTCTTAACAGAGGAGCTATGGTGTAAAGAACCATTAAACAAGGTTGTATAGTTGACTCTACGATGGAATATGTAAATGTATGCAAAGCAGCTAAAGAAGAAGTGTGACTCTGCAAGTTCTTGATAGATTTGGAAGTCGTTCTAAATATGCACCTGCCCATTTCTCTGTATTGTGACAGTAGTGGTACAGTTGCTAATTCCATGGAACCTAGAAGTCATAAATTTGGAAAACATATCAAAAGAAAGTACCATCTCATCAGATTGTACATCGAGGAAGCGTGATAGTCACGCGGATCGCCTCTAAAGACAACCTTGCGGATTCGTTTACGAAGGCCCTCTCGGCTAAAGTGTTTGAGGGCCACTTGGTTGGACTAGGACTACAAGCATAACCTGGGGCAAGTGGGAGAATATCAAAAGGTATTTTGGATGCCTTAGTTTATTGTATTTTTCTCTCTTTATTTCTCAATATTGTAAACATTATATTTTTATATGTTTATCTCATTAGAGTGTTAGTCCAAGTGGGAGATTGTTGGGAATGGTCTAAACTTTTAGTTTGTAAATGTTGTTAACATATTCTATTTATCAATAAAAATGTTGTTGAATAAATTACTTTTGATATTGCATCCTTCTATGAAAATCTAATAAATGAATTCATGACTATAACATGAATACTTTAACTTTATGTGGTGACATAAAAATGGATCAAGTTTTAGTATGTAGCCTAAATGATCTATAAGTATACGGATGAGATTGGGTACCTCATCCTGATGACAGTATTGGATGTGGCCCATTTTGTATATCGATACAAATGATGTGATCCAAAACTCTTCATGTAGAGACATGTGAGTTGGGGCATCCTATGCAATGAGTTTGCATAAAACTGGACCTCGAAATAGTCACTTTTTTTATAAGAACCGTTTACTATTAAAACTGACTATCTCAAACTGAATTATCTAGGGTAACTCTATCTTAATCCTAAGCTAACAATGAACTCCTGTTTATTCGGGATTATCCTTTGATTTGCATAGGTGAGAGTAGTTTAACAGCACTGCTCAATAAGCTTCCCATTTTGGGGATAAGACCGGATAGATAGCTGGGGACCTATCCTTATCATGACTAAAATTAGAGGGACACAATATGGATGCATGTCTTAAGGTATGCGTTGATTCTCATGCGTCGGTGGTCATGCGTTGGAATGAAACTATGCGTTAACGAATGTATGCGATAACCATACGTTCCCGTCACAAGCGCTCACGCCAAGTATAACGCGAATGCAAGTTTCTCGGGTGATCCGAGGTTGAACTCAGGGACTTGTAACTAAATGTTATGCGGTGATGTGTATGCGGTAGATGAATAAAAGAATGATGGGGGCTTTAAGCTACCACCTACTCCTACTCCTAACTAACAGACAACACAATGAGAAGTATGAATGAGAGGTAGAGACACGACAACTGTTGACGTGAAGTAAATGGATGGAAAACAGATAAAATGTGGGGATGTCTTCATCGCAACCCTTAAGAGTGATCGCAAGGGTAACCTCAGCCAACGCAAGCTATGCAATCATGCTACACACACTTGTGCCTAAATCAAGGACGCATGCGATGTATATGCGAAATGTCGGGATGACCGCATACCATCGTATCCTACTTCTTGGACACATGCAATATCCTCTCCGTAGGGTGCATACGTTGTGTAATAGCAAACGGGACTTATTCCTAAGTTTCCCATTCTTGCTTATGCGATCCAATCCGCTCTCCAAAGACTTAGATTTGGATTTTAGACTACTCTTCCAAGTATGCCTAAATGATGAATGATACGCTCATAAGACAAGGTAATCGCATAAACTTGGCTGACGCAAGATTATTCCTATCTCTAGTGAACACTAGCTTACATTGCATAATGCGACCAACCACTTATCCTCTCGAGCAGTTAGTTGTTGTTGACTTTACTTATAGACAAGTATTGCTATAGCTTCACATTAAGCAAATAAGGTTTTCTCACAATACTCACGCAACGCACACCTCCCGGTTTGCTACATGCTTCATATTCCTATGCCGCATGATTAAGTATGCGATACTCTAACAGCCTCACTAAGTGAGGCAATGAAGATTAAGGATAATAAGTAATGAAAATGGAAATGGAATCAAAGGAAACACAGAAATGCATTGAACACACAATATATTAATTTCTTAATCCAAAATGTAATACAATATAATATAAGAAAAGAAGAGAAAATGAAAGGACCAGCTGGAAGCAATGTCTTACTTCCAGTGGATGTGTGTCAAGGCTGCCGGTGGTGCCATGGAAGGGCGGTGAAACTGACTCTCTCGAGATCTAATTCCGATGAAGGCTCTGGTCGTCACTCGGGATGGATGAAGGAGATGAAGAACTCTCAAGCTTCTTTCTCACGCGTTAGTCTGGATCACAAGGATCCACCTGAAGGTAGGGAACCTTGGATGAATTGAAATTCTGCTCAGCGGCTTTTATTTATAGAGCTTGATCGCCGACAGCATTAATGGACCTGCTCTGATTTTGACATTAGCGGCGCGTTTTCCTTTTCTGAATTTCGACTGCTAATGGTGTGGTAGGTGAAATGTCAACATCATCTTTTGATTTTCCCGAGATATGTGTTTATGCTTCCATTCTACTAACCTTGCGGTAATCCTCCCATTATGGTTATCATCGTGTAGCCGCAATCTTGAAATGACCGCAATCGCTTGACGATCGCAACTCCTATACGATGGACGCATGCGGTTGATTACCGCAACACCCGTGCATTGATCGTATGTGTTCGCATTTGCGATAGAGAAGTTCTCCGCATGCAGTCGTCTATGCGATAGCCCAGCTTCTGCGTCTGCGTCTGATTCCTGCGTTAGCTACAAAGATAGACAATTCAACCCATAATAACGCATAATAGTGGGTTAGCCGAGATTCTTAATGATGAACGATGCAAACTCATTTTCTCATGAATTCCTAACATAATTGCCGCATATTCTGCTTAACAGCCCTCATAATTCTAAATAAAAGGCCTAAGATGACGTGCATTTCTGCATGTCATCACCTTGCGATATGGAATTCACTCCTAACAAATTTAGGGTTAGCAGATGGGTTGTTCTCTTAAACGCTGATGTTTTGTGTTGAACAACGGGGCCCCACCTTCTCTTGGAAGAAAGGGTTGTGATTTATAAGTTGGACTATAAATCAATTGTTCAATGGATGATCAATGAAAACTTAAGAAGCAAAATGTATTTAAAGTGGTAAAACGGTAATCTTTGTCTCAATTGTAAATACGAACAACCTGTGAAGGATTGACTTATCGATTATAGTAAAAACAGACAGAAATATATTTACAGTGAGGAGAGTGCAACTATCGAGCTATAGTGGAATGTCTTGGTAGTTAACAAATAGTGATTAATTCGGTTTAAAGAGTTTAACCAATTAATCACAAGTCATTGAAGCTCATAATCTGTAGGTCCATAAGGTTCCTCTACTAGCTCGTAATTTAAATCAGTAAATTGAGTAATCTTGATAAGATTTGAAATTAGGATTTATAATTTGAAATGTTCAAATTCAATTAGGGTTTCCATTTATTTTATTCGATACAATTAAAAGTTTAATTTTATCGAAATTAAACGAAATTGGAGAAATGATTAATGTTTAAATATGATTTAAATATTAATTAAATTAATTTCAATTCGATGGAATTGGTTTTTATCAATTTAATATTAGATATTAAATTATTTTTAATTAATTAGTTTTATAAAATTAATTCAATTAATTGATTT